>NC_081410.1:142635014-142946681 GCF_030272615.1 Cryptomeria japonica
AAGAGATGAGTTTGGATCCAAATCTTTGCATATAGTTGAGCCTACAGTAGACAAGGATGGAAATGAAATCACGCTAGGTGATTATGTGATCAGAGAGATTGATATGGGGCGTGCTTCCATGACGCAAGTGATAGATGAATTTGAGGGATCTTCATTGCCTTGAAGGAACAGGTGCAGAAGTTGAAAGAAAAATGTAGAAGGCTGAAGAGTGAAAACGGGGCCCTGTGCAAGTATGTCAAGAGTTTCAAGCAGCCACTTAGGGAAGAGGATCTGTCTTTTGTGCCTCCCTCTTCTCTTCTAAAGGAGTCCATTGATGAAGTTGAAAAGGTTAGGAAAATTACCCAGTACTCTAGGGAATGGGTGGAGGATGTTTTCACTACAGCCGCGAAGTTCATTGAGGACTTGGCCAACCTTCATTCTAGACTTATTGTTCTCTTGTACCGGCTAGAGGTAGCGGATGGTGCATGGGAAGATGTTCATATTTATTAGGACCTGACCATTCTGCGACTTAGAGCCTTGATGAAAGTTTTAAAGCAGATGTTGATTGAAGGGAAGGTGATCCAAGAAAACAAGATTTATGACTTCCCACGATGGTTTTATGCCGTCTGCACTGGAAGGGAAGCCTTTGAGAGATTCAACATGGAGTCTTTAACTTTGAAAGACTCAATCAGGAGATTACAGGAGGAAATTCTCACCACTGTTGAGACAATGTTTGCAAGGAAGCTGAATGAGGGCGAAGTGACAATAAATGTTCTAAGGACTCAGCTACACGAATTCTTCTTTGTGGGAGTATTTTCCAAGGCCCACTTTGAGAATGTTTCTTTCTTTTCTAGCACTATGTGTAGGACACGTGAAATGGTAGTAGAATGGGAGAGTTTTCTATCCAAGAGTGAAGAAGAATTTGCTTTGATGGAGTTCTGGATAGAAAGTGTGCTAAGTGTCTCCGTAGGAGAACTAGAGGCCGTCATCACCAAATTCATTGCTTATGCCATTAATGAGCGAGATAATGGCCATCCATTTTTGGACGAGGATCTTTTGACCGAGGCATAGTGGTATATTTATTGCTGGAATATTTTGACCGCATGGCAGCGGGGTCAACGCATGTTGATTTAATGTAGCATCTTTTGCATGCAGCCATCACATTTAAAGCATTATGACAAATTCCTTTTGCATGTAGCCGTCGTGTGTGAAGATGGTGGAGCATTTAAAGCATTATGGGCAATTTTTGCACGAGGGAGTATCCATTGCATGTTAGGCAAATTTAGTAGAGAATGGTGCATTTAATGCATTTTGTATGGGCTGGAATTAATTGTATATGGGTATCATGAGTATTTATTGTAGATTCCCACCTTGTTGCATCATGTGTGGGGAAGCTTTTAGGGGAAAACCCTAGTTAGGGTTTTGCATGTAGCCATGGCATGAAGTCTATATAAAGGGATGACCCCCCTCATTTGCAGAGGAGAGATTGCTTTTCGAGATTGTTGCGATAAGTTTTGAAGCAATTAATTTAATACATTGTTCAATTTGATGGTTTATACTTGTTCTGTTTTATGACTTGCATGGTCTCACTCTTTTCACTTAGATTAGATTTGCTTTCAAGTTGTTAGATGAACGAGATTGATGAGATTGTTTATAGTGCAAACCCTTGCTCATACTTTTTGTTAGTAGCTGATTGTTACTGACTTTGTAAGGTTAGTTTGAGCCTTTTATATGTCTAAACTGAACTTGGATCATGGGTGGATATTGTTCTATGATGGTGTCCATTGGTGGTATGAAAAAATCCTGCACAACCTTTGAAGATTGCACCGCTTTTGTGTAGTTGTCTTCTAGTGGCAAAGCAAAGTGTGGTTAGTTCCACTTGAGCAATTCCTGTCTCCTTGTTCTTAAATTTAGATTAGGTTCAACTTAGCTTTCTAAACCCTTTCCTATTGACTTCTACATATTTTAAACCCAAAATCCTAAAAACGAGCCTTTCATTGTTAAATCATTCACGAGCGAATTCCTTGAAGTTGTGAAATTGTTTAATCTTCTTCGAGTGTGCATAAGTCCCCTTGGATTACCGGCAAATCACATCAGCTAACTGAGTCACGATCGTGGCATAAAGGAACCTTGGAGTCGATTGTTTGAACTCACGACAATCTTAGCATACAATTGTACTTTGATCAAGAGAGAGTGAAGTGACCATTAAGCAACTTTATTTTGTGTTCGATACTGTCATAAAAGCCACGTCAAGACGGACGTTTTGAAATCTTTATCCTCTCAATCGCCCTTGTTCAACATTGGAACCAAAAGCCCTCAGATTTCCACGTGATTATTGGACGTTTTGTTCGACTTCATTTATGTATTCAGTATTTGTGACTCATGTATGTGGAGTTACATATTTTTGAAATGTTGGTAAATTGCTGCATTCAAAGTGTAGGGTTAGCCAGATCACTTGCACATGGTTTATATTTTAGAAATTTTATCTCAAAGCAAATCCCCTAGGTCAAATGAACACAACCAAAACCCATAATCACACTTTGAAAACCCAACCTAGGAAAATTTCAGGATTTGCAGCCAGAATAGAAAATCTCGAAACATCACTCAAACAAGCCCTCACATGCCGAAAATTCCCCCCACATCTTGCTAAGCAAATTTCAAACAAGCCTAACGTGCAAATGCATAAGACCAACAAAGTTTTAAACTGAGAAAGAGCATGCCAAAACTGAGATTCCCAGTCATGCAACGAATCCAAAAAGCTTAAACAACAAGCTACAACTTTTTCAAATTGCGTCATTATGCTATTATGACTCTCATTATGCTGATGATTTTATTACTAACGCTGTTGTTGGGCATCACTAACCTCATTTACGCTCTTGAGACTGCCTTGTAATTCACGTCCTGGTGTGCAAGGTAGATGCCTCCCAAGGTGGTTGAATCCTCTAAGGCTCCTAAAGGACCAAGGACGTCCCAAACATCTAAGACTGAGAACCCTTGCAAGTTGGAGAAAATGAAGTATGAATATCATGGGTTGATGCGAGATTAAAGGTCCACAGTAATTGGGATAATGTGGGCGACAAGAATTTGGGCATATTAATATCCAACAGTCTAGAGACAGAGTATATGGCGCAAAGGCCCAATGGAGAGAAAAGAAGATGGTGGAGAGTGAATTGCAAGGCCCTTAGATTCCTGCAGGCTATCCAGAATTATGAGCTCGTTGTAGAAAGCTCCAAACACTACAAGCCTGATAGAAGGGTGGTGTTTGTGAACGAGGAGGCAATTGTAATGACAATGGAAGAGGCTCAGGCTGTATATGATCAAAATCCCACTAAATGCAAGGGCAAAATGAATGAAAATTGGTTAAAGGAGAAGAGGCCTCATAGCACCAGGATCCTTAAGGTGTACAGGAGTGAATTCAATGAGGAATACAGGGATATGGTCACTCTGCTCAGTTGGGTCATGGGGCTCCCCCACTCCAATATGTTTGAGGAGTGGATATTTTACTATGCAGAGGTGTTTGTAGGGAAAGTCAAGTTCGATTGAGCTCAAATCATCAGTGACAACATTCATACACAACTTGCAGAGAAGAGGTACTTTATCATGTCCTCTTATATGGTGTATTCGCACGACATCTCAGACTGCCAGGATTAATCCGCTTAGGGGATATTAGGAATGGGTCCAACAAGATGAAAGTATATGACTGCTATCCTCAGCTTCACTTTTATAACATAGGTCAGAGGGAGAAAAACAACATAGCCTATGCAGTGGGTCAGTATGAGCGTGTGAATGATGCCTTCACCATGCGCATGGTTAGAACAATGCAAGATGGACTGCAACAAAGATTGTCTAAGTAGGCAACTGCATTGATATGGAAGTATGAGACGTGGTTTATTTAGTTTCCCCGATTCTCTTATTTGATAATCTCAGGCTTTGAAGACACTCCCTACTGACTCCCCAAGTACCCCACTAATAAGATGGTGCTCTTGGAGGTCACAAGGTAGGCACATGCAACTGGGCAGGTCCTTAAAGACAAGAAAATGGTAGGAGTCACCTTCCCGATGGCAACAGGGAACAATGACGTATACTTCAAAACTCCTACACAGGCTGAGCAGTCAATCGAAGAGCTGGCGTCATACTGCTTACAAGAGCATTCCTACAGAAAGAGCTTTGATCATACACTATTGGGGTGTAAAGCTTATGGCCGCCACTATAAGCATAAAATGGACATATAGGACTATTGGGCTAGCTGCGCAGATGATTTCAAGGTCAGCAAGAGGAACTACTCTAGGCTTAATTTGCATCAAATCGGAACTTTCGAGTATGCTAGAGTCTCGGACTAGCTAGTTGACTATGGGGACTGCTTGCATCATCAAGCCTATGAAGCATAAAAGATCGCCCCCTGCTCTAATCAATTGGCCTCAGGACCTAGTCATCGACTTGGGAATCATAATGGAAGGTCCCAAGAGACATACTGATGCCTGGCTACATTAGTGCATTTAGGAGCTAACTCGTGATGGCATACAGTTCACCTACAACCTAATGGGAGACCTTGAGTCCCACTCATCAGGAGAGGATGAAGTGTCAAGTGTTGCACAAGAAGAAGAAGGAGAAAAGAAAAGGAAAAAGGCAAAGGCCAGTAAGGGGTCAAGGGCATCAAAAAGGTCCACTAAGAGCAAAAGCCAGTCACTTGAAGCTCATGCTCGAAAGAAGTTAATAGTAAGGAGGCCATCTGTTGTTGTAGTGTCATAAATTGTACACCCTTGCTAGGGTGGTAAAATTTCACGCTTGGTTTCGCACCTGCCTTAGTGTGTTTTGCATCTTGCATTTCTCATCTCCTTTAATTTAATTAAATCTAAATTCATATTTCACCTCTTCACATGTTATAAAGTTGGGCCCTTTATCCTAAGCATGCCCCTTTCCATTTTATTCCTCCAATTAATCATTAAATCATAAACCCTAATTATGTCCTATTTTGATCTTTAAGGCCTGATTTCGCATATCAAAACACCTTGAAATCAGCTGTAACTTTGGGATTCGCTCTAATATCATCATATCTAACGGCTCCAAAAATTTGGTGAAAAGTTGGTCGGACGATGTGCACTTTGTACATGGTCCCCGACATTTTTCCCAAAATTTCGGGAGCATAATTCTATGATATTATAATGCTTAACCGAAAAATATTGGCGGGAAATTCAAATCCTAGGTCAGCCTAAAGATGAAATTAAGATCTCGGGTTTCATACATAAGAGCTCTCTTTCTTCATTTGAAGGGCTAAGGAATCGAATCGAGAAAAAGCTTTTTGGATTGATTACAAGGAGCCTTCTATGTAGCGAAAGAGCAGATCTTTGGAGTCTTCAACAACATTCAACAACACCTATCAAGCATTCATCAAGCATTATTTCATCAATTGGGAGCTTTTGAAGAGATGGGAAAACAATAGATCACTGATTGAAGATTGGCTTGTACCTCTCCCTTGGGGTTGGGTATGATTTAATGTTGTTTCTATGTCTTTGTATGAGCTTCATTACATCAATTTGATTTACATTCATGCTTTAGATCACTTTGCATCATTGATTTAGAGCATTTACTTTGTCAATTACAAGCAATTAGGGTTTACTCTTAGGGTTGCTCTAGATTGTTTACTCTCATCCTAGGATCTTGCACACACTATTTTACTTTACAAATCGGCTATTTGTTAAGGTAGAAATCACCAAAATGAGGGTTTGACTAAGGCAAAACCCTACATAGCCACCCAAAACCCTATTTTTCAGCTACAGGTACAGATTCGGATCCGAGCGTCGCTGGAAGTTTCAGGACCGACAAAGTGCACAGGGGTGCACCTTTGAATTTGCCTCTTAATCTGTACTTTTCAGCAGCATATCAGTTATTCTCAGTTCTGCATTTCTAGATTAGGTTGTTTATGCATACTTGTATTCTAAGTTAAATCATTCAAATCTGCACTTTTGCATCACTTCTTCCTCTCATTTGCAACAAAGGAATAGAAACCCTAAGAGGTAATCCTTGGCTCTCTCTTCCTCACAAGAAGTAGCCGAAGTGTGTTACCTCCCTAGGCTCTTTCGTATTCCACAATGTGTACATGAGAGTGGGATTAGGACTTGTTTGTTTAGTCTCACTTTTTCCCTTACACAGTTGCCACTTTGCTAGAAGATATCAATATAGCGGAGGACGTGACTGAAGTAGAATGCAAACCTACCCCTCCTGTGCAACAAATCGATTCAGTTGTCCTTGAAACAACGTACCAAGAAGAGCCTATCACGCAGGAACGTGAGGTGCAAATCATTAATCTGGATGAGTCCGAGAATCAGATTGAAGGGGAAATCCAACTTGATATAGGACATAGCAAGGAGGATGCCGAACATGAAGAGCAGGGAAAAGCCAGTGGTAAAGAGAATGAGAAAGCGACCGAAAAGAATGAGGGTGAGGATAAGGATAGAGAGGATGACAAGAACAAGGACCTCCTTAGTAATGAAGGACAACAGGAGCTTGAGATCCCTCAACAACTGCTGAGTGAAGTTGGAGAGAACTCAGCCATAGGAAAAGAACGGGATGAAGAGGGAAATCAACCCCTATCACTGACTAATCAGCCAAGGATAGAAAATGAATCAGTTGTTGCTTCAGCAGAGCAGAGCAGGGGGTTAGTTGTCACTTTAGGACAAACCATCCCTTCTACATGGTTGTAGGCCCGAGCGCAAAGGAAAGCCATCGTAAGGCCACCCATAAGCCTAGAAGACCTATTCTCTTGAATAGGAGAGCCTCAAGTTAACGAGAAAAAGAAACTAAGGACACATTCCAAGGTGACTAAAGATGCTTAGAAGAACCGAATAATATACATGGCTGCTCCACCAAAAGGCAAATCAGCCGAGGAGGTCTCACTGGCCGATTATAATGTTATGTCAATCCCAATGGGAAAGGCGACTAAAGGGCAGGAGGTGGAAGAATTCAAAGACTTTGTGGTGACAATATTGAGCCAACTAGAAAGGATGACTATAGAGAGAGAAATGTATAAGGCTCAGGCACAAGTTGAAATCAAGCTCAGGCTCAGGCAAATCAGCCGAGGTCTCACTGGCCGATTATAATGTTATGTCAATCCCAATGGGAAAGGCGACTAAAGGGTAGGAGGTGGAAGAATTCAAAGACTCTGTGGTGACAATATTGAGCCAACTAGAAAGGATGACTATAGAGAGAGAAATGTTTAAGGCTCAGGCACAAGTTGAAAATTATATAAACCATTTGTTGAAACTGCTGTAGCACACAAATGAGGCCCATGCCCCTCCTATAGCATTGGCATAGAAAACAACTGTTGAATTTGAAAGTGTTCGAGACATAACCAAGGCAACCAGAGAATGGATTGAAGATATAACACGGATGGGGAATTGGGTATTGGAGGAGGTAACTGACATGAGGTTGGATGCGAAGCAAGCTTGCCAAAGAGTACAGTCCACAGGGGTGAAGTTGAGGAATTTTGGAAAGTGGTTGATGCGCCTCTCCCCATCATTGAGGCGTTATTTTGGATCCATTTCTAGATTCCCACAGTGCAGTGGATCCTAGGGCCTCATGATATCGACACCTTTGAAAACTGGTGTCGGATTTTAGGTATGAAGAGCAATATCGTAGAATTCATCAACGAAGGATGGGAGGAATGTGAAACGATCTTGTTCGATGTCAGGACCTTTTGTAAAGAGGTCTTGTGAACTTTGATTAGTGATTGGAAGCCTGAGATGGAGTGTGAAGAGATGAAAATACGCTGGAAAGACCAGCTGAAAAATGATGGAACTCCATATACCAAAAATGATATAGAGTTTGCCAGCAAATTGCGTGCAACAATATGGGATTTTGAGACCAACAAAATGGACTGGCTTGAGCAGATAGGAAGGATAGACAGTCACTGTGTAGACATTGACTTTCAGATGAATAATCCGCCTCTTCCTCCTCTTCAAGAAGTATATTCCATCTGCATAAGATTCCAAGAGTATGTTCGGGCAAAGCGAGCTGCAGGCCGAGATATCTGGAAAGGGTACTTAAAAGGTAAAGAAGAGTTTTTATTGTAAAAAGGGAAAATATCTACTTTGGGATGAGAAAAAGTATAGTCCCCAAAGTTAGTTATTCTCCTCAACTACCAAAGTATAGTTTCAGTTTTTGAGCTCTGTGCTATGTACCTTTTTGGGAACAACTTTATGGTTGGTAGTTGTTAAGTTAGTTGGGAAGGTATGCTCCATATTAACTAGGCATGGGTAGACATATTGTCTGGATGAATCTGCGCCACTTATTTTGTAAAATCTTCGCCTTTCATCCAAATTTTGAAACTCTATATAAAGGGGATTGTTTTTCTCCTATTTTTGGTAAGAAGTCAAGAATGGTTGTTGAAACTCTGCCAAAATATATACAGGATTAATGGAATATCAAGCTATGTCTATTTTCTTGTGAGTCCATGGTTCTCCTTCTTCCACATTTAAATTTCTGTTATGCATTTTGATTTACAAATGGCTTGTTTGGGTAGATATTTGATAGGGATTTTTTGTTCATACCATTAAGGATTAGCTAACAATTAATCCCCTTGTATGGTTAGTTTGAACATTTCTATGAGTTTAGTTTGACTACTAAATGCTTATATGAATGTATGTTTTGAATTCAGCGCCTGTATTTAGTTGTTTGAAAATCTGGTTATCCCTTGAAGATTGCATCGCTTTTGCCTAGTTGTGTTTAACTGGCGAAGCAGAGCATGGTTATTTAAAATTTTTGTCTATTTGCCCAAATATGATGTTTTAGTTAGAATAACTTAGTCTCTCTTCCCTAATCTCTTTTCTATTTATTTATAAATCCAGAGTTGAAATACCAGAAATAGGATCATGTTTAATGTTAATTTGATGAAAATGAGATAGTGTTAGGGATGGCTTGTATAACCCTTGAAGCCAATCCTTCCCATAAACGTAAGTCCCTTTGTGTTTACCAACAAAACACATGAACCATTGAGTTATCCCGCAGTCAAGAACTGACAGTTTAAATCTTGAGGTCATCTTGTTGTGATCATCTTAGTAGCACTAGAAGCCTCCTTATGCAAGAGAGAATGGGATTATCTTGATATTCTATTTTGTGTTGATTGAAAGAGTAGAAGTACGATTTTCACCATCAATAGGTGGTGTTGATTAACACCCTTTTCTTTTGCAAGCTATTTATTTTAATAAATGATAAATAAACTATTAAATAATAAATAAATTTTTAAATAGATGTCAATTATTAAATAATTTTCTCCTATCATTATTGTGGTTTGACTTCATTGCCCAAGTCAACATGAGGATGGGTGTGCATTAATGCTACTGGCACTCTCAAAGGAGATCATCGAAGATTTTATTTGCAAATACACCCTTGAATGCCTAAGACTTCTGAGATGCAACCCTTGGAAGGCCTCAATATAGGTAGGACAATATCCTTGCCTATAAATTCATCACAACTCGATATTGCATTTCTTTGCCAACCTAAATAGTGTGTCTTGTAGGATTGAAGGAGATAAAGAGGACAGGAGAGGTCATGCAAAGTGGACAAATACTAGATTTCAGACTTGAAGCACACACCTAAAAAACCATTGATAGTACTCAACTGGCCACGTTTACACAGTCCCATCTTTGTTGGGTGTTTGTACTTTGTAGACATCAACAAAGTAGGACGAATCTGAAGGAAAGAGAAAGTGTTTCGAGCAAAGAATCTGTAGCATTTAATAGTTGAAGGGGATCATGTCATGCCTGTATGCTTGGGAGATTATCAAGCTCATCGTCAACATTATTTCTTAGCCTGGTAGTCTAATAGGATACGACTTACAGTCTCATTCCCAGGGCACTATCATCAATTGATTATCATCATAGTGGAGCTAGCGACTCCTTGAGTTTGGACTGATCAATTAGTATGAGTTCCTTGGCCATTTGCTAGATCTATATATTTAAATCTATTGATTATGAATTGAGTGGAAATAGTTTATTATGTTTATAAGGGCCTATGTTGTCTGAAGTATGACTGTAATGTTGTTATGAAGTAATTTGATCATTGGAGATATTGTTGTGAGTCAATTTATTGTTTAGACTTGCAAAGTTTTCTATACTGGTGTGTTACAATTGGTATGATAGAAAACTTTGGCTTAAATTATTTGCTCAAATATAGTACATATTACATACATCTAGAAGATCTTTTGTGTCCTTAGATATGTTGGATTACTCAATATATATGCATCTACCAATACTTCATACATTTATTGATTCCTTTGGCTAGGACTACACTTGTAGAGTCACTCATCATATAAGGGAAGGACTCTTATTTCAGAAAGAGAAACGAAACTATGAAACTAAGTTCAAAGTAACTAAGGACTTTCTAATTTGTGCATGGAAAGAGCAAGTTATTAGAGGAATTTGGAGATGAACAATTGGATCAATTTAATTCTTTCACAATCCTTGTTGGAGCATAGGAATTATGCCATTTGTTGAACATCCTTGTTGTTAGTGAGGTCTGTCCTTATTTGTAGGGAAGAGATGATTACCTGCATAAAGCTATACAATTGCAAGGCTTTGGCTGCAGGTAGCTGATCCTTTGGCTATAGGTGATTGGGCCTTTAGTTACAAGTATGCTATTCTCAATTGCTACAGGAAAATGTCAATTCCACAGAAAACTAATCTACTTTAAGATCATCATAATCAAAATAACATGTCATATTATTTTGAAAATAATTGTTTTTAGCACACAACAATTCATTAAAACATCTTACAATTAACATAGTGATTTTATCCAAATATAATAAAAAGTCTGGGTTGTAAGGTAGGAATGTTTGTGGTAATGTGCTTTAAAATAGAAATATATGAAACAATGAAGAAAAATACGAGTCTCATCAACAATATTGAAGAGGCAAATGGGATAGACCTCAGCCTTATGTTGCCCATATTCATTTGCTCCATTTAGTGTCTTTTTGATTTCTTCCTTGTGGATTTTGGGGTGATGATAAGGAATGGTTATCATCGTCTTTGCACCAATTTCAAGCTCAATGCTATGCTAAAACCCTCAATCAAGTGGTAGTCTTGGGGGCATCTTGAAAAACTTTGTCATGCTTATTCAACACAACCTGCACATCAATATGGGAAGCTTCGTTCGTGTTCATGGATGGTTGTTTTGATGTGATCAAACATTGGGCACACAAGCTCCATTTCCTCTCTTGAAAGCTCTTTCCATCCTCTTAGCGATAATTACTCGGGATGCTACATTTCATATTCCCTTTAGAACTACTTTCTTTACTTCACTTTGGAATCTTAATTCCATCAATTGGTATTTTTTTGAGATTTCTCTCAAGGATTGTAGCCTTTGTACTCCAAGCACCATGTCTATATCTCCTAATTCGACAACATAGAAATCCTCACATATCAAATGATCTTCAAGAGTCATTTTCAGCTGCCCAATTCTTTGTGCGCACAGTATGCTAACCCATCAGCCACAATCACTTTGAATACCTTGAAATTATTAGCTACTAAAGCCCCTTGCCACTAGATCCTCATCTGACCCACAATTGATCAAGATGGCGATCCTTTGGCTTTCTCATACCATGTGAATTTTGAATGGATTATGCTTTTGAGTTCTAGAGAGAGTGACAAGAGTTCCTTCACCTTGGTCTTCTCCTTCATCAAATTCTTCATTTTCCTTGTCAGCCTTAGCTTCTTTTGTTTCCTTATCTAACATGAATTCAATATAGTGCACTTGACCTTTGCCAAGGCATTTGTGTCTTTGCTCCGAGCGTTCTTTGTAGTGGAAACATAGCCACTTCCTCTTTAGTTCATTTTTGTTGTCTTCATTTCTTTTTAATGGCGGGGGAATATTTTGTGTGCTTAAGTCTCTCATTTGGAACTTCTTATGGTTTACAAGAGGAGCATTAGCATAGGATTTATTTTAAGGTAAGGAAGATTCCAAAGGGTCCTTTTTTGATTGCTTCTTGAAGAGTGGAAAACTCCAAGGAATTGACAACCCCTTTAGTGACTGCCAATCCTTTAATGAGTAGAATTGTGATCCTTTTCTCAGATACATTAGGAACTTTGACAGCTACCCCTTGATAGTCACCTATGTAGTGTTCCACTAATCCATAGGTTTTTAGTTGTGCCAATTCTTGAAAGTTAATTTTTGGATCAACCCTATCAAATCTTTCAATTATCCTTTGGTTGAGCTCTTCAAAAGTAGTGATGAAACCATGCCTCTGTGTCTCTATACCATGGTACTACCATTCATGGGCTACCCTTTCCAAATAAAGGGAAGCAAACATGATGGCTTCTTCTTTGTATGCTGCGTTTAGAAAAATGTAGATGTTGATTTTTTGGATCCAAGCATGGGCTGAACACTTTTATGTTTAT
Organism: Cryptomeria japonica; assembly: GCF_030272615.1. NCBI lineage: Eukaryota > Viridiplantae > Streptophyta > Pinopsida > Cupressales > Cupressaceae > Cryptomeria > Cryptomeria japonica. Next base: position 142,647,383 of record NC_081410.1, read on the forward strand.
AGTAACCTTGCCCAAATGTTGTTGCAATTCGTTGCTAGCATGATTCTGAATTGGTTTTCTCTTGGTTCGAGGATTGTTTGAAATTTGATGTTACAAAATGTGGAACATTATAGATCATCTTGAGTTTCTTGTTCTAGGGCTTTGTATTTAGCACAAAGGGTTGAAAAATCCTCTATTACTCCTGTTGCCTCTCCTTTCAATGAATTTGATCTCTTTTGAAGGAATTCGGTTGGAAGGGTTTGAGTGATGAATCAATTGTTTGGTTAATGCCTGATGTACTTCCCCTTGTAAGTGATTCTAGAGCTTTTGACCTTGCATGACTTGCATCATCATTGCCATTGTGTCTTTGAGTGTTCATGCCATCTCTCTCTAGCCTGCATTCAAATTGATCACCTCTTCAAACATTGCTTGAGCCTTTTGTTGTGTTGTCAATTGGTGTCTCCATCCATCTGCCATCTTGTATATCCACTTTTCATCAAATGCATCAACTCTTGATTCTTGTTGTTTTTCTGATCAGATTTGCAATACACAGAAACACAGAAATACAACACATGAACAAAATAGAACACAACACATATCCTAGGAAAACCTTCCTCGAGGGAGGAAAACCCAACCAAGAATATTTATCTTATATTAAATTGATTGATCAAAATGAAATGATCATCACCTTCTATATATACAAAGCAAGGTGCCTTTTCTCAAGCAAGGTGACTCTTCACAAGAGTCGGCCTCATTCAAGAACCAAGGTGACTTTTCATCTTGGGTTGGCTCTTGTAAATATAAAATAATAATCTGTAATAGGCCAACTTGCTTCTAGAAATACCTCTTGCAGCTACAAAACACTAACACTCCCTCTTAGCTAGGGAGGTATTTTCAAATATCCTCGTCATGGAGTCTCTCTACATGATGCTCACAATGGCTACACCCATTTGTGTAAAAGACACATATCAGTCTCAAAGATTTACAAAGGTTCATCACAGAGTCTCTCAACATGATGCCCACAATGGCTACTCCCATTTGTGGAAAGAAACACATCGTCATGGAGTCACTCAACATGACATCCACCATGGCTACTCCCATGTGTGGTAAGGAATATGTGCACAAGTGCCCATCACGGAGTCACTCAACATGACGTCCACCATGGCTACTCCCATGTGTGGAAAAACACAAGTACAAAGGATTCATCATGGAATGTCTCAATGTAATGTTGTCATGGAATCTCTCAACATGACATCCACCATGGCTACTCCCAGAGGGTGGATAGAACCACATCTCCGTCTCATAGATGGACAAGGGCTTTCACCTCAAATTTCTCTCTCAAAGAAAAAATGCATTAACAAGGGCTTTCACCTCAAATTTCTCAGTCTCAGAGAAAAAATGAATTAACAAGGGCTTTCACCTCAAATTTCCCCGTCTCAAAGAAAAAATGCATTAACAAGGGCTTTCACCTCAAATTTCTTCGTCTCAGAGAAAAATGCATTAACAATTGATAATGTGACTCCCTCTAAAGCTCCAAGTTCTGGCATTAACCTCCTGACCTCCTCGTCCAAGGTTGCCTCTGTTGGTTTTTCAGACTCCCTCTGAATGTTAATTCCTCCTCTTTGAAGAAACCGATCACAATGACAATCTGAATAGGTTCTTCCTCTTCGAGAGATGTCTCCAGTTATGTGCCACCAACTCAGTCCCATGGCAACAAGTTGTGTCTCCATTCTTTAGCCTGTGTGACCTCCTCACAGGATGCATCAAGCTCTTCCTCCCTTGAATGCGATCTATCATTATCCCTTTGCTCCTCGATCTGTCCGAGAAGCATTTTTAGAGAGAGATTACTAATAGTTCATAGAATTAAACTATTCGAAGAGAAAAATACAGACCAATGTTGGAAGCATACATGATTCACTATCACCAATGTTATTGCATAAAATTCATGATCATTAGTCAAAGGTACAAACAAGAAATACTTATCTCTTTATTGTTGGTACATTCTACAGATGTAGTCAGGCGCTTGTCTTGTAGTTTATTCTCAGTTGTTAATTGATTTCTCCTCATATGCTGCACTTAGACCATGCTCTACCTCATTTCAGACTTGTAAACACTTAAAAAATACACTAATTTTATTAATCTGATTGTTCACTTGAATCAAAGTGCCTCCTTTCGAATGGATATGCTTGTCCAATCAATTGTTGGTGTTGTCTAATATAAATTTGATGATCTTTCCAGAGTTCGCTTGATTCAATATGTTGAATAACCTTGGATCAATCTTAAGCTATGATTTGAATCTCCCCTTTTATATCTTCTTCATTTGTCTGAAAGGAGTGTGACGCTTTCTAAGAGACATACCCTTTGGTATATGAAGTGCCTTCTCCAAGAGAGGCGTGTTGACGTGGCTAAAGTCGTATCGCTACAACTCTATCCGGCCAATGCAAAATAGAATTACCCGCTGAGTATCCTATCCTCTCTTGTATAAGGAATCCCTAATGATGTTTTAGTTGATCAAAGGGGACAACCTCAAGGTTCCAAATGTCAGTTCTTGACTGCGGGATAACTCAACGATTGATGTGTTTTGCTGGGAGCACAAGGGGACTTACGTTTTGCAACAAGCTGGTCTGCATCCTAAGATGCTGCATTTCCCAAGATGGGGAATAAAAGGAAAGGAGAAGGGTTTAGGAGACCTAAAATTACTGGTGTGTGAGTAGACAGATTCAACATAACCAATCTCTGCTTGCCCAGAATAACTCACAACTTCACAAGAACGGTGCAATCTTCAAGGGAGACTTAGAAGATTTTCAAATTGCAGTTTCATGCCTAAGCACCCAATTCTGGCGCAGCTCAGACGGACACCTGCAATTGAACTAAACACAATTTTAAAGGCTCAGACTAACCATACACATGGACACACAATTAGCATGTCCCCAATGGAATGAACCCTAATCCATCAAATACCTGCACACCAAAAGGATCTATCTAATCTGTTGAAGGAAACCATGCAAACAAAATAAAACCAAGATGATAAACACCAAATCAATGTCCATATATTGATTTCAGCTGCTATTACAACAATTTCTGCAACGTTTCTATGCTATTCCTAACTACTAAAAACTGTCTAACTTTCTACAAGAACTCTTACCTGATCTAACTAGAATCTAACAATCTAACCCTTTACAAGAGAAAGGCCTCTACCTTTTATAGATTTTACAATTTGAATTGATGGCCAGGATTGATTGCATCCAAGGTCCCTGATCTGCCTTCTAGAACTTGGCAGCTTTAACCCATGCCCATTTAATCCTCAGTTATCCCCCCAACCACTTTCTCAACTACCTACAACTAGTTGACATCAATTTAGGTCTATCAGGTAGTTGGAAATAATTGATCTGTGTCCCTTTGTTTTGAATACATTAGGTGGGGCCCACATGTAGTCCTTTACATTAACAATTCAGTTTTGCAAACCGACTTTTTGGAATTAAATCCAGCTGTGTATTTTTGAGTTTGCACATTTTGTAGCACTTTGTGTTCTTTGTCTTCAATCTCGTTGGAGGATTTCAACTCGTTGTCCGGGTGGTGGCACATTTCTCCGTACTTTGTCTTTTGATCCTGTGCTCCACATCCTCGCTTTTGGCTTTAATCGCAATCTGGTCCTTGATTTGTGCTTCAGGTTGACGCCCTAGCTCTTCCCGATGTTATCCTACAAACAATGAATTCCACTTTTAATAATCATTTTGAAAAATTAAATAAATTAATTTAACAATTATATTAAATTTTATCTTTAAATGCCCTCTTTTCTCCAATATGAAGTTCGGTCCTTTATGATGTTTGGGTGATTTGAATCCATTGAAGCTTCTCGGGTTATTGACTTGCTTCCAAAATGACCAAATAATGCCGATTTTAACTCTAACTTTTTCGGCTCATAAGCTGATTTTGCTAATTGTCTTCTAATTTCGGCCAATTTGGCCGAAATGCTTAATTTGAACCTTTGTGTCATTTTTGGCATTTTGAGTCATTTGTGCCTACTTGCGCAACTTTGAAGCCTTAGTGGTTAAATGGGGCTTTTGTGTGTTGATGCTTTATAGCTTCGGTCGGAGTAGTCTCATAAAATCATATGTATAAGTAATGCTGATTATAGTTGATATGAATATATACATATTAATATATGTAATAATAATAAGTGTTATTATTATTATATATATGAATATTTATATATGCATAATTTATATGTATCATTGTTTATACAAAATCGAATATGAGCACCGTATGTATATAAGTATTGATTGTATTGATCAAATGAAATGATCAATATAAATCGATTCTCCACATTAATAGTTTGATATCAATTTATCGCTGTGTATATCGACAATAGTCAATCTCCCTTCAAAAACGATTATGAGAATCGTTACTTGTAGATAACAGTGATAACTAACGATTAGGAGAATCGTTAACTGCTGTCAACCGATAACAAACGATTAGAGGAATCATTGTCTATTGTCAACTGATAACAAACGATTAGAGGAATCGTTGTCTATTGTTTAAACCGATAACAAACGATTAGGAGAATTGTTGTCTTGCAAATCGGATTATGACTTTTGGTATAGAGACATCTCAATGAAGAGACATGTCTCCACTCACGTTGAGGCATGTCTATTCATCGACATGTCTCTACGTATGTAGAGGCATGTCTGTCCATTGACATGCCTATACCGTAAGGTATATATTATGATGGAGTTCGATTTTAATAGGCAAGTACAGTAATCGAAAGTGCAAGCCTCTAGATATCGATCGTCTCCATTTAGCAGATTCTCAAATATGTTATGCATTAAGTTGTGTTCCCTTCACATAAGCAGCAACCTGCACTCAAGGGTTCATTGTCATATAGTTTAGTGAGAACCAAGTATTCATTGCCACCATTTTCCCTAAGGCACAACCTGCACTCAAGGGTTCATTGTCACCATTTTCTCTATAGAGGGTAGAGCACGAAAATGAAGATGCCATAATTCACAAGTGTTAGAAGATTCATGAATAAGTGCTTGTGAAGGAGAGATGCAAAGTTTGTACAGGCACCCATGTCGAACTCCAATGGTGTGTTCCTTCTTGATGTTTGAGTTCTTAGGCCAGGCTAAGAATTTTCCATCCATGAAGGCAATTCTATATCCTTTGTCTTCAAGAGCTGATGGAAATTAGGTTGCGTTTGATGCCTGACACAAATAGTAAACCTGTTGATTGAAGGGCAATGCCTGATTTTAGTTGAATGGTACAGGTTCCAATCCCATTCACTGGGTAGTTTGAATCATCCCCAATTGTGACTTCCTCATCAGATTTTTCTATCATAGTGTCTAAGTGCTCTTTGAATCCTATTATATGCCGAGATGCCCCACTGTCTATTACCCAGGTGTTAAGGCTAATTGATACTTGACTGGATAGAGCTGAGTAGAATACAAGTCTTTCAAAGTTTGTGTTGGGCTCATTGACTTCAGCAATCGAGGCTTGAGGCTTAGGTCGGTTAGGACACTTTACAACAATGTGACCATATTTATCACATCTAAAGCATTGTACTTTAGATAGGCCCCTCTTCCTTTTGAATGATTGCTTCCTAGTTGAGTCCTTACCTCTCCTCTTCTTGGAGTTATTCCTCTTTCCTCTTTTATAAATCTGATCGGATCTTTTCATTGTCATATAGTTTAGTGAGAACATGCCTTCTACTGTTGAGGAAGCCTTCCAACATCAAGCCTAGAAAGAAGCCATGACAGAAGAGTATAAGTCTATTCTCAAGAATGATGTCTGGGACATTGTGCCTAGGCCTACGAACAAATTAGTAGTGTCTTCTAAGTGGCTTTTCAAAATCAAACATGTTGCAGATGGAAGTATTGAAAAATACAAAGCAAGGTTTGTCGCTAGAGGTTTCTCTTAGAAAGAGGGAATTGATTATGAAGAAACATTTGCTCTTATTGCCTGATACATTTCTGTTAGAGCTGTGATTGCTATTGTTGCATCAAAAGGATGGAAAATCTATCAAATGGATGTAAAAACTGCATTTCTAAACGGTGCAATAGAGGAGGAAGTCTATCTGGAACAACCTGAAGGATTTGTAGTGCATGGACAACATTCTCATGTTTGCAAATTGAAGAAAGCCTTATATGGGCTCAAACAGGCTCCTCGGGCCTGGTATGAAAGGATAGATCACTATCTATCAGGACTTGGCCTCTCAAAGAATGATGCAGATCCGAACCTTTACTTCAAGCCGAATTTGACATGAAGGACTTAGGGCTTCTACACTATTTTCTCAGTTTAGAAGTATGGCAACAGACTGATGGGATTATTCTAAATCAAGGGAAATACACTATTGACATTCTAAAAAGGTTTGGAATGATGGATTGTAAATCTATGTCTACTCCCATGGAAACAAACTTACACAAGTTAAGAGAGGCAACTGCAAGTTCTGAATCAGCAGATTCCACCCTCTACCGATAGATGATTGGATCATTGATGTATTTGGTCAATACTAGACCAGATATTTGTTATGTTGTGAATGCACTCAGTCAGTTCATGTGTGAACCGAAGCAATTACATATAGTTACAACAAAACACATCTTGAGATATCTTCGTGGAACAATTGGATATGGCTTAAAGTATAAAGATGTAGATCTAAACTTATATGGATATACAGACTCAGATTGGGTTGGAAGTGTGGTAGATCGTAAAAGCACATCAGGGTGTTGCTTCAGTTTAGGATCAGCTATGATATCTTGGTTTAGCAGAAAGATTAAACTTATTTGCAGCTTTACCATAACACAAATATTTTTGGTGAGGAAACTCGATAGGGGAAAAACCTCGGTGGGATTTGTGACCCACAATGTTTACTCATTGGCCAATATGAATAAATATTACTTAGTACAATAGGGGCCTGCACATGCAGGAAGGCCAACTGCCTAGAGCTCACTGCTCAACAACAAAAAGGAGTCCCACTGACTACACAAGTGGATGGTTAAATCCAATAACAATGTACTGCTTCAAAATAGCATCTGTGATGCTGGATTGAGTACCGGTTTACGCTCTGTCGGATACCTCTGCCAAAACCTTGCTTCGCTCTGCTCTGCTCTTATTCGCTCTCAAGATAAATAAATCAAAGTGCATAAACAACTACTTGCTATCATAACCTATCACATATTACCACTTCCTTACATTACATATCATATTCCTACATATGTTCAAATGACCTACAAGATCTCATACATATATGAGTCTTTACAATACATCATGTCGGCCATACAAATATAATATTACATTACAATACATTTTGCATAAACAATATTATTTCCATGTTGGCTTTGGATGCCGGTATGATCTGCTGCTGGTGTAGACGGATGCCAGTGTGAGTAAACCTTGTAGTGATTGTCGATGCCGGTAGGTGAAGTCTACTGCCGGTAGAACTTGTGAACCATGTTACCAGTTGGTAGCCATCAATGACAACATCAACCATTCTCATCTGAGTGTATAATGCCAACAATCTCCCCCTTTGGCATTGATGGCAACACTCATGAGAAAAATCAAAACTGATATCCAAAATGAAGTCCAAAAACTGAGAGTGCTCCTCCTTGAGCAAATGATCTCCTTCTGTATAGTTTTCTCATTACACCACTCCCCCTTTGACATCAATGACAAAGGATGTCAAAAGTATCAAAAATTCAAATATTTACCTAGAAACCTGTAGCCGGTTATGTACAATCTGAAAAATGTCTGCCAAAACCAAGTTAAGACCTTGCAAAAACTTTGTACTGTCAGAAATTAAAGTCTCTGTCTGCCGGATCATCTCGGTGAGATAATACATCTGTTGCATCGATGATCTGTTTCCTTGAATAGTTGCCTTGGTTAGCTCATTTCGGTGTGTCAACAAATTATCCAATCTAGGACCAACCTTGTTCTTTAACTCCCGGGTTTTCATCTTCAACCTTGCCTTTTCTCTTTCCAACTTCTCAATCTTCTCTTCATAAATAGCCATTTCCTGATCCAAAATTGATGTGAGTTCTGAAGAACCAATCATATTGTCAGCAATCTCATCAATCTCTTTCTGTGTTTTCCTTATTTGCTCATCAATATCTTCTGTTAAGTGATGAGGTTTGCGGGCTTCCCTGTACAATTCCTTGTATTCCAGAATGGTGGAATTTAGTGTTGGTAACAATGAATCGATCTGATATGTACAGTCCTTTATTGTTTTGTCAAAGAAATCTTCCTTCTCTTTATTTACCCTTTCCTAAATGGTCTCCTCATTTATCTTATCTATAGTTTAAATGTTAGAAGAGATGAATTTGGACAAACTGTCCAATTTACCTATAGACCCAACAATGTGATCAAACTTGCAAGCCGGTGCAATCATTTGCAAAATCGGTAAAGAATCATCAATAGCCTTAAATGATAAGGCATTGTATTCTGTTATCTTCTTTATTGAATCTAGTAATACATCAGTAACATTTGTCGGTCTGTAATCCATAGTAGAAGTACTGGGAGAAGTGCTAGGTTCTGCAATAATTTTCTTCTCTTCTCCAGATACCTGTTCAGTTGCCTTAACCACTTCTTTTTCCTTGTTCTCACTCTTATTCTCATTCTTATTCTCTGTCGGTTCAGATTTTGTCTGTTCTTTTTCTTTTTCTGCTTCTGCCGATATCCCAATATTTTGCTGAGTGTCAACAGTCTTGACCGGTGACTCAGAGATCTCAACATTTATAGCTTGAGATTTCTTTTCCTCTGCAGTTTCCTTATCCAATACAATATTGATATCCCGAGTGTCAACATTCATTGTAAATAGAATGTTTGACTCGGGATCAACATTATCTGTTTTCACTTCCTCTGACTTCTCTTCTTTAGGCTCATTTTGCATTTCTGTCGGTGCCTCTGCTACTACCAGTGGGGTATCCTGTGTCGGTGGAGGTAAGTTATCTCTTATTGTGATGTCAGGTACACTGCCAACCTTACTCTTACCCTTGTCTATTTTCTGATATACTTTAGTAAATGATTTATCAATTTTTTGTCTATCTTTCTCTTCTCTTTTCTCTTTCTCAACAAAGAATATATCCCACTTATCAGTTGTTTCATCTGCAATCTCTTTTACTCTGCCGACCATGAGGCTTACTTGTCGGTGACCACTTGCAAAAATAGTCTTGTTAGCTTCAGATATTAAATCATCTATTTCTTGTTTAGATTTTACAGGATGCACAACTAACAGAGCCTCAACCTTCAGTTTCTTATCTAATTCCATAATAGACATTCTTTTGGCTTCAAGTCTCAGATACAAATCATTTGGAAGAACATCTATAACCTCAACAAGAACCTTCTTATATATATCCAGATACAAAATAATTCTCTCCTCAATAGTGTCCTTATCTGAATCCTTAAAAGAATGATAGAATTTATTAACATTACCAAGATTTCCTTCCTGAGTAATTTCATTGATAAGCTCTTCCGGTGAAAGAGTGTCAGGTTCCTTTTGTTCCGGTTGTTTCTTTGGTGTGACTTTCTTCTTCGGACCATTGGGCTCTCTCACAGCCTGTTGTTTCTTTCTTGGTGTCCTTGATTTCTTTGGAGATGGAGTAGGTGCCGATGAGGGTTTTCTTTTCTTCTTGTCCACCCTTTTGAATTCAGCAGCCTTACCACTACCAGAATCGGATGAGGTAGCCACAAGAGAAATATGTGCTACCGATTGTTGTTCTGATTTTCTTTCTTGTTCAGCAATACCTCTCATCGGATCAAGTTTCAGCAAGCCCTTCTTAACAACCTCAACAAACTTTGAAGCATCTTTTATTTCTTTTTCTCTTTTCTTCCTCTGCTTCAGCATAGTAACATCACTCTCTATAGTTTCTACAGTGCCAAAGATCTTTTCAGTAGGTTCCCGTGGGGCATCTAGAAGTATCTTGGCATAGGATTCCAAGATATTTAAATCCACTTCATAACCCATCTCTGTTATCCAGATAGTTCTAGGTGTAACTGCCTCCATCCATATTTCATCTCTCTTAACAACAAATCTTATTTGTTTGTCATATTTATCAACAATGCTTTGAGGGATTCTTTCCTTTTGTCTCATTTTAGCTTGAAAGACCTTGAAATACTCTTTTACCAGTTTGTCACTATCTGATCCCATGCCGGTAATGGCCTCCTTTATTTGTTTTCCAATAGAAATATCATAGGCAAAGTCCTTGTGTCCAATACCGGGAATCTCCTTTGAGAAATATAGTATTAAGCATACAATCAAATTCCCAAATATCAAAGTTCCCTTCTTGTCACCTTTGATCTTGTTCAAACTTTCTAACAGTTCATCTTTTAGCCATTCACATATGTCAATTTTAGCATTATTCATAATCATCTCATAGGCACTATGAATGCATAAACTTGAAACATAATTCAACCTATTAGTATGAGCAACTTTATATCCAATGACCATACTTGCATATTTAACATTGTTGTCAGTTATATCACTAAACCTAAGTGATCTGTTGTCAAATGTTGCGCCGGTTAAGTTCATAACCTCTTTGTTTGGAAATTTCTTTTTCTTCACAGGCCTAGTGCCGGTAGAAGGTAAACCTGTAACAGCTCTAATTGCTTCCTTAGTGATCTTGAAAACTGAATCTAACCACAAAAATTCACCATGAGCTCTGCTAAGAACATAACGAATAATCTCATCTGAAAATTTAGGCATGTGAAGGATGTTAATGAACCCTAAATCTTCAACAACCTTGTGTTCCGGTTTAACTACACCTTGTTTGTCAGTAATAACATTCATGAACATATTCTTTAAATCCTCGGACCCTGAATCTTTGATGTTACAATGAATGTATGCCTTAGGGTCTTCAACAAATGCACCAATGGAGTCATCCAACTTAGCTATCTTAGGGATGATTTTAAAGACTAGTCTAGGATGCTTGACATTTTCCACAACAGTAGGGTTTGCAATGAATTCGGGAACGGAGGATGAAGAAGCCATTTCGTAAGATAAATACCTTTTAACTGAAAAACCTTGGATGCCCTGAAAAACCTTGTTGCTTCGCTTCTTGAATGCTGGTGCTCAACTTTCGCGCTCTTCGAATGCTTGAATGCTTTGGTAAGTCGAAATGAGAAATTCAAGTGCTTTATAACCAAAAAGTTAACTTACAATCGCATTAAATGCTTCGCCAATGAAGTGAATACTGAACATGTCTGCCGGTAAAGAAGAATTATAACTTCTTACCACCAACTGAGGGTAAATGCATGATCTTCAATTAGTTGCCTTACACCTAAGGATTATTCCTTAGTTAGATGAAGAATCTCCTACTGGTGCAGGAATGCTTTGTTCTGCCAGTGCAGAGACAGATTCATCATTTCTCTGATCTCTCTTCCTGATCCATTGTTTAGAAAATTCTTGCTTGATTTCATTTACCTTTTCTTTGCCTTTAACATTAGATCCTCTGTTGTTTGTCGGTACATTCTTGCTTCTACAAAATTTGCAATATGCCCAATCTTGTTACATGCATAACAAGTTACATTGTTTCTCTGAATAGCTTTTCCATAACCTTGACCAGTTTGAGTTCTGCATTGATTAGATAAATGTCCAAATCTACCACAAACATAGCATTTTACATTCATTCTGCAATTGTCTGAGTTATGACCATTTTTATTGCATTTGGAACATTGACCGGTGGATGAGTTTGTATTTTGATTATTCCTAAATCTGCACTGATTTGCTCTATGACCAAATTTGTTGCAATTAAAACATTTCCCATTGAATTTATAAGCATTAGGTTGCCTTATTGGTTTGCTGTGATCATGATTGTTTGCAGTCCCAAAACTTTCTCCATGTTCAAATCCAAGTCCAACTGTTTCTCCATCAGGTTTCTAACTTTTCAGCATATCATCAAGCTTGTTTGAACTCTTTTTGAATTTGTCTTTGTATTCATTTGCAGCGACCAACTCACTTTCCAGAGTGCTAACTTGTCTCATAAGTTCCTCTTTGTCATGTTGCATGTGAATCAAATCTGTTTTAAGCATATCATTTTCGTAACTAAGCCTTATAGATTCATCTAATCTTTTATTAAGTCTTCTGGCCAAATTTTCCTCATTCCTCTTTCTATCTTCAATATCCTTACATAGTCTCATGGTTAAATCTTGCATCTCATTCTTCATGTTACTGTTCTCTTGTCTCAGTTTCTCTACAATATCTCTGAGAGTTTCTTTTTCTTCATCATCTTGGTTTTGCAGTTGCACATGTAATCCTTTTCTCTTATTCTTTGCTATAACCAGATTATCTTGAAGTGTTTTGATAAATTCCCGAGCAGTTCTAAGTTCATCTTCCAGTTTGATATTCTTCAATTTTTCTGCATCAAAATCTTCAAGAGCTCCTTCCAACTGTTGTCTCAAACTTTCCATCGGTACCAGTTTCAGAATCTTCCTCAAGCTGTTAGGCTTCTGCAAATAGAGGACCAAGCTCTTATACCAATTGTTAGATACTTGGTTAGTCCCAAAGACACTGAGAGGGGGGAGTGAATCAGTGTCTAACCGGTAGATGAAAGATTTAAATTTATTTGCAACTTTACAATCCAAATTAATATACCGGTAAGCAAATAATAATGCAATAAAGAGAAACAAAAGAATAAGCATCAATGCACACCATAACACAGATGTTTTTGGCAAGGAAACCCAGTAGGGGAAAAACCTCGGTGAGATTTGTGACCCACAATATTTACTCACTGGCCAATATGAATAAATATTACTTAGTACAATAGGGGCATGCACATGCAGGAAGGCCAACTGCCTAGAGCTCACTCCTCAACAACAAAAATGAGTCCCACTGACTACACAATTGGATGGTTAAATCCACTAACAATGTACTGCTTCAAAATAGCATCTGTAATGCTGGATTCAATACCGGTTTACGTTCTGTCTGATACCTCTGCCAAAACCTTGCTTCGCTCTGCTCTGCTCTTATTCGCTCTCAAGATAAATACATCAAAGTGCATAAACAACTATTCGCTATCATAATCTATCACATATTACCGCTTCCTTACATTACATATCATATTCCTACATATGTTCAAATGACCTACAAGATCTCATACATATATGAGTCTTTACAATACATCATGTCGGCCATACAAATATAATATTACATTACAATACATTTCGCATAAACAATATTATTTCCATGTCGGCTTTGGATGCCGGTATGATCTGCTGTCGGTGTAGACGGATGCCGGTGTGAGTAAACCTTGTAGTGACTGTCGATGCCGGTAGGTGAAGCCTATTGCCGGTAGAACCTGTGAACCATGTTACCAGTTGGTTGCCATCAATGACAACATCAACCATTCTCATCTAAGTGTATAATGCCAACAACATTAGTCCCCCCAAAAAAGAAGTCATCTTCTAGACGAATGAACAAAATGGAAGCTGATGAAAGCGAAATTGAAACTAATGTGGAGAGGGATGAGAGGGCATCCTTGGAAGTACATATGAGTGAGAAATGTCGACCCGTCGCTAAAGGCGCTGGGTGGCCGCAAGTTCTCGCTCTCGTGCCATCTTCACCATATGGGCCGTCTCAAGTACTTTGTTGTGCGCTTTCCAAAGCTCCTCGCCCTGTCCACCTTGGCGACCAACTCGGCCTTCTCCTTGCCACTCGCTTCCAAGTCCTGAACATACTTAGCCACGGTCTCCTCCAATCTCCTCCAAGGATGTGACCCGAGAGTGTTCCTAAGTCAACTGTTCCTGGCTCTTTTATATGTGACGAGCCTAAGTTTTTCTGGCATCCTCAGCTTCTCGTATCCCCTGATCTCGCTGTGCTGTCACGGCCTCCATCTTGACTACTGCCTTCCTGCAATGTTTGAGGACCAGGTCTCGGAAGGTCATCTCCAGCCCACTCAGAGAGTCATAAATGTCGTTCTCCTCAGTTACTATCATATTGGCCAACTAGGCACTAATCATCTTAGGGGTTTCCGACTTCGGTCATCCTTTTGCTGTCAAACATTTGAAAAATTCTCCCTTGTAGTCCTCCCTAACAAAGGATAAAAGCCGCTCAACCACTTGAGCCACCCTGGGATCATCTCCAATCTCCACATTCTTCACAATGTGGCCGACATCATTCAAGAATTTCACCATTCCCTCCAACCGAGACTCGCATTGCTGCATGGTGCCGAGTGGGTCTGTTGGGTTGGGCTTCGCCAACTAAAGTACCAGTTCCTCTCCATGAGCAGAGGAAGATTCCTCTCCTCCCATATGTTCTCGAATCGTCCTGTTCGCCTGCAATGCCTCCTCGTGCATTTGTGGATCCTCTGCCTCATCAAAATCTCCTCCGTCAGTGCCCATTCTGCCATCCCTGCCAGGTGAAAGTGGCACTTCCTCCACTCGTATCGGTTTGCTCTTGATGATCGGAACGTGTAGGGCTCAATTGTGTCACTGCTACTTCCAGACCAAATGGTGCCCTAGGTGGCGGTGGAGAGACTTCCACCACATCGATCTCTTGTGATGGCACTTCCTTTGCTCGCTCTTTCCTGTGTAGTGTTGATTGACTACCCTGGCCAATGTCCAAGGACGTAGGAGGATTCTTTGGCATCATTACCTCCATTGCTATGCTGCTCTCTCCAACTCCTACAGCCACTGGCTTGTCTCCAACAATGTCCACTTCGGCTGCTATGCATGCCTCGGTCAGAGCCACTCAGAATGTATCCTCTTCTCCACTCTCCTCATCAGACAAGGACGCCTCCATGACTTCTTGTTCATTGGCCTCACTTTCTGCACTTGTAGATTGTCCCACATCCTGTTGCCGTCGCTTCTTCTGCTGTTCTCCACCAATCGTCATGGTGTTCAAATGTGTCCAGAAAAAGATGGGTGGCTTGTACCCTCTAGTCTTTCCAGTAGCTGCAAGTCACCCCTCTTCTCTGCAGGTACTCCTGTACGAATGACATCCAAAAACATAGCAATGGTGTGGTGCGACATGTAAACAATCTTATGTTGTAGCCCTAAGCATTCTCGAATATGCTTAGAGAGGAAGGATGCCCAATTGAACACCGTGCCATTCCTCAACCCGTTCATTAGGTATTGCATCCACATGGCGATGTCCGTCCCTCTACTGGCTCCTATCAACCTGCTCTTGATGATATACATTATACATCGCCATTCTGCATTCGCCAAAAATAACCGCTTCACCCCATGGCTACTTCCAAATTTCCTAATACTATCCTATTCTTCTTGAGTCAAATCTCCACGGCAGACAAACCGTACCAATTGTTGTTTCTATTCAAGGGTCATCTTCCTTTTGATCATCGGACTACCCTGGTTCGGAATTCCAAATATCCTAGCAAACTCTGCGGCTGAGAAGGAAGTTGTCATATTGTAGCCACCATATCTTACCATCGACCTGTGTGTGTGCTTGTCGTAACCTGCCACCATCCCCTTCAGCATAGGTTCAAATTCTTTTATGTTAAATACGGACATGGCCAGAATCTTATATTGGCGTCATCGGTCTCATCCCACCATGTGCGACAGTCGTTGGCATTCAAACCTTCCCATGTCAGAGATTGTACCGTCACAGGTTCGTCTCTCTGCACTCGTGCCCAGATCTTCTTTCCCTTGCCACTTCCTGGTGTAGCCATATTCCCTACTTGGATTATTTTGCCTTTGTCGTTGGGGTTTCCAAAAGAGATCTTTGGCATATTGAGATCAATTTTTATCAGCTTCATTTATTTGTCCTTGTTCAATTCCCCCGTCGAATGTACACTGTCGCTGTCAAGACCGTTACCCCAACCGTTTCCCGGGTAGACTAGATTCTGCCACGTGTTTTCAATTGCGGAGCTTGTCCTTCCCTGGCCGTACGGACTTCCTCCCCTTTGTCCGTACAAATTCTTATGTGCCAAATTCGGGATTAGTTGAGGGTGCAAATTAGTACCGTACGAACTCCACTCTTGGATGATCTTTGCACGGATTTTCTGCAACGCCGTACGGATGTGCTGGATTTTGTTGTAGAGGTTCTGGCGTCTGGTATGGAAATTTTGCCTGTATGGGTTTGCTTGTTCTATGTACGGGATCCCTTCTCTTTGACCATATAGATGTTTTTCCTCCACACCGTATGATTGCTAGATGGTTGTGAGTTGGTCGTATGGATTTCCTTGTCCACACCAAATTCCGCTGCTTGTGATCCGTGTACGGATTTCTATGATTTTCGTATCGACTGAGCTTCCCTCTCTTAGCAAACAATCTCCTATGGAAGCATACCGCCTCGTTGATGCCCTCGTGCCAAAATTCCTATTGTGTTCGGATCCGTACGATGCCTCTGTGTCAAAATATCTTGTGTATGGATCCGTACAAATCCTTCGTACTTTCCGCAATTTTCTGCACTACCGGGAGTGTACGGTTTTACCATTGCGTACTGTCTATACGAGCTCGTCCAAACCCCAATCGCCACTGTCCAGCTTCCGTACACACTTGTACGACAATTTCAATTTGCTTTGCGTTCGTCGAATCTGCTCTTGCCCAGTCCATACTCCTGCTCCTTGTACGGGTCTGTACAATTGTGCAGTCCCCAAGACTTTTGACCTATTTGATATGCTTGGGTTGGCTGGTGTTTACCCTCTCAGGTGAATAGCTTAAAACATACAGATAAAACACGTAATGCAGAATAATAATGCCATAGATATCAGATAAAATATAAGAGGTTATTCCATTCATAATCATGTGTTCTTGTACAAGTTACCTCTAAGGTATATAAAGGTACCGAGGGGGTGCGAGTGCCAACCGTCGCACCGTAACTACCATCCCTCGGTTGCCAATTAACAAAGACAATTACAACTTAATTAACTAGTTTTATTCGTGTACAATATTGCCGCCAACATCATCCCCCCAAAAAGAAAAGTCGTCTCCAGTCGACTTACGACAAAATGGAGAATACATGGTGACTACAGAACCCAAAATCAAAAGCTAAGGGGGTGCAGAGGGCATCCCTGAGGAAGAAGGCGCCGGTGGTGGTGTAGCGGTGGATGCCATTCGCCCACGGAGTTCGTACACTTGCTCCGTTCTCCGCTTCAGGTCTCGTTCCGCCACCATCTGCCGCCTCATGGCAGTCTTTACCATATAGGCTGCCTCCAACACCTCCTTATCCTTCTTGTCCACGCTCTCCAGTGCACTGACCAATTGAGTCTCCAACTGCGCTCTGGATGCCCTTTCCTCTTCCGGCTGTATCAGCAAGGCAGACTTCTCTGCTACTAAAGTGTCCATTGCTGTCTGAGTCTGTGCCACGGTAGCCTCCAGCTCGCGAAACCTGGCAGTCAGCTCCTCCCGAATTGTCACTACTGCTACGCACAAGGCCTTAACTGTGGATGTCGTCTGTTGTGTCCTCCGAAGCTCAAGATAACCTTCGCGGAAGGCCTGCTCCACCTCTCTCAACAACGACTGCATCTGGGTCTCGCCAACCCCCTCACTGAGGCGCCAAGCCTCCAGCATCGCCAGGTTCTCCGTCTCAGGCCATCCGACACACTCAAAACACCTCGCAAACTCCTCTCTGCATCCAGTGCGGGCAAAGGTCACCAATCTCTCCATCCGCTCAACCATGGCGGCATCCGCCTGGAGTGTGACAGATGACACAAGTCTCTGTGCTCCCAGAGTCATCTCGGCAATGAATTGCTCCAACTCTCTTTTACCCTGGTGTACTCCCACAAGCATCCCCTCCTCTCTGTAAGGACTGGTTACTACATCCGCAGGGGGTGATGCAGCCCTTTGAAGCGCCCTACTACTCGGAGAACTCCCCTCCTCGAGATCAATGATATCCAAGGAATGCATGGCCCTGCCTGGAGATAAAGCGGCCTCCCCCACTGGTGCCATGGGTGCAAGCTGGTAACGGCTCAACCAGGCATTGAGGTCATCATGGAGAGCGCTTGCTTCCATCATTGCTTCTTGCATATAACCTGGCACACTTGGCACATCCTGACTTGGCACATCCGACACTTCATGCACAACCTGCTCCATGGGAGCCCCTGCACTCGCCGAGATACCCAGCCCATCTTGAACGGTCGCCACTCCAGAGTCTATCCCTGCTGTGGGTGGTGTCATAGCTATGGTCACGCGAGGCTGCCCAAAGCTAGGTACTGGCACCGTGGTGACTACGCTGACAGTCCCGAATGACCGCGGCACTGCCAACTGACAAGTCTGCGGTAGGCGTGCTGGTGTAAAGTGAACCTGGTGCGATGCTAAAACGGACCCTTCTGCACCTGTCGATTCCACTACCCCTTCTTTAGGCAACTGGTCACTCCCTCTTTCAAGCAACTGAAAGCTCCCTCCGCTCACCTAGGAGGTGTCTGCAGATTCCTCCCTGCCGCTATCAGCATCTTCCTCTGCGTCAGACTCTTCTGTGTCGGATTTTGTTTCTGACATGGCAGGCTTCTTCCTTTTTGTGTCAAGTCGTGCCTCCGTGCCATGTGCCAAGACGTCCAAGTGCGACCAGTAGAATATGGGCGGCTGGTCCGGTGCAACACGACCTTGTGGCTCCAATGGCTGTGAGCTTGGGGTGATCTGTGTGCGGACTGCATCGAGGAATAACCCAATGGCGTGATGTGGCATGTAAAATTTCTTGTACTGTAGCGTCAAGAACTCATCCATCCTATCCACCAACAGTGATGCCCAATCATACACCACCCCATTGTGCAGCCCATTCATCAACACTATCTGTGCGATAGCTATGTCAAATGCGCGGCTGGAACCTGTGAGGCGACTCTTCACCACGGACAACAGGCATCGCCATACTCCTTTGGCCAAAAATGTTTTCTTTACCCCTCGACTCTTGCCTGCACTTTTGAGGCTGTCTTTTTCTCCCTGGGTGAGGTTATCGCGCAACATCAACTGGAGCAATGCGGTACGGTTTTCTGGAGAGATTTTCTGTGAAGTGTCGATTTTTTTCCCTTTCAACCCCAGTATGCCAAACACCTTGCTGAACTCACTTGCCGTGAAAGAAATGGTTATCCGCTGGTGCTAATAGTCAAATACAAACTGGTGGTTGTGTCTATCATAACTGCCAATCATGGCATGCAAAACCACCTCAAAATCCTTTATGTAGAAAACTGGCATCTGGACGGCCCAGTGTACCTGTGACCTGTCGCCCATGAATCTTGGAAGCTTCTGTCTCTTTGGAGTGTTTTGGTTGTGTGCCATTGCTTTTATCTGGAAGGTGTTATGTGCTGCTTGGGAGGTGTTATGTGCTGCCTGGAAGGTGTTATGTGCCGCTTGGGAGGTACTGTATCCGTATGACTAGATTGGATCGTTTGGCTCCGCATGTGAGCTTTCTACGCGTCCCCCTCTGTCCTCTGCACCTTGGTCACCCTCACTCCTATAGTCCCTCGTTCCTGGGGTTTTTGGCTTCGACCCTCCTATTTTTGATTGCTCCGCAAGAGACAAATTCCCAATTCTACATAGGTTATTGTCAAAGAGTTCAACGACCTCACCTTGCAAGTCCCGTACAACCTCTTCGTCAAGGTCAGATTGCTCCAACGGATTGCTCTCAGACTGAGTTCCACTTTCTTCACTCAACATTGAGTGAGCGGCCTGGTCGGCGAGATCTTCCCCCGCTACGTTCGGTAGTGGTAGGTTGCTCGCAACCTCTACCAACTAGTTCCACATACACGGTTTTTGCGTCTCCCGACTACGGCTTTGACTCACACTCCGACTCTTGCTCTGCCTTTCTGGACTCTTTGGGCCTTCAACAATCTTCCTCAGCCAACGTCTCTGTTCGTTTTGTTCTCTGATACGTAGGGATCTCCCTACCGACCCCTCGCCTACCTCTCCATTGGTATCATTACACTGTCGGTCTTTGTTGAGACGTAGGGGCATTAATTGCCAGAGGTACGATGTCTGCTCGTATCCCTCTCTTCGTCTTCCCTATGGCTCCATTCAATTAAGAAGAGGGAATTGGAGGAACCATCCATAAGATCAAAGAAGACAAAAAGTCAATGGATCAATATCTAATAGCAGAATTAATAAGGGTGAAAATTAGCAGACTTTGATATTTACAAGGGCAAGACTCAGGGCAATCCCAAAAGGGGACATTACAGAATTACACTTACAATCAATTCAGTTTGCCGGAACTTTCAAGAACAACAGCAATAATATTATTAGAGATATGGCAAATCTACAGCAATCAGAATTATAGTTCCTAGCTGGTAAGAGAACCACCTTATCTTCAAACCAATAGGCATTGTAGGACCTGCCTAAACAACAAATCAGCGAAGTCCAAATATTTAAGGGTTGGCAATATTAAGTGGTTTGGTTGTGTCTTTGTGTGTGGTCTCCTTTTAAAAAAATGTCATCTTGAGGATGTGCCAAATTTGACGTTTAAGCATGTGCAAAATAACACAAAGACAAGATAGAACATCAATGAAGATTTACACAAATTACATGCTTTCCCTGTTATTTTTGTTCTGTCTAGAAATATGTGCAACCGGGCTAACTTTCTTTAATTTTCCCTTGGGTTGTGGGTGCCCCATGCGTAAGGCATCTTCTAGGAGCCACAAAAAAAAGCTTTTCTTGTAGCTCTGTTTATGGAATAAAAAGAAAAAAATTTTAGGAGTAGAGTCTTGTTGTGCACAACAGTTAAAGAAAGTGAACACAATAAACAGATTTTCCACTGGGATTGTAGATTGTGCAAATATTGGAGGGGAATTAGAAACCTCTATACAGTTTAAATTTTCTTCTGCCATGCTATTTTGATGATTATTTAAATGTTTGCAACGTACATTTGTGTCTCAGTTCCTATTCCAGTTATTGCATCTTTCAAGAAGGTCAGAAGTCTTGTTACCAACTATGCGTTGGTCACGGCTGCACTGAGAACCTCTTCACAATTGGTAAGTTCTTGTAGTGAGCATTTAGTGATGGCATTCATTATCAAAAGAGATTCAGAAGACAAGTGCATGTCAAGCTTTTCTGTGGTGGATTTATTTGTTATGCCTGGTAATTTTGGAAGGTGATAAGTGAAGATGGGAAGAAAGTCAAGCGAGCATCCCCAATGTCTGATGCAGGAATTGAAGAATTGCAGGTAATTTTCATCTCTTCTTCTGAAGATGAAAATGAAGAGGGAACTATATTTAGTTGTTTCATTTTACATAATGTAGATAACTCTATGCTCTTCCAATTTGCAGTCACGCACAGTTGTTGCAGAAAATTTGCCAGAAAATCATAGTAATGAAAATATTGTGAAAGTTTTTGCTACAGTTGGCACGTATGTATTGAAAGTTTTCTTTTTGTCTCTACACTAGTTTCCAAAGCTTCATGATCTAGAGATTACATGGTGTAATCGCTGTTCTGCATAAACTAATGTTCAATTTTGTGGTTTGGTGTATTCAACAGTGTAAAGATGGTACATATTTGCCACCCTCAGGCAGTTGAGCCTTCAAGTCCACTGGGCACAAGATTTACCAAGACTGATATGCTTGTCAGCAACAAGGTATTGTTGTAATGAACTACATTTTGGGTTTAAAAGGTTAGAGATGTAAATTAAATCTCATCTGGTACGCTAAGTTTAAAATTCTCCATATCAGTACTATATAGGAACCTCTTGAGTCACAGTTTAGTATCTAGGAGAAATAATAACTGTACAAGTTCTGTTTATTTGAATGCATCTGTCTTTGCTCTGACTCATTTTTCGATCTCTAGCTGCATGCCCTTGTGGAATATGAATCAGTTGAACAAGCTGAAAAAGCAGTAAGTTATAGTATACAAACTTTTTCCTTTTGTTTCTGCTTTAGACGGTTAACAAAATTTATATCCCCACTGTTAACTTTTCTCTTTTGAGTTTAGTATCATTGTGGTGATCATACCAGGTTGCAGAACTAAATGATGAAAGGAACTGGAGAAGTGGTCTTCGAGTGCGATTGCTACTCCGGCGAACGGTATTCAAATTTCTTTGATAATGGTTGTAACACCACTTTTCATTCATGCATATTCAATGCTTTGAAAGTAAGCTGCATTCAACTATTAAGGATATATGATCTAGTGTACTGTCTTATGAGCAAATGAGTGCCTTTCAGGGAAAGCCTGTAAATCAGTCTAGAGGGCGAAAAGTGGGATCTGATAACATGGATGGTATTGGTGAAGAGGAGGAGGTATCTACATCAGAAACAGTCAATGACAAACATTTAGAAGACTGTCCACAGCATGCTGATTTTGTGGTGTGTTACTGTCTCTTAATTGTCCTCTGTTGTTTTAGCAGTTGATCTTCTTGTTGCATAGAAAAATACTGGTGTTTATTTAGGCATTTTCTTTCAGGGTGAGGAACAGTACTCCACTGATAAGGAGGGAGGAAAAAAAGGCAGAGGACGAGGACGAGGAAGAGGCCATGGGCGTAGTCAGTATCATAATGGACGTAGCTATACAGTTGGACTACCACAGTCCGCAAATTCTACTATCAGTGAACTACAAGGCAAGCAACCTCCTGGACCAAGAATGCCAGATGGAACACGAGGCTTCACCATGGGTCGGGGCAAGCCACTTTATGTTACTACAGTTTAGGATGTTTGAATAATTGGGCTCTTTGAACTTCAAAGTTCATAAGTTAGGGACTGTAATCTGCAGTTTTTCATTTTCATACTGTTTAGTTCAAGACACACCTTATTGATATCCAATTTTTAAGCAGTAATAATCATATAAAGGTATTGTAATTCCAAAACCTTTAAGTATTTTGTACAATGTTATTAATATGAATATTTTGTACAAATAAAATTGCTTTTGGTATTTCTTTTTGTTGGAAAAAGTCATGGAAAAATGCAAAATGCAAATAATAAGGATATACTATTTTGCTAACTGGTTGACATTCATTTCAGTCTTTAATAAATAGCATTGCTCTAATTTTGATTGACTATTTATTTTGAATGCTATTCAATTTTCAACTTTTTTATGCATCTCATGCATAGTGTTGTGTTTCAACAATATCACAGAATTAACTACATAGTTTTATGTACATCCTTTTTAAGTAGAAGTAACTATGTACATCCTTTTTAAGTAGAAGTTTGCAGTTTGAGTTTTTCAGTATTATATTGCATGTTGTAGCTGCACTCAAATTCTTTAATTGTTTCCATTTTTCATGACCCCATAAAAAAATACTGCCTCTTATCTTTGATTTTTTGCATTATAAGTTTTGGGAGTCTTTTTAATTCAACTGCATGGTTGGTTCTCATAATTTCAGTTATGATATGGGACTCCGAGTTTATGTTTTCTCATTAATAGTTGAATGTAAGATTTTTTGTAGAAATATGAAGCTGTATATTTCTTGGGCCTCTAATACCCAAGGAAAGATATTTTCTTGGGCCTCTAATAGCTAAGGTAAGAGTTAATATGTTTATTTCCCATGTCCATGTCCATTGATGGACATAACTTGGATGATTTTTTTTGCATTACAAATGTAATATCAATCATGCTACATTGTGCCTTCACGTGGCCAAGGTGTCATGGTATAGCATTTGATAGACTTAACCAATGCTCTAAGAATGGCAACACGTGAGGAAGACTATCAAGATTGACTGAAAAGATGATCTCGTTGGATCTTAGTCACCAAGCCATTCTTTTCGCGTTTGAGAGTTTGACAAGATGGAAAACATTTCACCCTAGAGTTTGAACTTCAGAGGTATGGAATGATTCTTATATTTTTAAGTATATATTATATTATATATTTCTATGTATATTAAGAAGGATAAGCACTTGCCGCATGTATTAACATAGTTAAGCTTTGAACAAGGACAAGAACTCTTCCATATCATCATATCATAAAATATTGAATTTGTATTTTATTGGAAGTGACTCCCCGGCCGCCCAAAGTGATCTGCTATATTTCTGATTTTTCAATTTTTTTTAAGAAATAGGGGAAGAGCACCAATAGATAACATAGTTCTAATAACCGTCACCTTATTCTCATGTTGACCCCCCAATAGCCATCATAGTGAAAACACCATTAATAAATTTGTTTTGTACCAATAGTCGATCATTATTTGTAATTTTTTGTTCATAATTGGTCCATTTGTGCACCACTATTGGAACATTTGTGCACCTATTGGGACATTTGTCAACAAGTACTAGCGATGACAGTTATTGGAACATCTTTAGTTAGGTATCAGGTGACACTTTGAAATGTGTACTTTTTGACCTTTGTGTGCACAACTGATTCCACAACGTGCATCGTTACTACCCAGAAGCCAAATCAATAGCTATAAGCAGTTAAGTCGCATACGAAGACAACTAAAAAAAAAAGTCAAAATCCGATGTACCGTTTAGGACCTGTGGGTGTGTGAAGTTAGCTATGACGGCTATTGGTGCTCTTCCCCTATCATAATAAGTGGTGTTAGAGCTACAATTTGGGCCAATTTTTTTGTTTCCACCATAACTTCCAAATTATTGTGGAATTTAGATTTGATTTTTTTGGGGTTTTGAGGTATATATTAGATGAACTCTCAAAATTAAATTTAGACTTTGAAGGTTTCTTATTGATATCTTATGTTTTTTAATCAATTTGCTCTATATAAGTAACAATTTTTTAGATACTTTAACAAAAACAATAGTTTGGAAAGCTTATGAAAAATTAAATAAGGTTAGTTCTTTGTAATTTATTGAATTATAAATTAAATATATTCTTTTATTTAGTGGTCAAAATTTATTTAACTTTCATTGAATTTGCTTTATAAGTTGCAATTTTAGGATTAAAAAATAAACAAAAAATTACATTTGTGTAAAGCTTATCAAAACCATAGGGAAAAAATGCCAAAACTGGGACACAAACCCTAACCAACCATTTGTGATTCTTTGAGACTTTTTGTAGCTTCCAAATCTTCTTGAATAAGGCAGTTGTGGAGAATCCATCACCTCTTGGATGACCTAAGAATGATCACCCCACAGTTTTAGCTTACATTTGAGTCCTAGTAGAAGGTCCTTGTGCCTTAATTGACACCTTTTTACCTTGATCAAAAGCATTGCCAACAACATCAACATCGGTCCCAACAATATCCTCTTGATCCTCTGTAAGCTTGCCCTTTTTAAATTTATTACCCATCCACAGGGCCTGAGCTTTCTCATTAAGAATACAGAGAACCATAGAATTGTTTTGGGTAGCAGATTACGCTCACCACAATATTAAGATTTTTGGGAACCTTATTCATATTGTCTTCCAACAACATAATCCTCTTCTCATGATCCATTTTCATAGCCTTGACATTCTTGGCCACCTCTTCAACTAAGGCCAACATTTTCACTTTGTCCTTACTTAAACTCCAATTACCACCACTTTACATAGCATCAACCTTGTTAGGGAGGGAATTCATGCTCTCTTTAATAAGGCCAATTTCAGAGATGAACCAATTGGGCAGATTGACTTGTCACTCAGTAGACTATTTTACAAGCACTACGACATCTTTAGTGGTAGTGGTCTCCATAGGGTTCACTTTAGGGCATGCCTCCTCAACAACCCCCAAAACCTAATTACCAGTTGAAAGATATAATAAATCTGGGCCCACTTTATCTTTGGTAGTGGCAACCTCAATACTTGAATCATCCCTTGCAGTCTGGTTCTCAAAAGTCACAACACCACTCTTCCCCATAGCTCCATCACCTTTCTTAGCTTTCTTCCCTACCTTCCCTTTCTTAGCAATCCTGGGTCTAGAAGATTCACCCAACTCCATGCTTTGAACATCCCTAATCTCCTTCCTTTTCCCCTCAAGCCTAGACATAGCCTTATTATCAAGATTAGGTATATGAGCCGAAACAGAGTTAATCTCCTCAACATCATCATCAATGGAAAAACCATTAGACCACAAAATGTAAGATTTGGGGTGTAAATTTGAGCCTTAACCAGAGATTGACGACTTCCCTTTATCACCTAAATCAAGCCATTCTTTGTCCCAATCCAACTCCATATCCTCTAAATCGGTGGACATGTCAGAGTAATAGACCCTAACATTCTTAGCAAATTCAATGCCATATTTGAATTGAGGGGTCTTAAGGTGGACAAAAATTGACACAACATAGTCCATTATAAGCAAAATTAAACCCTCATGAAGCACATGAGAGGTGAAGTTCTACATATGATCATTAATGTTAGTAGTCAAAGAAGATAAGAGATAAAAGGAAAATGACACTTGCCTCTTAAGTTGAAAATTATTATGCAAAATGAAGTGGTGCCCATATAGTCTGGTAAAACGACCATCAAGGGTGACAAACCTCATTAAAACCTCAACAATTTTAGCCCAAAAGGGTTTGATAGTACCTCTATCATAGCTATTGGTTTTGGTCCTCTTCACCTTGTCAATTTCATCATCTTCGAAGAAAGGGGCAATGACATCTTCAGATGCTTTATGATCTTTGAAAATCTTCCTACCTTTAGTTGAGAGACTAGTAACACATGCAATCAAGTCCTCAAAGATAACCAAATCAATTTTGACACTGATAGCATCACATTCTTACATCCTTTGATGAAAACTTTAGTGGCAAGCTAGATTAGAGCCATGTAGCTTTTGCATGTAAGGCATAATACCACCAGAAGAGAGTTTACTCCAAATTTTAGGGTCCTTTTGCCATTTATCACAGGACGTAAGCTCCATCCTATTCTTGTCCCCACCCATGATCTTCCAGGACCACCCAAGAAATGATTGAGCAAGCTAACAATATGAACATCGATGCCTAAAACAAGGGAATTGTCAAAATTAACCAAAGACCAAAGGATAAATAGGTTAAGAGTGCCAAAACTACCCATAATATGTGTGACTTCAATACTGAAGTGACAAGGGGTAATAATGACCGCATAAGGAAGCATCACCTTATCAAGAAATGATTTCACAATCTTACAATACCAAAGGGGCGAGGGGACTTAGAAATCCCAACCACAACTTAGACCAAGAACCAAACCTAAGGCACCAAAGAAAATCATGCTACCCCAAAGGATAAACAACTTAGCAATTTCGAGCATCATTAAAAATTAAGGCTTTAACATCAAGGGGGAGGGGGTCATTAGCCCTTGACTAATGGGTCGAGTCCCTAGCAATACCAACATTGGCAAAGAAATCCACCACACGGTTGCCCTCCCAAAAAATATGAGATATAAAACAATCATTAAAAGACTCCAAAATAGCTATGTAATCATATATCAGCCTACATATAGTCTAGCTAGGCTCCTAAGCCCTCCTCAAGCAGTTGATAATGTTAAGGGAATCTCCCTCAATCCACGCCTTCTTATTATCTTGAGACTGGCCCAATTTGAGACCAAAATAGGTTGCACATAAAATATTTTTATTAATTTAGTGGTCAAAGTTTGGTCCAAATGTACACATTTAATTCTCACACCACATGCTTTCTTGCCTCATATATTTTAAAGTAAAAATATAATTTCAACCATGTCATATTTAGGATTAGAGAAATTTCGTACACATACAAAATGTAAGGACCCATTTTATTTTCTACCAACCAAAATTGAGGAAAGAACACCACAAGCACAAAATTGAGGGTCCAAGAATTCCACAAGGACATGAAACAACAATGCATTTCATTAAAGATAAATTGTTTGAACTAGTGGTGTTTCCAACTAATTGCTTGCTAATCCTTATGAGTAGCTACCTTCAATGGTCAAGATTCTCATATCAGTGACCAACAAACACCAGATACTAACTTGTTCTCCTCTCACTTTAGGCTTTTCTAGACCTAGGGGGGTATTCCCTTGTTGCAAAAACTGAAATATTTATCTCTGCACACTGAGATATTGATTTGAGTAGAATTTATCACTTATTTATCAAGGTCTGATTGGACTACATCTTAGGTCAACTAAATCCTTGATACTTTGTCTTTGATCGACACTTTGAGAACATGAAATAACACAAAAAAGGTAAACGTTGTTTTTCTTGATTTGAGAGTTAAGAATCTAGGCTTTGAATGAGAATAATATTCACAAGTCCGTGCCTATCTGGTATAATAGATTCATATCCTACACATAAGTGCCTTCTTTGTGAAAACACAACTTCTTACTTAGAGGACTAATTATTAATATATCACTTGTATTACAACAATACATCCTTCAACACAATACACTTTCCCTAATATCCAAGAAGAAAATCATAAACTACACACGTCAAGTGTTTTTCATATAACTTAGTATGAATAGAAAGTTGCCGCACAAAATGCAAACAACTCACATGCACAATTTTAATCTGCAACTATGAAGGACACATTGAATTTTCTTCATGATTACAAAACTTTCAACTAGATCAAGTATGATTACTATATGACTCACTTATTCAAAATTGTTTAGGTTGAACCCAAGGTAGAATTGAGAGGGGGTGAATCAGTCCAAAACAAACATTAAATGCAACACATATACAATTAAACTTCAACACACATCCAACACATGAACATGAAAATTTTCTACGTGAAAAATACAAACAAGCAAAAACCACGGTGAGCACCTGCCCACAAAATAATCCACAAGAAAGAAATAATTACAAAAGAGAGTTCATTGCTCCAGACTTGCAGACCAATGCTAATTGCTCATGGTGCAAGATACAAAAGAGGACTTGCAAAACCTAAAGATAACTGCACTCAGGACAAGACACAAATGATAATGAAAAGAAGGATCTCCTTATCATGAAGTTGTCCTTGAACTCTGCATCAAGTGACCAACATCAAAACACACAACTAAGACCTCAACTGCCAACACTCTATCTCATACCTTTGTCATAGTCTCAACACAACTTACATATCATTCAAACACAACTCTTCTTCTTTGCACTTTATCGAACCTCACTGATTATCTTCACATCATGCATCTACATTCCACACCTCATCACTTTCTTGCCTTACACACAATTCAATCATACACATCCTTATATACAAGATCGACCATCAAAGCTTGAACCAAGTCGACCTTAACCAAAATATACTTTCTGGACCAAAAATACACACGCTGATCCACTCCAGGAGAGAGGACCAAAACACATCTCCGAAAGACTAATTCACCGATCTACAATCACCAGAAAAAATAGCATATCCATACACTACTCATTTGGATACAAGTAATTAATGGTTAAAACATATTCTTCAATGGAAGCAACTCAAATTCAGATCTCCACATGCTATAGTGAGACCCATAACATATCAAACAATCTCCCACAACTCATATCTGGACCTAAGAATAGGTCTAACATAGAATATCACAACTAACACTGCTACAACACTTGAAGAACACAAAGATATTTCTGGACCCGAACACTTTCAAAACAAACAATTAACAACTACAACATAACCACAACAAGATATATATATATATATATATATATATATATATATATATACTACAAACATTCCGAACCAATGCCATTCTGGAACAACAGGTTTGACATCAATGACAACCACAACAACACATCAACACATACTTTCAACAATCTCCCCCTTTTTCATTGATGGAAACACTTGACAACAGTTGACTAAACTCAAATACTGCTCAATATATCTCCACAAACTGAATCTACACAAATTTTCCCCCATATCAGGATTTGTTACTTAATCTTTGCTCAATCTTTCTCTTTGCTAGAAATTACTAAATCTCTCCCAAAGATTAAACTTGCTCAATCTGTCCCTCTTTTCCATCAAGGACAAAGGTCACAACAATACTGCACACACCCCTACTCCCCTTGAGAGCAGCCACAATATCAATCTAGGACATCAAATATTCATGAAAGCTCCCCCTGGACAGATGCATCTCCATAATGAACCTAGCAATAAGGAGGGGCAGTAACCCCAAGCTTCTTTCAAAGAAACTCAAAAGTATCCTTTTCCAATGCGAAAATATTTGCAACCTGCTCTTTCATAGAAATGTATTCCAATCTAACTTCTTTCTTAGCAACTTTATCTCTTACGTAGTGATATCCGATTGAAATATGCTTTGATTTTGAATGCGTAACTAGATTCTTCAAAATGTTTATTGCACTTGTATTGTTACACATAATAGGAATTGCTTTATCATGTGTTACCTTGATATCCTTAAGAGTTTGTCTCATTCACATTCTTGAGTAAAACAAGATGCCACTACAATATATTTTGCTTCAACAGTACATAGGGAAAGTGAAATCTTGTTTCTTACTGAACTAGGAGACCAATCCATCTCCTAAAAAGAATGCACCAGCACTAGTACTCTTCTAGTCATCAACATGTCCAACCCAATCTACATCAGTATATACTTTCAACATAAAATCTCCAACTTTTTTGTACCAAAGTCCATAATCCATAATACCTTTCAAAATATGAAAATTCTCTTCATATCTTGCCCATGTGTCACCTTCGGATTTGCTTGAAATGTAGCTATCAAACAAACAACCTTCATGATATCTGGTTTGGATGTAGTCAAATACAACAATCCACTAATCATCGACCTATACTTCTTTTGTTCAACCTCCAGAGACTCACCGTCTTTGCTCAACTTGCATCCAACAGTTAAAGGAGTTGTAACCAGTTTGCAATAATCAAAACCAAACTTCTTCAACAGTTCGTTCACAGATTTGCTCTGAGAGATAAAAATTCAATTTTTTGATTGAATAACTTGCAACCCAAGAA
This sequence comes from Cryptomeria japonica, assembly GCF_030272615.1. Lineage (NCBI taxonomy): Eukaryota > Viridiplantae > Streptophyta > Pinopsida > Cupressales > Cupressaceae > Cryptomeria > Cryptomeria japonica. The sequence goes on from NC_081410.1 coordinate 142,677,929, forward strand.
AGATAGATAACTCACCGATCATTGACATTTCAAATTTTTCCTGCATCTCTTTAGCAAATTCTTTACATAAACTATCATCTCCTCCAAATATAATGTCATCAACATTAACTATAACAATTAACAACTTATCTCCCTCAATTGTGAAATAAAGATTATTGTTTGTTGTACCTTTCCTGAAATTTTGTTGAATCAAATATTTGTCTAATCTCACATATCATGCCCTCAATGTTTTTTTAAGACCATACAAAGCTTTCTTCAATCTACACACCATATCTAAATCCTCTATCAAGTTGAAACCATTCGATTTCTAAATGTAAACTTCTTCTAGATCTCCATTAAAAAATGCTGATTTGACATCCATATGATAAACTTTAAAATTCTTGTAAGCAAAAAATGCAAGAAACATGCGTATAGCTTCCATCCTTGCTACCGGAGCAAAATTTTCTTCAAAGTCTATGCCTTCTACTTGTGAATATCCTTTACATACCACTTTTTCTTTATTCCTTGTCACTTGTCCTTAATCATTGAACTTATTCCTAAAGACCCACTTAGTTCTTATTACATTCTTGTCCACCGGTCTAGGTACCAACTCTCAAGTCTTGTTCTTCTAGATCAGATTTAATTTTTCTTCCATTGCTTTTACCCAACTTTCATCTTTACTTGCTTCCTCATAAGTCTTCAGCTATGTCATAGATAGAAAACAATAATTGGCTTGTTCTTGAGCTTTTACAATCTTCCTTCTTGTCTGAACACCTTTTGTCTTATCTTCAATTATCTGATTTTTGAAATGATGCTTCTAAACATATTTGGTAGGAATTTTTGTTGAATCTTCCTCTTCTTCTTCATCATTTGTTTCCTTCTCTTTACTTTCTTTCGGATCACTTGTCTTCTCAGGAGCTGCTAGAACAATCTCAACCTTTTGCGCTAACAAACATTTATTCTCCTTTCTATAATTGATATAGTATACATTTCCACATGTTCTAACTCCTTCTGAAACTCTTTTACCAGTCTTCTCTTTTCTGATCACACATCCAGATCTACTAAATAACACTTCATATCCTTTTATACACATCTGACTCATACTTAACAAACTATGTCTTAATCCTTCAACATAATAAACATCATCAGTTTTATGCTTACCATCAATAGAAACACTTCTAATACCTCGAATAGTTGTACCATCTTCTCCGACAAATTTCACCAATCCTCCATCATACTTCTTGAGATTAATAAACTTGTCTTTATCACCGATCATATGATTTGAACATCTGGAGTCTATAATCCACGTACTCGGTTTTATCTTAGCATGCAATGCAGCCTTAACTGTTCTCTCTTCTTTTGGTTTCTTCAAAGCATCCTCCTTATCTTCAATTGCCAGAAACAAGGATTCTTCATTCGAATCATCATCAACTTCATCTTCAAATGTATGCTCCTCAATATAACATAAGCCCTTCTTCTCTCTTCTGTTAAAGTTGTGTTTCTTAAACTTTTTTTTCTTCTCATCATCATCTGATCTCTTATAGTCTTCTCTATTAGTGTAACTAGAAGAATAATGCCCAATTCTACCACAAGAAAAACATTTAAGAGGCAACTTGCCTTCACATTTTCTAGTGCCTCGCTGCCATCTTCTCACAAAATTTGCTTTAGCTTCTTCTAGGTCTCCACTACATTTTGGATCATCATGCCTTGAAACACTAAGTCCCGCTTCTTTCTTTTCCCTTTTCTCTTCCTCCATTTCTGAAATCTCATAGGCTACTAAAGTACCCATACGCCGATCAATAGTATACTCACTCAAATTATTGCTCTCTTGTATAACACATCTTTGTGGCTTGTAGGATTTAGGCAAAGTCAACAAGATCTTATGAGCATCACATTCTTCAAAATGTCCACTGATAGCTTTAATGCCATTAGCAAGATCAGTCATTGTATGAATGTAGTTATCAACACTTTCATCTTCCAACATTCTTTGATGCTCATACTTATGCTTCAAATTCATCAACCTAGCCTAATTTGTCTTTGGATCTCCTTCATATGCCATACATATCTTGTCCCATACAACTTTTGCTTCCTTCAATACTTTTACCTTTCCAAACACTGAGTCACTTATGGAGCTACAAATTATAGCTCTAGCCTTTGCATTAGTCTCCTTCAACTTTATCTCATGTGGAGTCTAAGCACCACCCTGTGGAGGTGTACATCCGGTCTGAATGATTTCCCAATTTCCATTTTGCTATGTCTCCAAATGTGAATCGATTCTCCTTCCAGTACAAAAAAATTGTACCATAAAAACTCGGAACCTTGTAATGCACGTCATGCACCATATCGGATATACCTCAAGCGGTTAAGCTTGCTCAAGAGGAACTTTTCTCTAATACCAATTGTTGAGCCCAAGGAAGGACTAAGAGAGGGGGAGTGAATCAGTCCAAAGCAAAAATTAAATGCAACACATACACAATTAAACTTCAACACACATCCAACACATGAACACGAAGATTGTTTATGTGGAGAACCCAAACAGGGAAAAACCATTGTGAGAACCTGCTCATGAAATAATCCACTGGATAGAAATGATTACAAAAGAGAGCTCACTTTTTTACAGTTGTAGACCAAGGCTATCTGCTCATGGTGCAAGATACAAAAGAGGACTTGCAAAACCTGAAGCTAATTGTACTCAGGGCAAGATACAACAAAGATATGAAAAGAAGGATATCTTGATCATGAATTTGTCCTTGAACTCTGCATCAAGCGACCAACATCAGAACACACAACTCAGACCTCAACTACCAACACTCTATCTCATACATCTCTCACAGTCTCAACAAAACTTGCATATCATTCAAACACAACTCTTCTTCTCTGCACTTTACCGAACTTCATTGATTATTTTCTCATGCATCTACATTCCGCATCTCATCGCTTTTTTGCCTTACACACAATTCAATCACACACATCCTTATATACAAGATAGATCATCAAAGCTTGAACCAAGTCGTTTTGAACTAAAATATACTTTTTAGACCAAAAATACACATGCTGCTCCACTCCAGGAGAAAGAGAGGACCAAAGCACATCTCCCAAAGATTAATTCCCTAATCAACAATCGCCGGAACATAACCAACAACATATCCATACGCTACGCATCCATATAAGCAATTAATGATCAAAACATGTTCTTCAATGCAAGCAACTCAAATCCGAATCTGCACACTCTACGGTGAGACCCATAAAACATCAGACAATCTCCCACAACTCATATCTGGACCTAAGAATAGGTCTAACATAGAATATCACAACCAACAACTAACACTACTACAACACCTAGAGAACATAAATATATTTATCGGACCACAAAACAATCATATTCATGATACCAAAACTATATCCAACAAAGATAACCATAATAAACATAACTATAATAAACAATGTCAACAACACTTTTTGGAGTTGAACACTTCCAGAACAAACAATGAACACTAGCAGCATAACCACAACAAGATATCTCTGCACCACAAACATTCTAGACCAATGCCATTCTAGAACATGTTTGACATCAATGACAACCACAGTTACATATCAACACATACTTCCAACAGGTTAGCCCATACTACATCAAAAGTTCTCTAATATATAAGAAAAGTACAAAATATATTGACCTAAAGCCTCAAATAACAATTTTACAATATTTTGACTTTTACACGCCAAAAAGAAATTTGGACTTTGTGCCCATTACAATATTTGATTTGATTGATAATTTAAAATTTGTTGACAAATCACATGATTGTAGATGAAGAACTCTAATGGTGATGTTTGATCCATTTGCATAGGCTAAAAAATATTACATTGCTTGAAAATTGCAAATCCCAAGTCATCCTTGCAAGATTTGGTTCAACTAAAATATAATGATAAACTAAAATGCAAATAGGCTTTAGCTTTCTTACCTATCCTCACATGATCCATACATCAGGCTTGCAAGGGTTTCAAATGTTAGACTGAAACTAGACCCAAAGACCTCCTCTACTTGATCCTCAGTTGAGAGGACTACTTTATTTTGTCTTCAAATTGCCTCAAATGCTAAGGCACTAGCAGGATCCCGGTTTGGCAATAGAAACGTGCCACTCTCTATCACCATCCTTCTCCCTTCCCCCGGAGTGATGTTATCTATATTGAAATCAAACTTAGACAATACTCGCTTTAACAATCCATCACACTTTGATGGATCCACTCTCTTCTTTTCTTCTTCAAGATTATTTTGATAAGCTGCTTGTTTTCTTCTCAATACAAAATCTTTGAATTCCTATGTTTTTACAAAATCATCATCCGACAAGCTAGGGCTCTTACATTCCCTATATCGTTATTGACAACTTCCAAAAAGTTAATGCTCCTATTATAAGGCATTGAATGCACTATCATTCTAGTAGCATTTTTTTCTTCCTTGACAACTTCTAATTCAGTTTGAATTTCTTCTTCAACGTCAATGATTTTAAAATTAGTCTTGCCTTTACCTTTATCATTAGAGGTCTATTGCCTCTTAATTTGTTGACTATCAACATCCTCTAAATCTTAAGATGATGAGGCTTCCTCTAATGTTTCACTCCTTGGTCTCACATAGGGCTTCACAAACGCCCTTGGATATCTATGCATTGCAGGTCGTTCCTCCTTAAGAGCCATGATCAGTTCTACATTTTCAATCATTTTCCTGATTCTGATAATTTTATTTTCTTCTCTTACATAGAATCCTAGAAAAGATGGATCCTCATTGATCTTTTCTTTCTCTACTCATGATTTGATTCCACTTTTCTTTTTCGTCTTTCAACTCTTCATAAGATAGGGCATTCCTCACTATATCCTCTTCTAACAAAATTTCATACACAAAAATGGACTTCTTCACATGAAGCCTCACAATATTGAGGAATATTTCAAGATCAAAATTGACCCTAGCCACAACTGGTGACAATCTATATTTGCTCAAGATAGAATATATTTGATCTAGGCCATCTTTGTTGGCCATTTGAAAGTCGGACCACCTCAATGCTTTTGGAAATAGGGAGCCTTTTGTTTGATTTCTCAAATGAAATTTATTCAATTCATTTAGTTGCCATATAATTTCCAAATAAGCGATTCTCCTTGACGCACGCTGGCAATAGTTGAGGTTTCACTGTAAACCCGTACAGTCTAAAATATGCAGAGTATTGGTTCAAATACCTATCTCCCCAATTATTTACCCCAACTCCAAAGTCCTCTTGTATGGTCTAATAAAGTCTATCACATCCTTAGGGATCCTTTCCATTTGTACACCAAAATAGGCCATTATTCTTCTGATAAAGAACTCAAAAATTATGAAATTAGAGTTCGTATAGTCCCTATCCCATAGATAGATCTAGCATTGCATTGGGAGTTGGTTGTTTTGATCATCAAAAATTTTGACACACAAAGCCTTACCCAAATCTGTCTTCCTACATGTAAAAACAAATGACACATTAGATAATAAATTTAAAGCTAGCTTAATAAGACTGGCTTTGAGGGCCACCATCTATCTGTACATTTGATATGCCAGGTATTGCAAAATCAAATTCAATGCTCACTATATTGTCCTAAATATGTGTATGCAAAATCAAATTCAATGCTCGCTGTATCATCTTGAATATACGCATCTTCTTCTATGCATCCTCACCTAGAATTTGACATAGGGAATAGTAAGTTTTAATGAAATAATCTTGAAAAGTTTTGATACAGAATGGTTCTTTCTCAAATATTTCATTCCTTTTCTATCAAACCCTTTTACCCTATGTCCTAGGATCTTGACTCTTTTGTAGACACTCTTATGAGTTTCATGCTTACTACAGAAGTGTCCAAGTGTATCACTTAATTTGTAGCTCCATTCAACTTGAAAAATTCAACAATGTAAGCCTTTGTGAAGGCTATTATAGGATTACCATCAACCACCAACACTTTAATCATCTTCACATCATATTTATCAACATTTCTTGAAAAAAATTAGCATCTACAAACACATTGGGGACCACAACCTTCTCCATGTCCAAGTACCAACTATATCTTGGTCATGGTTGACATAGCCTTACAATATTTTGAATTAGGACTTTACCAATGGTATCAATGAAAGGTGAGTGATGGACAAGGAAAAATGTTTAGTTGGCAAGAATTTAGTAAATAATTAGCAACTTAGGGTCTTTAGTTGAATATAATACTGAGCATCTGAGATTGGCACTTCAATCTCTTGAGGTGACATATTATCAAAGGCTACAATTATATACATCAATGGACTTACGAACCAAAATCAATATAATGTTAATTTGTTGGAACCCTGTACAATTAGGAAAGCTATGTAACAAGATTGTATATTGAGAAAAAAAACACCACCAAAGGTGAAACAATGAGAATAAATGACAAAAATGTGACTAATCCTACTAGCGAAAAACTAATCCTACTAGCGAAAATATAGACAAATTATTTAATCCAAGAGAAAGTAGTAAACTCTCTCCTCAAGAAGAGATAAAGAAAAATTAAATAAGCATATGTTTGAATTGTGATAGCAAAGGGTCAAGGAGTCATAAGTTTTCTAATAGTGAGAAAACAAATGAGGTTGAAGAAGAGGGAGAAGTAATTGTGAAAGAACAAAATATAAAACTCAAGAAAGAGGATACCAAAGAAAAAGAAAGCAATGATATCTTTTGACATGCATTGAATGGAATAAATACACCAAAAAAAATCGAAGTAGCCGGTAATATTATAAATCAAAATGTGAAAGTGTTGGTTGATGCAAGTAACACGTACAACTTTATTGATAGATGGCTAGCTTGTGAGCTCAATTATTGTATTTATTTGGTCATTGATTTTCAAGTCATGATAGATGACATAATGCAACTCTCTTGTGGTGGTAAATGCCATCATATTAAACTCTCAATGAAAAAATATCAATTAGATTGAATTTTTTTGCTATCCTTATTAGGGGCGTGGATGTAGTTTTGGGTCTACAATGACTTAAACAATTAGGAACAATATCTTTCAATTTTCAAGACTTATCCATGACTTTTAGTACACATGAAAAAAAGTATGAACTTTTGTGGATACAATCACAAAGTGTAACAAGTAGCTCCCATACGATAGAGAAATCACTCAAGAAAGTTTCTTATAATATAGGTTCTTAATTAAATTTTATAGAAGCAAGAGTTGTGACAACTCAAGATCGCCCAAAATATCAAGAAATCATGGAACACCTCAAAACTATTTTGAGAATCTAAGGTTGTACCTCTAATAAGATACCATAATCATGATATTAAATTAATACCAAGAAGTATTTTTCATCCCAAAATATGTACCTATTTATCCCTTATGATTATTCTAAATGATAAAGATGATCCATGGACAGGTTTTGCATTTCTCTTACTAATAAATCAAGAGAATAAAATATATGTAAAATAATTCAAAGGTTTATTTAGAGAGAAAGAAATAGGAGGAGATGTGATGTCACCTAAAGTTGTTAAGATAGACCCTAAGAAAATAGGATTTTGGGGACTAACAAGATACTATAGAAGATTTATTCATAAGAAATATTTCTTTTGGAAATTTATTAAAGTGAATGTCCAAAAATTTGTGGATAAGTATTTGATATGCTAACAAAATAAAGGGATACAATAAATACTCTTTGCCTCTTACAAAAATATGAGGCATTCCAACACAAAATTGGGAAGAAAGATCAATAGATTTCATTAAGGATTGCCAGTCATATAATCCATATGTAATTTTTCTTGTTGTGGATAGACCCATTAAGTATGCCTATTTATGCGGAGTCTCTCATCCATTTCATGCTAGTACTATGGAAATAGTATTTATGCAAAATATACAAAAACTTCATGGAATTTACAAAAATAAGATTGCAAATAGAGCCACCTCAAAATTCTTAATCAAGGGGAAGAATTTTTCAATTGAAGATGCAACATGGAATGATGAATGATTCATATAAAATATTTTAGAGTTGCTAAGAATTGATGGATATAATTTTTTGAAGGGGAAGGGAATGTTATGATCCTAATATGATATATCCCTAAGTATAATAAGGATAAACACTTGTGACATGCTTAACCTTGACACAAATATTAGTTGATACACTAGCCCCTCTTACTTAGGATGAAAGAATATGTCCCTATGTAGTTAAACTTATAAATAAGGATAAGAACTCTTTCCCATATTATCATATCATAAATGTTAAATTTATATATTATAGTCTGATTATTGGAAGTCACCCCCTTGAAGTGGTTTTCTATATTTTTTATTTAAGCAAATATTTCCAAGAAATATCATAACAAGGCAACTTGCACCTATTTAGGTTTGGGCTTACCCCTTGGCCTTGTAGTTGACGCTCACTCTAACTTTACTTTGTGACCTTTGGCCTTGGGCTACAACTAGTATTTTGTGTAAAGCCACAACTTTTACACTAGGACATTAAGAGATAATAGACAAACCAACAATTTTTTCACAACACAACATATTTAATTTGGAAAACTACAAACATGTAAAATGAGGCATATTTGAGTGTTAGGATCCCCAAAATCAATGGAACACCTTCCCAACATCTCTACTAAACCACCCTCTAAATTTCACTAAGCTACAACAACTAGAAGGGCCAAAACAACTATTTGAGAATTTTTGCAAGAGCATGTAGGTGGGCTAGACTTCAACCAAACAATGCAATTTGCAACGATAGTTCAGTAAGGTTTGGAACTCAAAATATAATTACAAACCAGGAGTCTACACATCCCAACATATTGAAAAATTGCAAGTTGCAAATACATGTTGAATCTCAAAAACTTTAAGCAACAAACAATGAATTTGGAGATATAACTATTTTACAATTTTGTGATGTGCAAATAATCCCCCAATTTTGTCTTATAAGAGGTTCAGCCCTCGTGATCTTCTTTTTATTTTTCACGTTTAGAAAATGCAATTGAACTCTAGACCTTGAACTCACTACACATTGGACCTTGGAACTCATTTGCACTTTCCAAATTTGAAAATTGCAAATGAATTCTAAAATCCAGTTCCATAACAACATAGACTCCAAGGAAGTTTTGACACCAACACTTGTTTAAGTGTTGATGAGTTACCAACATTGATGTATAAACAACTTTGGACTCTTAAATATTGGGTTCACAAAATGCCTTGGTCAATGGTTATCGAAACTTTGGTCTCACTACACTATAGATTTTGGAATTGGATTGGAACTTTAAGACAAAAAAGAAAGTAACATACAACTTTTTCTCACAAGACAAAGCCAAAGTTGTTTTTCTTTGTTGTTTACAAACAAGTATAGGGATATATTCATGAGAATGTGGGCATCGACTTGGCCACATAAAAACATCTTAAAGTACATCAATCCCAAGATGAAAATGAATTTAAAAGATAACTCTAAAACTATAGGTCCATAAAAAATATAATTCTAACAAAAGCATAACAACTCAAAAGGCTATGTGCAAGTGACATCATTGTTAAGGTGGGCTCAAAGCAACTATGTAACTCTTTTCTACTATGATAGAAAAAAGTAGATCCACTCAAATATAAAACATAAAGTAGTGGTTTTACATACAAAGGACACTACAAGAAGAAATACTAATCATTTTTTATTAATCAAATAAAATGGCCACATGCACCAATTCAATCAAAAAGGCAAATAAATTATTCAAATCCAATAATCACTTATTCAATTACGTGAAAAAGAGCCACTTCCCAATATGGAAGGGCATACTCTATAATAACTATTATACAAATAATATTAAAATTTTGTTGATCCACATAATGATCCCAATACACGAGGAGCAAGAAACACCACTAGTTGTCATTGCCATGCTATCTTCATTGAAGGATGAATAGGGGAATGTTATCTTACTATATTCTCATCATTTAGTGCAACTCTTTTTTTTATGCCACTATAGGCAACCCTCTAGCTACAAAGAAGAACATCATGGAAACTCGTTGTAAAGGCCAAGCTCACAATATAGGGTTACATAAGGCAACAACACACACAAATACACAAGGATCATAAAATATGGGTGAACACACCATGCACAACAAGGTTTTCTTCAACACAAAATTAGAGGTGTTCCATTCGATAAAAAATGACAAGAGGAAGGTAAATAAGTCATAGAAGTAGACTTCAATTAGCTCTCCAAGCCTCCCTATAGAATCTAGGGATCAATTTTTTCAAATCTCTAGAACAAGTTAGGAGATAGTTTGTTAAAAAAAAATTGTATAATAAGGTTTGGCGCAATTTTTCAGAAAAATGCCCTTCCTAAAACATAAGCAAACACTTTTTCACATTCTTTTTCATTTTAAAAATTTCGAGGATGGGGATGATGTGGATTTTGGAGGATTAGGATTATGTGAATGTTTAGGATTAGATGCAAGATTGGATTGGGATATGGATGGGGGAGAATATCAAGGTATAGATGTTGTATAGGAGAGGTATGTGGATGAGGGATAATACAAAGACATGGATGGGGGATAAGATGGATTTCCCTTTGTCAAAGGTAGGGGAAGGATAAGAGATGTGAGATGAATTAATGTGTTGAGGCGGAATGGATGAAGATATGGAAGATGGATGGGAGGTTATGGGATTAACTTGGTAAGTGGGTTGGGGTGGGAGATATGAATAGGTGGAAGTTGGATATCTTTGAGGCATGCATGAATCAGATGGATATGGTTGATAGGGTGATCCTGGAACTTTCATAACCATTTCCTCAAACCAACCCATGATGTTTGGATGTGGGTTTTGAATAGCCAACTTTTGTGTTTGACAATGCAAGGGTAACCTGAAGATGATGAGAATGGGAAGAAAATTTGGAATTGGATGGATAGAATTGATTGAGAAAAGTGATGAGATGATGCTAGATGAAGATGAGGATAAGGACTTAGCAAATTTGGATTGGATTGAGGATTGATTGGATTTGATTTGATTTTTCTTGGATTGGATTGTGTTTGATTTGATTGGATTGGATTGGTCCTTGGATTAGGACAAGATTTATTTGGATTTGAATGACGCCTTAGCTCCTAGATTAGGACTTAGATGAGAATTGATGATGTTAACCACAAATCAAGGTGATAACTAAGCTAGGTAAAATTCAGACCCTTGGATTAAGATGCAATTGATCAAGCCTTCTTTTACTTAGGATAGCCTTACGTTCCTAAGCAAAAGAGGGTAAAAGAATTAGGGTTTTGATCAACCCAAAATGATTAACCAAAGGTACTTGGGGGATATTCTTTCCCAAGAACAAAAGCTAATTGATTGATTGATTAAAGATAAAGGTCTAAATCAAAATTTTACAAAGTGTCGACCTGAGGATGAGGTTGATTGATTGATTGGATTGATTAGGATTGATTGGGATTGATTAGGTTGATGTGATAAGTCCTCAAAGATGGAAGGAGAATGATTATGGAAGAATGAATTAATGATAAGAAGAAGAAGGGGAAGGTTACCCAAGATTGGATTGATGATTGGATAGATATATTAGTTAGGCATTGATGATTGTTTGGATGAATAAAAATTGATTAGAGGTTTGACTCAAGTGGAGGGGTTTGACAGTGACAAAGTGAAGATTGAAGGGTTTAGTTGAATGTTTGGTCAAATTTGAGAACGTTTTGGATGTTATCTACTCTTGGCAAGAGAAATCAAACAATGAAAAGAACATTGGCCAAGGCAACGTTTTATGAAAAGTGTGAAAGTGAAGGGGGCCTAGATTAGCCCAAATAAAATTTCACTGGTTTTGTACAAGATGAAGACACGCATCAAACATACAACTTAGGTTGGAAGATGGAAACCATTCAATAGGCCTCTCACACAAGCAATACCTCAAACAAGAAGACAAATAGAGATTCTGGTAGCCCTGGATCCCCCTTACAACCCACTCACTTCTCGGGCATACCAAATTCTCTTACGCCGAAGATCCGAAGATCTTTTTACCAAGGTACTCCTCTCTCATCTTGAGTGGGTACTGTTGACGGGTGTTTTGACACACCAACATTCAGGTAGTTTATGTGAACACTCACCACCTCTCCTGAAAAGAAATAAGTTTTGGGCAACTAACTACTCCAAGGTCTCTATAATCGGGTCTTGACGGTGATGGGCAGCTGAATGGTTGATGCGATTGTATCTGTCAAGGGGCTTGCTGGTTGGAACAATTTCGAATTACCTACTTTTTTTTGTATTTTCTAATCTAAATTCTCTCAAAAATAAACAACAAAAGATAGATCAAGGGAACAACGAAATAACAATAGAATCAACACAATAACAATTGAATGATCCACACAGTTAGAATTTCATAACCCAGTATTAGCAATATTACTAAATCAACATTCAAATGATGAGCTCCAAAAAATATATAAAGTCAAACAACTTCACATACCAACGGAAATGAATATCATCAAACCAATAATCACCCTATCAATTTAATCCCATATACCATTTACATGCACAATATGATTTATAAAATAACAAAGTATCCAAAATAACTAGTTGTTGAATCAAATAATGGAAGTTACCAGATAACGAAGAACATAACCATATAGAACACACAAGTAGATCGGGCAATCCACAAGTTGTTTTTTGTATTAAAATTCAAGGTGTATCATAAAATCTTCTAAACTCATAAAAATCTACATAAAAATCTCTAAAAGAATCTCTAAATTGGACCTCAAATCATCAATTCGCAGACCCTTACAATGAATCAAAATCTCTAATTTATAGAGTTTCAAGTCCTAAATTCTAGGAATTAAAAGCTAACCAAACTAAATGCTACAAAAACAAGGAACTGTAGTTGACATGCAAGTCTCTGCCTTAAACTCCAATGAAACTAACAATTATCTATCACTACAAAACATGTGTTCCCGAAATTGGCCATCACAGCCATGCACAATTTTGCGCAAAAACTAAAGTCAGTGTGGTTCAACACTTGAACTCTCAACTTTTGTGGTAATCAAAAATATCTTCAAAAAGCAGTCAAAATTGCATGTGCAACAACCATATGTTCATCCTCTACTCCTTTTATAGCTTTTATAGTTGCTGATAAAACATGCAACTGTGTCTTCAGGAGGATCAACAACATACAAAATCCGAAACTCAGGCTTCTTCAAAAATTTCTTTGCCTGCCCTCACCTATGGACCAACTTATCGATCACCCCCTCTGCATGTATATACTAAGGAGTAAAAAATGAATACTTATCCATCAACCCCATATTAAACTCGACTGTGGGTGCAAAAGGATGAGCCGCACATTGGTCCCATTGGTCTAGCACTACACCTTCCTTCAGGTGACCATCCCTCAAAATGTCATTACCATATGCGCGTAGCAACTTCTTTACAAAATTATCATTTTTACCTATTGACTTCAAAAAAGGGGCATGTGCCTCCAAAATCTTCGATCTACACTGCTCAACCACCTCTATTTTAAATTCTATTAAAAAAATATAGGATTGTAAACTATCAAAATCATCACCTCCCAGCAAATCCTCATTTCTACACACTTCTTCACCCAAGGCCAAAATTTTATTCAAATTTCTACATTTCTTGGTGAAGTCTCTAATTCTCACTTACCAACTTATTGAGAAGTCCCTTATTGCCTTTTCTGTTTCGAGGACTCTTTCATAAATTTTGGTTGTATGTTGTAGAATTTTTTTTACCTTTTAGATATTCTCCTTGGCCCATGATCTTGTAGTCGCAGTTACTTTCCTTATTTTAGTCAAGGCTCTTACATCGCCTTCCGGGAGTGATGATGTGGATGGCAGTGTGTCATCAACCCTTGAATCGAGAGGCTTTGCCATTTCTATGAGCAACTACTTATATTGTTCTAACTATTCCTTCTCCATCCTGCTTCTGACTGTGCTAGTAGAAAATTTGAGAGTATCAAGCTCCCCCCACTTGGTCTGCTTCCCTAGCCTAACCTGTGATACTTGGTATGTAGAAGGACCTTCCCCTTCAGCTTCTACAGGGGATGTGATGTCGATGATTACTTCACCGGAGCCAGTTCTAGATAAATGATGAATCATTTTGGCCATCTTTGCTTTCTTTGGCTCCTCCATAATAGCTTGTTGCAATGAGAGTTTGGGCAGCACCACCTTTTATTTCTTACTAAAAGTGAAGGTTAACCATTGTGGTGTTCCTTCATTTGTGTTCCTTCATTTGCATTGTCACTCTCCTAGCTTCTTGTGATGGTTCCTCCTCCTGTTGTTGCTCTTGTCCTACATCCTATGTATTGGGAGGAGTTTGGGTCTCTTCTTAGGTAGGAACAATTGGGATGGCGAGTTTTTGTTGTGAGAGAATTTGTTGAGCCAATTTTTCCTGTAGAGCATTATCAACATCAAGTTGTTGTTGGTATTCTTTCAATCTCCCACTCACTTGCTCGTTAAAATATATGGCCGGCTCTTGACCTTGTTGCTCTGTTTCCCCACCTATGATGTATTTCAACAAGTTTTCCACATCTCGTGAAGTGAGAACGAGTCTTTCATCATGCTCTTCATCTCGTACTTGTCCAATTTCCCCCTCTTCACCTTGTTGTTGCTCCTATAGACCCTGAGCATCTGTGTACATGGGGGTCACCTGCGTAAGTTCTAAAACCTTTTGTACAATGGGCCCCTTCATTTCTTTGCACTAGGAGTCATTCTTTTCCTTTTCTTGGGCTCCACCTTCTTTGGTGTTGGCTCAGCTTGCTCTTGGTCTGAGTCTGACACCACATTATGAATAATTAATGTCTTTGTTGTCAGAGTCATTGCAAGCACAGATATTTGTGAAACAACAAAAGGTGCGGTGATCGTTGTTGTAACCAAGGGTGCAACCATTGTTGTCACAACCGGTGTAATAGATGCAATTCATGTGGTGGCGGGAGTTGTTGATGCAGAAGTAGTAGCAATGGTACTAAGAGTGGTGGTAGTCGTGGTAGTAGTGGTGGTGGTGGCACTGGAGGGTTGAACCTCTAGAGTAGGCTGCTCTGTCGTCGCTACAACACCTTCAATAGTGGGCCTGATAGGATGAATTTTTGCTTGTGGTGTGGCCCCTAGGCCGACAATAATTCCCAAACTCAACTGTTTTGCGAAGAATTCGGCTTCCTTAATTTTCTCATTCAACTTTTTCTTTAGCTCTTCCATGGTTAAAAGAGTTCCAACTTCTTCCTCTGGGTCTGCGGATGTATTCTTCCTCGAATTTTATCTTGTCCTCCTTGTGTATCCTCGATTAGGATTGTCAGTTGGTATATTCTTTTGTTTCCCTTTGGAGGCAGATGGTTTAATCCTTACACTTAACCACTTGTTAGTTCTATCTATTACCCGTCGAGAGATGGTATCAATATCTACAACTTTTTGTTGCGACCATTTGATTTGGGGGAGTGACCTTTTATCTATTCTTGTTTCTTTGTACATAGGATCCAACAAAATGCCATCATCATGTAATTGTTTGGGTAGGTTAGTTTCAATACCAAAATCCCTTATTTGAGGAACAGTGAGGCAATGATAGTATTTCTCCCTTGCCTCAAAACTATCCTGGAGGTTGGCCCAAAAATCCTCCAGGGCAAGTTGATGTTCATCGTACACTTTAGGTATCAATCCTTTTAATTAATTGTATGGATCATAAAATTGCCTAACATAATTAAAAGGCTTCAACTGTAATTCTTGCAATTCTTGCTCTGCAACCTTGGCCATATGAATTTTTGGACATGAAAAGAATGATAAATTTAATGGGAAATATTCACCTGTAACCCCCATCTTATGCCTTGAGGACAACAAATTTTTTAAGTGTACCATTTGCCTTGCATATTCTAGCAAAATTATCCTATTTGTACAATATCTGGGCAACAAAAATGGTTCTCCAGTGAACCCACTCACCTTTAGATAGGTAGATCGGGAGTTATGTATGAACCATCATCCCCATTTCTTTAATAACTCCATAGCTTCCTTGCTAAGCCCGAATCCAATATCCCTTGTTAGCCTTATAATAATAGGAAACAAAAATGCATCATTTATTCTTTTATAGTGCAACCTGGCCTCTTTTAGTGGCAACTGGGTATAGAATTCCCATACTGCATTTTGTCCTTCCTCTTCTCTCAATGTGCCCTTAGTTTGCAGCCCTGGAAATTGGTCGGATCTGGCTGCCACCCAAATGACATAAGATGTGATGAAAAATTTCCTTGTGTTATGTACCTCTTTCAACTGGTCCCTTATGTTATCCAACAAAATTTGGGCCCAGTCATAGTATTGTCGCCTGTCCAAAATTGTTAGCATGAATGAAAACATCCATGGTTGGAAATGACAGTAGACAAGTTTGTCGAAGGCCTTGCTAAGCATTATTATCAAGTCTCTTTGTGGCTCTTTGAAATCCTACCTCAAAACCTCATTCGCCTTTAAACCTGTTTTCCTTTCTTCTTTGAGCCATTCTTCATTCATTCTTTTTTTACATTGGCTCACATTTTGATTCCACTCCCTTTCTCCATCTTCTTCTCCTTCTACTAGTACCCCCTTTTTGGTAGGAATTTGGAAAACTAGGGCCAACATGTCAGGGGAAAAATCAATCACCACTTTTCCATCTGCATCGACACATTGTCTAGTGTCTGGGTTGTAGAAATGTGCCACTTGCATGATAAACTCAGGGGCTTCTACCGACTATGGAAATACGGTTTCCTCTACTAGGTCGAATGTTTTAATCTGCCTGTATTTTGCACTTAACCCAAGCTTCTCCAATTGTTTTTCAATATCCTCGAGCTCAATATACCCGATCTCAGTGTCTGTCACCCATTGAATTGCATCTTCTAGCTTTGAGACGTATGTTCGCCCTTGATATTGGTACTTCATGGTGATTGAAAGATTCTCAAGATCCTTTGCTTTGCGAGAAGATTCCATGAAACACTATTAGCCTACAAGGGAAAACAAGTTGGATTAGACCACATACTTCATAGAAACTTAACACTGCAAAACTCACCTTGAGAACCCAGGATCCTAGGGTCCTGATGTAGCCAAAACATTAAAATAAACAAAAGAAACCTAAGAAATCAAAAACCTGAAGTTCCAAGGTAGAACTTATTAAGCTACCACAATCAAGTTTGGGAACTCGAGAACCCGAGTTACTGAGCTCGACAAAGAAAAAACAGAAAGCAACTTCGAAAACCCAAGAACTTGGGTTACTGAACTTGAAAACTAAACTAGAAACAAAAACTACAAAACCCAAAAAAATTGACAAGGGAAGAAAACAAAGCACAAAACCCAGGAACTCGGTGTTAAAGTTCGATCAAATTTAGAGATTATAGTATTTTAAAATTTTCTATATAATATGTTGATCACAATGTCTCTATAATTTCTTCTTGGATATATATTAATATCAATGTAATATGAATATATATCAATCTGCATAATTCTTAATATCAATATTAATAAGGAGATGCTTCAATACGATGAGATTGCAATGCAAATCAGAACTGTATATATAATGTTGTCGATATATCCTTGATCCAATGATTTCAAAAATATATATATATATTTATGAGACTTGTTTAACACTTATCGATTTCAGTACCTCCCAAGTCATATTGGATCGAATATAAATATTAATGAGTGGAGACATGTCTCCGTAGGGACATGTCTCTACGTAGACATGTCTGTCCACTAAACACAAACTAATGTTCTGATTGATTGAAAAACAGGTTTTAAGGACCCAAAACTATTACAACATAGTTAGAAAGAAAGTTGATAAAATAGAGTCCACATACAGAGCAACCGGTCAAAAGACCAGCGAACAGAAAAAATAGTTAAAAAACAAAAAACAACAAAGAACCCAAGGAGACACTAAATAGTAATTTTCTTTAGCAGATCCTCTGCCTTTGTCATTAGCTCATCATATGTCACCCCAACTGCTTTTAGCTCCTCCAGGTCCTTATTCACTTTCTTTTCCTTCCTCTTCCCATGGGTGCAGGTTCTGGGACCTTTGGCTTCCCCTGTTCCTTCTGCATCCAGATCAATTTCCTGGGTTTCCTTTTCATCATCAAGCTTGCTGATGAGGGTATGGGTGTTGTTGGCTGAGATTTTCAAAATGCTGAGGCTCTGCTCCGCAATGTTCTTGAGGTACTCCTCTATCTTGTCCACTTTGGCGACTGTGTCCGAGAGCATTTTTTCACTAGTTTCCTCCAGGGTTTTTCTGTCCTGTATCTCCTTTTCAATTTTCTCAAACCGGGGATTAAAGGCATCTCTGATGTCTTCCGCTTTAGCAATTGTGTTCTTCAGATCCTCAATATAATCGACCATAGTGTTCCCCTCTCCAATGTTAATGGTCTCCAGGATTAGGACTCTGTTGCAGAGTTTTTTGTACTCATCCGCAGTTTTCTTATTCCCATCAATAAGCCATTCTATGGTTTTCATAAAACCATTCAAGGCCTCGGGAGGAGGGCCAGGAGAGGGAGTCACTTTTCCAGGGGTTATCTGTTCATCTTTAGAGATATGGAGGGCAGAAATAGTGTCGACGGCCCTGAGAGTCTCCTCCATAGTCTCCATTTCCAGGCTGTGTTCAACTTCCAGGGTCCTTGTTTGCTTGTCATCTTCCGATTCCTTGCCGGTCTCCTCTGGGTCTTTGCCAGTCTCCTCTATTTTCTTTTGCTTCTTCCTGGTCTAGGCTTGGTTCTTACTTTTTTCCTTCAGCACCCTCTTAGGGTTCTTCTTCTCCTCAGGGAAATCAGAGTACTCTTCTTCCAAAGAAATACTAATCAAGGGTTTGCTTTGAGGTTTTTTGCTCTTAGAAGAAGAGGGTCTTGATTTCCTCTTCTTACTACTCTCATACTCTGAGTCATCGGAGATTTCCTCATTATCAGTCGAGGAATCATTGTCTGATTCCTCCTCCTCTAAGAAATCAGAATCAGACATTTCATCTTTTGAATCCACAGAGAGCTGCATCCGGTTGATTTTACTAGCCTTTAAATGGTCATAAATGAGGACCATAAGTCCCTGGTCCATTGCAATATCACCCCAAGGATTTTCTTTGTAGGCTTTTAGGGAGGCATTCATAGAACAGAGCAAGAAGTAAGGGAAATTCACCTTATCATTATGCCTAAAATGATTTAATAGGACAAAATGATACCCATATACTTTCGTAAACCTACCGTCTAGAGTAATATACCTCATTAAAACAAAGAGAATTTCCCGCCAGGGTTTTGCAAAAGCCCTAGGTGGGTAATAGGTTTTACTCAACTTTACTAGTCTTTTCTTCTCTTTCTTAGTGACTGGGTACCTTTCAATGGCTTCCCTACTGACCTTCCTATCTCGGTAGAAGTTGCAGCCCTCCCTTTTGAGACCCATAGCTTTAGCTATTAAATCTTCGTCAATTTCCACCAGTTGATTGCCCATTTTAAGCATGCCCTTCTTCCAATTTTTGTAGAAGAAGCTAGTTATCTTTCCATCACGGCCATGGAGTCTCTTAATGAAGCTCGAAAGACCACCCTTCTGCAAAATTTCCCACACCTCATCTTTTTGTTTCCACTCCTTGCAATTGCTTGGCTCATATCGTCTCCTATTTACGCCCATGGTGTCATTTCTCACAGCCAAGTTTAGATTACAAAACTGGTGAAACAGAGAGCTTTTCGGAGTTAAAACAAAAACCCAGAAAGCGTGTGTAGCATTAATGATCTAATGGGTTATAAAACACGTTCTGTTGGCTTTGATATTATAATGAGTAATAACCTCATTATGGAAGTAACTCGAAGTGCTTACTTCAGTACTTATCATAATTGCCCTATCAATCAAGAGTCTTTGGGGTACTTCGATATCTTTCATTAATTATGATTTGTCCGACATCTTTGGGGAGACCGCTCTCAACTATCCACGTGGTAATAGTCTCATTCTTAACTGCCACGTTTGTAGCCCAATCAGTAGAACAGTTGGCCTCCCGATAGATATGGGATATGTGGCATTTTTTGAAGGTTCTAATGATTTCAATAGCAGAAAAAATTATATTGTGAATCGACCAAGAGGGCTTTGAGGTCTCATTGAGACACTTAATTATATTATTGGAGTCCTTCTCTATCCAGAGATAGGGACAGTTCCATTTTTTGGCAAGAATAATGCCTTGAAGGGCTGCCATAGCTTCCTCTTTATGATTGGTTTGAGAGCCAATAGGGACAACAATCATACCTTTGCAAATGCCTCTGTAATCTCTGAGAATAGCTCCACAGCTTGAGGGACCTCAGTTTCCTTTGGCTGCTCCATCAAAATTGATTTTGAGCCAACCTTGGGGAGGGGTTTGCCATTTAACTTCAAGCCTTTTATTGCAGCTGAGATTATGACCATTAGTGATCTTCATATTCCATGCTCTTAAGATGTTTGACTCCAAGGAGTTGTTAGAGTAACAAGAGACCTCCATGGTTCCCATATTTTCCTGAATAGCCCTTTGAATTTTCTGAAAAACAATGTCTTGATTTAAGGACACATCCTTGAATATTTGGTTGTTTCTTTCCTTCCAAAGACCCCACAAAATGTGTGGAAGAGAGAGCTACCACATACATCTTAGAAAAGAGTTGGTCCAATGAATTTTCCAGGAAGAGAACAAATCTCTGATGTCATTGGGAAACACCCAAGCTATACTAAAGCTCTTGAGGAAGCTTTCCCAAACAGAGGTTGAGAAAGAATAGTGGAGGGCAAGATGGTCCACTGACTCTTCCTCTTGAAAACACAACACACACCTGTTTGGAAGGGCAAATCCTCTGCATTTAAGGTTGTCAATAGTAAGGATCTTATTTTGGAGAATAGTCTAGAAGAACAAATTGATTTTGGGAGTGAGACCTTTTAACCAAGCTTTAGACTAGAAGGGATTCATAGGAGGGGAGGGGGAAAGGATACAATACATCGAAGACAAAGTAAAAATACCTTTGGGGTTATATTTCCAGATCAGGGAATCCTCTTCCTTATTCAGCCAAATAGTAGACAATTGGGTTTTGAGCTTAGAGAGACTGGGATGAATACTATCAATGTTCTGCCAGTTGTTCCCATCCCAGTAATCTGCCACTAAGGTACCAAAAGAGCCAATACGGGAGGGGGCATGGGAAGCCCACTCATAGAAATCCATAAGGGGTTTGTCAAAAAGCCAGGGATCCTCCCATAATCTAACTTTTCTACCATTTCCAAGTTTCCATGTCACACCTTTAGCAATCACATCTTTACATTTAGAAACATGGTTCCAGATATGGGATCCATTTATGCTGAGATCCGAATTAAGAAAAGAAGACAGAGAAGAGGACAGAAGAGAATACTTACTTCTCCAAATTTTGCACCATTCAGAATCAGAGTGAAACCATCTCCAAGCTTGTTTAGACAAGAGAGATTCATTTAAAGTGCGAATCCTCCTGAGCCCTAGACCACCTTTTCTTTTTGGCTTGCAGACCTGATCCCATGCCACCAAGGACATTCTTTGCTTTTCCTCAACCCCAGACCATAGGAATTTTCTTTGAATTTTCTCAATAGCTTCAACGTACTTGATTGGAATTCTGAATAGGCTAAGAGCATAAATGGGGATACTTTGAAGAGTAGCCTTAAGGAGAAGAAGCTTACCAGCTTGACTTAAGAGAGCCCCTTTCCAACCTGCAAGTTTTTTGTGAAATTTATCAACCAACGAACTCCAATAGGAGTCAAGAGGGGCAATCCCCATGGGGAGACCAAGGTAGGTAGCAGGAAGGTCAGAAATCTTACACTTCATAATTCTATTGATCCTTTATTGTCTTCTCTCTGGGGTATTAATGAAAAAGACATCACTTTTGGCCCAGTTAATAAGCTACCCCGTAGAAGAAGCATATTTACACAAGGTACTCTTCAGAACTTTAGCTTCTGAGATGCTTGATTCCCCCATAATTATTGTATCATCAACAAACTGCTAGTGTGAACAAATAAGGTCAATAGAAGAAGGTTGGAGGCCCTTAAAGGATCCTTTCTGCACCAAGTTTTCCATGGTCCGACCAAAGCATTGAGCCATAATAATGAAAAGGATGGGGGAGATAGGATCTCCTTGCCTAAGACCTCTCGAAGCTTGGAAAAAAGTTGAAGGAGAACCATTGACAAGAACAGCAAAGAACGCAGAAGTGATGAGTTGGGAGAAAAGATCCACCACTCTTGGGGAAAACCCAAAGGAAGTGAGAACTTTCTGAAGAAGAGACCAGTCAACCCTATCATAGGCTTTGGAGAGGTTGAGCTTAAGGATGAGACCCTACTTCTTCGCTTTAACAAGAGAGTGAATATTCTCATGAACAATAATAATGGAATCGAGAATTTGTCTTCCAGGAACAAACCCATTCTACGGGTGTTTAATTAAAGCCGAGAGAATAAATAAGAGTCTAGAAGTCAGGACCTTAGATATGATCTTGTAAAAGGAGTTGCAGAGGCTAATAGGTCTGAACTTGTCCAAAGAATCAACACCTTGAATCTTGGGGATGAGAGCAATAAAAGTACCATTGATTTCCTTCAAGAGTTTTCTAGCCCCAAAGAATTCCTTAAACCCATTAGCAACATCAGTCCCGACAATGTCCAAAACTCTTAAAAAAAGAGCATTGGGAAACCATCAGGACCAAGAGCTTTGTTTCCATCAAAGGAGAAAACAACATTTTTTATTTCTAAGATGGAAGGAATGGAAGAGAGAAAGACATTATTTTGGGCATCAATGAGACGAGGAATGTTGAAGAAAAGAGGACTGAGCTTCAGCATCCAGACTTTGATCCCTCTTTAGGAGGTCCAAGAAATACCTCTTAGCTTCATTCCTTATTTCATCTTCCTTGACCAGCTCCCCACTGTCCACAACTAACTTGTTCATCCTGTTGGCTGCTTTATGTTTGATGGTTGACATATGGAAGAATCTTGTATTCTTGTCCCCTTCCTTGACCCAAATGCATCTCGATCTCTGCTTCCAAAACATTTCCTCTTTAGCAATGATGTCATGGTATTTCTTAAGAATCTCATTCTCCTCAGCAATAGAAACAGTGCTGAAATCATCCTTCTGGATCTGGTCCTGTATTTCTTTAAGGTTTTCCTGAATTTTACTCTTAGCCTCAAATATATTCCCTAAGTTGTTCTTATTCCAAATTTGAATGTTGTCCTTCACACTTTTGAGCTTCTTAAAAACTTTGAACATTGTCGTTCCCTCCACTTGGATACTCCACCATTTTTTAATATATTTTTTAATGTCGAGGTGAAGGGTCCACATTTTTTCAAATCTAAAGGGATAGTTTTTCCTTCTATTGATCAGATCAGCATTGAAGGTGATTGGAAAGTGATCAGAACCAACCCAAATATGTGCAGACAAAGAACAAAAATACTGACTGTACCAATCATTAGAAATAAGAGTTCGGTCAAGGCGCACTTGAATAAGGTCATTACCATTTCTTCTATTTGTCCAAGTGAAATTACAACCCTGTATCTCCAAATCATTAAGAGCTTGGGAATAAATAAAATCCATGAGGGCCATCCTACTTTCCAGCTGAGGAGGACTGCCTCCAAATTTTTCCTCCTCTTTCAAAGGCGTATTGAAATCCCCCATGACCATCCAACTAAGATTTTTGAAACTTTCCCTAGCCTGTCTAATCCTTTTCCAAAAAGAGTTTCTAGCCTTTAAGGTATTAGGAGCATAAATGTTTGTGAGAACCCATGAAAAGCCATCTTTAAGATGCTCAAATTTAATACAAGAAAAGTTACTTTCCTGAATAATGACTTGGCCTTTAACAGTGTTAAGATTCCAGATGGTTGCAATGCCTCTAGAAGCTCCCTCAGAACTTCCCCCACTAATATTACCATTTTTGAAGAACTTCAAAGATTCAACTTTTTCTCTACTCATTTTGGTTTCTTGAATAAGAAAAATGTCAGGATTGCTATCTCTTATCATATTCCTAATAATATCATGTTTATGGGGATTGTTTAGACTCCTTATGTTCCAAGAAATTATCTTCATAGCTACTTACCAATTCCCATCTCCTTGAGAGTTTTTTGAGTTCCATCTACTATGTTCTTGTTGGCCTCCATATCTCTAACTTTGTGGTTAGAGGGTCGTCCTGGGGAGGAGGAGACGAATCCCACATTAACTTGAGCTATTCTGCTAGATTTCCTAATCAGGGATGTCAAGGGTGTTGTTGCTTTCTTACTTCTGTGTTTAGGCTGCTTCCATTCCATTTCTGACACAAGAGCCGCTTCTGGATTGATGAGGATTTTGGAAATTTCATCTTCATTACCCCATTTAGGAGTTCTGGACTCAGTTGAAATAATGTTTGTTGTTCTTGAGTTCTGATCCGAGTCTGAAAGACTCAATCCCAAAATTGCACACTTTTGGGCTTCTTGAATCTCAAAACTGGGTATGGCTATAGAAGAGTCTGTCCTTTCAACTTGTGGATCTGGGATCTCACCTTCCTCAGGTTGATAGTCTCTAGCTTCCACTACCTTGTTTTCATATGTGTCATCAACCACTTCATCTTTTGCTTTTGGAGGATCATTCTGATCGTTCAAATCCCTTTTCTGAGTTGTTCTTATGGGACTAGCTTTGGTTGTTTCATTTCTATCTGCTTCCTGTACCGTGGCACTAAAGATAGAGTTTGAGGCTTCCTTCTATTCCCCCAAAGGAGAAAAGCGATTGGAATTTTCTTCCTTATTTTCTGTGTTTTTAACTTGCCACACCCGTTTCTCTGGCATATTCTGGCTTTCAATCTGAGGTTTTAACTGTTTAGGCTCCACCTTTTGCTTTTTTGGGCAAGATTTTGCCCAATGACCTACCTTTTACAGTGGAAACAAGCAAAAGGGATAGTTTCATATTCTATATGTTGCTTCCAGGTTCCCAGTTTTGAAACTAGATCAATTTGTTTCGGCATATCCGCCTCAGGGGCTACTCCAACATAGAATCTTGCATGGGTTAATCTTCTTTTTGAAGCAGTGACTGGGTCTATAGTGAGCAGCTCACCAAAAGAACTTGCTATTCCAGAGAAGATGCTTTCTGCCCAATACTCAAGAGGTAATCCTGGGAGCTTTATCCAAACTGGAACCTGCACCAGAAGAGAATCATTCATGTTTAATTTCGGATGCCATTTTCTTAGAACCAGGGCTGTCTTTCCCACCATCCAGGGACTCCCGCACAAGATCTTAACCTTATCTTCTTCGCACGAAAAAGAGAAAGACAGAAGACCTTTGGGTAGTGCCAAGACCTCAACGTTTCCTTTAAGAGCCCATTTTCATTTAACAAAGGCCCTAACAACTTCAATGTTTGGGCACGGACCCATAAATTTCCCTACCAAGGAGTTCGACATACTATTGATATTATGGTCTAGAACCTGGTCAGGGACGGAGATAGCAAACTTACCACCAGAAGGGTCAGAAATGTTCTTAATAGGAGGAAGGGAGGATTTACCAGTTGGTCTAGATCCAAAAAGGGAAGACCATTTTTTCCCCTCCCTCCCACTATCCACGGGGTCAACTAGTGGCATGGGCCCCCCATTGGACCCTTCCCCCAGATGCCCAGAAGAATCCACTGTCACGACAAACAGAGTACCATCGGACTGTGAGTCAGCTACAGGAACTAGGAAGTCCAAGGGCTTGTCCTTATCATCAATAGGACCAGCACCATTGATCTGGTCGCTCTCACCATTAGAACCAAGGTTCCCGCCTTGCTGGAAATTTGAAATTTGAGCTCCTGCTCCCACTCCTCCCATGTTCCTTTCTATTGATTACCTTAGACTGGTTTTAACCAATGTTAATCAATGTGTGTTGGATGTTAATTATCATCGATACTAATATCGATTCATATTATATTTTAACCAAGGTCAATACTCATTATCAAACTGTAATGACATCAATGCAACATTAATATATATGATATCGGTATCATAGTATGATATCGATATCAACAATGTGGATATTGATACTCAATATCAATGTACGTCTAAATTAATATCAACAATGGGATTAGTATTAACAACATGATTAACATTAATGATATGAACAAAATTAACAACATGATTAATATCATTGGCATGATTAATAATATTTATATTTCAATCATGTATATGATAACCTATAATCATAGCAGAATACAGAAGAACAATAGAGATCAAATACTCAAGGCCGGTAGGCCACTTATGCATTTGATTTCATCGATAGGAATAATCTGATCGAAGCTATAATTCATTAACACTCCCTCTTAGATAGGGAGGATGATTACTATCCTCATGTAAACACAATAGATCTATATATTGTGTGCGAGGGATATCACCTCAATGTGATATCAGGAGTTATGGCATATCCAAAAATATCAAGTCTAATGATATCCACCATAAAGGATGTCACCTCATGGTGACATCAAGAGTAATGGCATATCCATGAATATCAAGTCACATGATATTCACCATACTCACAATATCCTTTCTGGTATGTGCACTAGCATCAAGTCACATGATGCCTACCAAAAGAATATCTGCTCATGGCATATCCATAGATATTACGTCACATAATATCCACCATGAAATATCTCAGTAATATAACTCAAGAGATATGAACTATCATGACATGTCCATGGATATCAAGTCACATGATAGTAAGGTTTAACTGTTGTAATTAAAGTCATCGCCTTACAACAGTAACCATAAGAAAAAGTGTACATCATTGAAAGATCGTCACCTTCCAAGATGTTCATAGGGGCCCATGAGGTCATGTAATCACACACATGACAAAAGAGTTTACCTCTAAAGTATTCCACCTTAGTTTTGGAGAGAGGTTTGGTGAGAATGTTTGTTGTTTGTTCATCTGTACTAATATATCTCAACTGAATAACATTTCTCTCCACCCTGTCTCTAACATAATAGTAAGGGATCTCAATGTGCTTTAATTTGTCATGGAACATTGGATTCACTGAAAGCTTTATACAACTTTGGTTATCATAGTGGATGATCATGGGATCCAAGGATTGTCCAAACAATCCTACAAGAATTTTTCTTAACCACATAGCTTCTAGAGCTCCCATAGATGCTACAATATACTCGGATTCGATGGAACTCTGTGCAACTGAAGATTGCTTCCTGCTAAACCAAGAAATCATGGTTGATCCTAAGATGAAGCAACACCCCGAAGTACTCTTGCGATCAAATACACTTCCATCCCAATCTAAGTCAATATATCCATGCAAATTTAGATCTACATTATTATATCTTAATCCACATTCAATTGTGCGATGCAGGTATCTCAGAATATGTTTTGCTACAACTAAGTGTAAATGTCCTGGTTCACACATAAAGTGACTGAATGCATGATGCAAAGCACTCCTTGTATCTTTTCAAACACTTCAGGATGTATGACACTGACCCCTCAACACACCAATAGGATCCTACAAAGCAAGACTCTACAATCTTAGTTCCAACTTCTCATTTCACTCCAAGGTTCATACTACTCAAATTGGGTAACTTGCTCCAAAGTGCATCATGAAGCCTCCTAAGGTTCCTGAACTTCACAAAACCTATTTTGGATCATACAAAACTCACATGGATCAGACCAAATACCAGTTTCAAGGATTCAACCCAATTCCCTATGACACCTTCACAATTAGGCCTATTTGCTTGTAGCCCTTGGAGACGGGTAATGGGAAATTAAGTCCAAACCTTTCCAAACACCCTAGAAAATAAATCATAGATTCAGATACCCTTTATGGTTTTACAAAATCCTGCAAAAGGAGAGGTCAAGATCTCGCAAGGAAAGGTCTGAACCCGGTGATGACTAACTGTCCTAAAGGGCTAATTAGGCCTCCATTTGTGAAGCAGTTATATTAGAATGGACACACCTTACAACCAAAAACCCATGGGCATGTGGGGAACCATAAACCATTATAGATTCCAAGGTTGCACACCTGAAATCATCGTCAATTGTCTTCTAGGGTAATTATTGTAGTCTAAGGACTAGGTAGCCACATAAAGATGTCTACCTAGGGACTGGTTAAATACACATATCCCTTGCTCCTCCTAAAAAATTCCTTTGGAATCATGTAATACATAGGCCACACTTGCATCCCATCCACTTCCATGATTTCTAGATGAACAGGTTTCAAGTTATGGTCATGGGAAGGCAAAACCCTGGTTTTCCAGGTACCTACAACAAAACTTAGATATCTGGAGAAAAACAAATGATCAAGACCTCAAATCAAGACCAAATCATTAGAAACTCACTACAATAACAAAATCACAACATTGGGGATTGGTCCTAATCCGTACAACTACATACCCCATGCCAAAACTTCACAGTGTGCAGGAAAAAATCAGAATTTCTTATTGTTTGCAATCATAGATACTTTCTCCATACACTCTCTCCTTTGGAATTGTGTCCAAAAGGTGTTTATAGCCCTCTAAAACTTCTCCCAACTGAAAACAAGAGGTTAGAGCCGTTGGAGGAGTTAAAACAACAAAAATTCAAAAAGTTGCACAAAAGTTGCTCATGACAACTTTTGACAAAGTTGTCAAAAATGTCATTTCTTGCACCCGAATGACTTGGGTCAAGACTAACACTTCTAAACACCCTATAAGCACATAAAATAACTAAAATTCCTAGGAAAAATCTATCCTAAGCATATTTAGTCCTCTTTTGTCCAAAAGTCCTAATTGGCTTATCAAGATGCCAAAATAGGAGTTTGGCTCACAAGATGGGGTCTTTTATTACAAACACAAAATGCATAATTGAAAACATAAGGAAAACATATTAAGACATTCTTAAGGTCTCATCCTTCCTCCTCTGAGCCTGAATGATCATGTTGAAGGGGTACCCCTACACCATACTCCCTGGAAAAAGAAATCTCAAGTCCACTCTAGATGAGAGTTTGCAAGTCTGCACCATGGTTATTGATTTGTTGTTCTGTCATCTAGATTGCTTCAAAATCTGGTTGTCCCTACCTAGCCACCAAATACTCCATATATACTTTATTCCTTGTCCTCTTTACAACCTTGGTGTCCAAAACTTTATGCAATTTTGGTGGTTCATGTTTGGGAATGTCATCATCTGCTACAACCTGAATGGTTTCTTCTCCTGCATCAACACTACATTTGTAAAGAGCTAAGTCACATACATTAAAAATGGGTGACAAACCAAGATCAGGTGGGAGTTGAAGTTCATAAGCATTTTGTCAACATTTTTTCAAGATTTGACAGGGTCCAATCTTCCTCTGCATAAGCTTTGTGTATTTTCCTTTTGGAAGTCTTTCCTTCTTCAAGTGAACCCACACCAAGTCTCCCACATCAAACTAGATATCCCTCTTCTTCTTATCAGCATGAGCCTTATACCTTTTTGCAGATTATTGAAGGTGAGATTTAACTTGGTCATGTATCTCCTTTATGGCAGTGGCAAAGGTTTCTCCATCTGCACTAATGGCTTCTCCTTAAGGTAGTTCCCTTAACTCCAACACACCCCTTGGATGGATGCCATACATAACCTGGAAGGGTGACTTACCAGTGCTTTTTTTTACTATATCATTATAAGAGAATTGTGCCTAAGACAGTATACTATCCCACTTCTCTCCATATTGCCTAGTTAAACATCTTAGCAAATTTCCCAATGATTTGTTTACAACTTCAGTCTGGCCATCCATTTGAGGATGGTAGATTGGGGAGAAGGATATATTTGTGCCAAGCTTCTTCCAAAGAGTCCTCCAGAAGTGTCTAATGAATTTCACATCCCTATCATAGACTATGGTCAAAGGCAAACCATGTATTCGGACAGTTTCTTTGAAAAATAAGTCTGCAACATAAGAAGCATCACAAGTGGTTTTACATGGCAAGAAATGTGCCATTTTACTAAACCTACCCACCACTACAAAAACACTATCATAACCTTTTCTTGTCCTAGGAAATCCTAAAACAAAATCTATACTTATACTTTCCCATGGTCTTGAATGAATGGGTAATGGCTGGTATAAGCTTGCATTGGTTAACTTCTCCTTTCCTTTTTGGCATATCACAAGTGTCTCCACAAATCTCCTAACATCTATCTGTAATTTGGACCAAAAGTAGTGCCTCTTCACCAAGTCTAGTGTCTTGTCAAGGCCAAAATGGCCTGCCATTGCTCCATAGTGCTTCTCCATGATTATGTTTAGTCTCATAGAGCATTTAGGTATGCACAATTGTGCTCCCTTAAACAATAGTCCATCTTGTATCAGAAATTCAGAGAAATCAACATGAAACTGCTCATCAAAAGATGTACATACCTTGTAAATCTCTCCAAAGTATTCATCATCCTCATACATGGCCTTTAGGGAGTCTATTCCAACACTCTCCAATTGGATCTGATTTGTGGTCAATACTCTTCTGCTCAAAGCATCTGCCACCTTATTCTTGACCCCTTTCTTATGCTTAAGAGTGAAAGTGAAGGCTTGTAGGGTCTCTACCCACTTCATATGCCTATGGTTCAACTTTTCTTGGCTATTTATGAAACTGAGGGCCTGATTGTCTGTGAAAACTATGAACTCCTTTGGTAGCAAGTGGTGTCTTGACTTTTTCAATGATTGCACTAGAGCATACATCTCTAGGTCATAGGATGAGTACGTCCTCTTTGCCTCATTTAATTTTTTACTGAAGAAGGCAATGGGCCTTCCTTCCTGACTAAGCACCGCCCCAATAGCCATGTGACTGGCATCATATTCCACTTGGAAGATTTTGTTGAAATCAGGTAGGGCAAGGATCGGCTGCTCTGCAACTTTATTCTTCAATGTTTCAAAGGAGTTATCTGCCTCTTTAGTCGAACTGAAACTGCACTTTTGTCCTCCCTTTATGGTGTCAAGAATTGGAGCACAAATATGGCTGAGTCCCCTTATAAATTTCCTATAGAATGTGGCTAAACCATGGAAGCTTCTAACATCATTCATTGTTATAGGTGTAGGCCAAGACAATATAGCACTCACCTTTTCTTGATCCATTTTCAACTCACCATATAAGATTACAAATCCCAAGTAAATGATCTCTTCCTGCATAAAGAAACACTTTTCCAAATTGATCATTAATTTCTCTTAATGCAATCTCCTTAGGACCAAGTCTACATGTTTTAGGTGCTCTTCTTTGGTTTGACTAAAAATTAGAATGTCATCTAGGTAGACTATGAAAAATTTTCCTATGAAATCCCTCAAGACTTCATTCATTAACCTCATAAAGGTACTTGGTGCATTAGATAAGCCAAAGGGCATGACCTTCCACTCATACAAACCCTCATTTGTTTTAAATGCAATCTTCCACTCATCTCCCGGCCTAATCCTAATCTGATGGTAGCCACTTTTCAAGTCATTTTTTGTAAAATATCTAGCACCCCCAAGCAATCTAACAAATCCTCAATCCTAGGCATTGGAAATCTATATATGATAGTAATTTTGTTGATAGCTCTTGAGTCTATGCAAAGTCTCCAAGTGCCTTCCTTTTTGGGTGCCAAGATTGTAGGGACTGCACATGGGCTCAAACTTTTGCCAATCAATCCGGACTCCAACAGTTCTTGTTTTGCCATCTCAACATTCTGATCCGGGGTGAGCTTATATGTTGCTTTGTTAGGTAGGGTGGATCCAGGTATAAGGTCTATGCAATGATTTATATCCCTCATAAGAGGTAGTGTCCTTGCCATGCCATCAGAGATGGCACCTTTGTACTTCTCTAGTAACTGCTGCACTGAAGGGTCCACCAACCTTAATTCATCTCCTTTCTTGTCTTCAGACTTCTCCACCTTTGTCACTTTGGGACTAGGGATAAGAGCATAACAAACAATGCCTTCATCTGCTATCTTCTTCAAGAATTGATTTCCTCCTAACACCAACACCTTGGCCTCCTTTGGTTTTGTTTCCCCTTCACTCTCCATCAAAGGTAACAACTCTATCACCTTACCATCTTTGGTGATTGAATATGTGTTCCCAGCTCCATCATGTTGTGCCTTCAAATCAAATTTCCATGGTCTCCCAAATAGGAGATGGCAAGCACCCATCTTTGCAATGTCAAACAACAACCTATCCTTATAGGTTCCAATATGGAATTCTACCCAATATTGCTCTTGCACAACAACTTGCTGACCTTGGGTGAGCCATGAGACCTTGCAGGGGTAAGGGTGAGGTAGTCTTCTCAATTTTAACTTCTCCACCATTTCTAGAGACACAAAGTTTTCAGTTGATCCAAAATCTATTAGAACCATGCATATCTTTCCACTCGCTTTGCAAGTGGTCTTGAATATAGACTTTCTTTGTGGGGGTTATTTGTCAGCCATCTTCATGGTAGTTACTCTTGTCTTGATCATCAAAGCTTCCCCTCTTTTAGGATAACCATAACTATTAGGGGTATTGACACTCTGGTATGTATTTGCACTTGCCACACTTTGGCAATCAGATTCTTCGATCAAGTTACTTCTTCTTTCCCCCATGGAACTAGTAGGCTTGTCAGGACACCTATTGGCCATATGCCCTTCTTGATTATAGTTATAACATCTAATTGGACCTCTACCTTGAGATCTTCCCCTAAATGGTGGTCTTCTTCCTCTGAAGTTAGCCCTCTGATTGTATCCTCCATTGTTATTTTGACTACTTTCTTTGTTAGTGGCTTCTTGATTTGTTTCACCTTGGTTTCCAAAACCATTTCCCTTACCTCTGAAAAATTTCTTCCACCCCTTTGTTGTCTTCCTCTTCCTTTATTGTTCTACTCTTGTCTCCTTTTGATTTTCTCTTCCACCTTGATGGCAAGTTGATGGCATTTACCAACTGTATCCAAGCTAAGGAGGTTTAGTTCCTCTTGGATGTTGTACCTTAATTTATTTAGGTACCGGGCAACCTTTTGACTCTCCTCCTCCATTGTCTTAGTCTTCATACATAGCCTTTGGAACTCCTCAGTGTAAGAGTTCACATGCATCTCCTTCTGCTTGAGACTTTGCCTCCTCTTGTGGAGTTGAACTTCACAATCCTTGGGTACATAAGCCTCCTTTACTAAGGCAACCATCTTTTTCCAAGAAGCAATCTTGGGTTTGTTGTCCTTTTCTCTCTCTTCCTAGACAAAGTTCCACCAATTTAGGGTGGCTCCCTTCAACTTGGATTTAGCAATCTTCACCTTCTGGTGCCCTGGAATGTCTTCACATTCAAAGAAACTGGACAGGGAGTCTATCCAATCCACCACTACATTTGGTTCCATCTTCCCAGTGCAAGTTGGAAAATAAATCTTATGCTCCATGGTTCTTCTCTCCATGGACTTGAGGGCATTAAGAAGTGCCTCTGGTCAGGAGGAATTGCCTCTTCCTCCGACATAGGGATCTCATCTTCATCCCCTTCTTCACCGCTACCACTGCCTCCATCTTCCTTTCCATCTACTCTACCCCTCAACCTCTCTATCTCCTTCTACATGGCCTTGTAAGCATTGTCCTGCTCTCTCACAATCTTTGCCTATTCCATGTTGGTGATTTGTCCCCTAGGGACTTCTTCCTCTCCCTCTGCCATTTTCTCAAAATCACTCTCTTTACCAAAGCCGTTACTAGCTCTGATACCACTTGATGTAGGGCCCTCCTTGTATCTTTTCAAACACTTCATGATGGATGACACTAACCCCTCAACACACCAATATGATCCTACAAAGCAAGACTCTACAATCTTAGTTCTAACTTCTCATTTCACTCCAAGGGTCATACTACTCAAATTGGGTAACTTATTCCAAAGTGCATCATGAAGCCTCCTAAGGTTCCTGCCCTTCACAACACCTATTTTGGATCATAAAACACTCACATGGATCAGACCAAACACTAGTTTCAAGGATTCAACCCAATTCCCTATGACACCTTCACAATTAGGCCTATTTGCTTGTAGCCCTTGGAGACGGCTAATGGGACATTAAGTCCAATCCTTTCCAAACACCCTAGAGAATAAATCATATATTGAGATACCCTTTATGGTTTTACACAATCCTCCATAAGGAGAGGTCAAGATCTGGCAAGGAAAGGTTTGAATCCGGTGATGACCAACTATCCTAAAGGGCTAATTAGGCCTCCATTTGTGAAGCATATATATCAGAATGGACACAAATTCCAACCACAACCCCATGGGAATGTGGGGAACCATAAACCATTATAGATTCCATAGTTACATACCTGAAATCATCGCCAATTGTCTTCTAGGGTAATTATTGCAGTGTAAGGACTAGGTAGCCACATAGAGATGTCTACCTAGGGACTGGTCAAACAAACATCTCCCTTGCTCCTCTTGCAAAATTACTTTGGAATAATATAATACATAAGCCACACTTGTATCCCATCCACTTCCATGAGTTCTAGATGAACATGTTGCAAGTTATGGGCATGGGAAGGCAAAACCCTAGTTTTTCGGGTACCTGTAACAAAACTTAGATATCTAGAGAAAAACAAATGATTAAGACCTCAAATCAAGACCGAATCATTGGTAACTCACTGCACTAACAAAATCACAACATTGGGGATTGGTCTCAATTCGTACAACTCTGTACCCCATGCCAAAACCTCACAGTTTGCAGGAAAAACTCAGAATTTCTTATTGTTTAAAATCATAGATACTTTCTCTGTATAGTATCTCCATGGGAATTGTTTCCACAAGGTGTTTATACCCCTCTACAACTAATCCCAACTGAAAACAAGAGGTTAGAGCCGTTGGAGGAGTTAAAACAAGAAAAATTCAAAAAGTTGCACAAAGGTTGCATATGACAACTTTTGACAAAGTTGTCAAAAATGTCATTTCTAGCACCCGAATGACTTGAGTCAAGACTAACACCTCTAAACACCCTAGAAGCACATAAAACAACTAAAATCACTAGGACAAACCTATCGTAAGCATATTTAGTCCCCTTTTGTCCAAAAGTCCTAATTGGCTTATCAAGATGCCAAAATAGGAGTTTGACAAGATGGGGTCTTTTATTACAAACACAAAATGCATAATTGAAAACATAAGGAAAACATCTTAAGACATTCTTAAGATCTCATCCTTCCTACTTTGAGCCTAAATGATCATGTTGAAGGGGTGCCCCTACACCAATGCATTTGTTGCATAACAAATATCTGGTCTGGTGTTGACCAAGTACATCAAGTACCCAATCATATGTCGGTACAGAGTGGAATCTGCCAATTCAAAGTTTGTTGTTGCTTCTTTTAACTTATGTAGATTTTTCTCCATGGGTGTAGACATTGGTTTACAATTCATCATTCTGAACCTTTTCAAAATGTCAATAGTGTATTTTCCTTGATTTAGGATAATACCATCATCCTACTACCATACTTCTAAACCAAGAAAATAGTGTAGAAGACCCAAGTCCTTCATGTCAAATTCAAATGCTAGGTCTTGTTTACACTTGGTGATGAGATGGTCTTCTCTTGTAATCAACAAGTTATCAACATAAAGAATGAGAATAAACATGTCACCATTTATTACCTTGAAGTAAAGGTTCGGATCTGCATCATTCTTGGGGAAACCTAATCCTGAAAGATAGTTGTCTATCCTCTCATACCAGGCTCAAGGAGCATGTTTGATTTTGAAGAGCCATTTAGATGAACTACTAATTTCTCTTTTGGTCTAGGTACAATGTCCCAGACATCGTTCTTAAGTATAGATTGGTATTCTTCTGTCATGACATCTTTCCAAACTTGATGTTTGAAAGCTTCCTTAACACTAGAAGGTTTTGATTTGATGATTTCTTTCATAAGTGCATCATAGCTGGAATATCTATTAGGTCTCTTTCTTTTCTTGAAGGTTCCTTTTGGAGCTGCATAATTTTCAGCTTCTTGAATCATTTTCCTCGCCCATAGAGGTCTTTTACGATTCACAGTAGGGTCTCTAGGCTCGTCAAGAGAATCCATAGGTTCATTGTGATTATTATCTTCTATAGGTTCATGTGTCTCCCTCTGAATCTCAGAAGCATGATCCTCTTCCATATTTAGAGGAGACTCATCATCAATATCTTTAATGTCTTTAGATATTTTGAATGCAACATCTTCTTCAAATATTACATCGTTGCTTAGCTCATTTAATTTTGTCCAAGGATATAAATTCTATAGGCTTTAGGTGATTCGATGTAGCCAACAAATATTCCCTTTTTCCCTGAGGGTTCTAGCTTAGATCTTTTCTCTTTGGGTATGTGGATGTAAACAAGACAACCAAAGATTCTAAAATGACTTATGTCAAGTTTTATCCTTGTAAATGCTTCTTCAAGGGTTTTGTTATCTAGAAGGGAGTGAGGACATCTATTTTAAATGTAAACAACAGTAATAGAGGCTTCAACCAAGAAGGAGGTATGAAGATTTTGGTCATGCATCATAGCTTTGGCTGCTTCTACAATAGTTCTATTTTCCTTTTTGTTACCCCATTTTGTTGAGGGTTGTAAGGAACAGTGAACTCCCTCTTAGTCCCAACATTATTACAAAAGTCTTTGAAGTTATCAGAAATATATTCCCCCCCATTATCTGACCTTAGGGTTTTTATTCTTGTCCCTGACATATTCTCTACTAGAGCCTTGAATTCCTGAAATCTTATAAGGACTTCATTAGACTCTTTACATTTCAGAAAATATATTCATGTTTTCCTATAGTAGTCATCTACAAAAATAACATAGTACAAAAATCCTCCTAAAGAGGTTACTGTCATAGGTCCACATAAATTTGTATGAATGAGTTCTAATACATTTTTAGATTTAACTTTCACTACTATGAAAGGTTCCCTTTGTGTTCTTCCCTAAAGCATACCCTTTGCAAGTTCCTTCATGATCTTGTTTTAGTTTAGATAAGCTTGTCACAATTTTCTCTATTGAAGGCAACGCCCGAAAGTGAAGATGCCCTAATATTATATGCCATATCTCACTTGTAGTAGAAGATTCATGAATTAAGGCTTGAGAAGGAGGAGTGCAATTTTTGTATAGGCATCCATGTCGAATTCCTATGGTGTGAGCTTTCTTCATATTTGAGTTCTTAGGCCATGTTAGAACTTTACCATCCATGAAAGTAATTTGATATCCTTTGTTTTCAAGGGTTGAAATGGAAACCAAATTTTGCTTGATACCCAACACAAACAATAAGCATGTTAGTTGAAGATAGATGCTTGATTTTAGTTGAATAGTGCAAGTTCTGATTCCTTTCACAGGGTAGTTGGAATCATCGCCAATGGTGACTTCTTCATCTGAATTTTCCACTAGGCTATCAAGATGTTCTCTGAATCCTGTTATATGTCGAGATGCTCCACTATCTATGAACCAAGTATTAAGGCTGGCAGATACTTGGATTGGTAGCGCTGAATAGAATAGAAGTCTTTCAGAGTACTTATTTGAGCTTGTTTTACTAACTTTTGCTAGGGAGGTTTGAGGCTTAGGCCTATTCGAACACTTCATTGCAAGGTGACCATATTTGCCACACCTAAAGCATTGTACTTTAGACATGTCCCTTTTCTCTTTAATGAGTGTTTTCCATGGGAGTCCTTTCCTTTCTTCTGTTTGAAGTTTCCTTTCTTCCCTTTCTTATGAGAATTAGAATTTAAGACTTGAATCTCTTGATTTGAGATGTTTAATCCAATTCCTCTAGTTATCAGCCTTGACTCTTCTTGAATGCAGTTGGTTTTTAGATGATCAAACTTAGGAAGTTTAGATCGAGCACTTATCCCTTGTATGAATGCTTCCCAAGATGTAGGGAGTTCGTTGAGAGCCAACATTGTTAACTCCTTGCTATCAATTATGAGTCCAATGGTGGATAGTTGGTCTCTTAACTTTGTTATCCTCGTGAAGTAAGATGTGATGGTTTCTCCCTTGTTCATCTTGACATGGTGGAGTTGTTGTTTTAGAGCAAGAGCCCTGCTAGTATTATTTATTTCATACATGTTCTCTAGAGTTGTGAACATTTGATATGTTGTATCTAGTTTGGATATGATTGGAACTATGTGATCCTTCACTGCATCCACTAGTATCTTCATAGGCTTGTTGTTGTTCTTCGTCCATAAAAGTTTCTCATCATCTTCATCAGGTATAGGTATTTCCTTCTCCACAAATGTGTTCAAATCATGTTCTCTTAGTGCAAGCATGATTCTAAATTTCCAAGATACAAAATTTGCAGCTCCTTCAAGTTGGTCCTCAACTCTAACACCATTCACCATTTTGTTTAATATGAAATTCTAGAGAATTTAATGGTGGTTAGTTTGCCTCTCTTTATCAATCTGATTGGATCTTCCTTATGCTAGCTTTGATACCATGTTAAAATTTGATCATATTTAGAGGTTATAGTATTTTAATTTTTTCTATATAATATGTTGATCACAATGTCTATAATTTCTTCTTGGATATATATTAATATCAGTGTAATATGAATATATATCAATCTGCAGAATTCTTAATATCAATATTAATAAGGAGATGCTTCAATACAATGAGATTGCAATGTAGATCAGAACTGTATAGATAATGTTGTCGATATATTCTTGATCCAATGATTCCAATATATATATATATATATATATATATATATATATATATATATATATATATATATATATATATATATATATTGGAATCATTGGATCAAGGATATATATTGTTGAGACTTGTTTAGCACTTATCAATTTTGATACCTCCCAAGTCATATTTGATCGAATATAAATATTAATGAGTGGAGACATGTCTCTACGTAGACATGTCTGTCCACTGAACACAAACTAATGTTAATCAACGTGTGTTGGTTGTTAATTATCATCGATACTAATATCGATTCATATTGTATTTTAACCAAGGTCAATACTCATTATCGAACCGTAATGACATCAATGCAACATTAATATATATGATATCAGTATCATAGTATGCTATCGTTGATAGCATAGTATGATATTGTTATCAGCAATGTGGATATTGATACTCAATATTGATGTATGTCTAAATTAATATCAACAATGTGATTAGTATTAACAACATGATTAACATTAATGATATGAACAAAATTGACAACATGATTAATATCATTAGCATGATTAATAATATTTATATTTCAGTCATCAGTCATGTATGTGATAACCAATAATCATAGCAAAATACAAAAGAAGGATAGAGATCAAATACTCAAGGTCGATAGGCCACTTATGCATTTGATTTCATCGATAGGAATAATTTGATCGAAGCTATAATTCATTAACACTCGGGAACCCGAGTTTTCAAGGATGAGGAACCACTCTGAAAACAACCAACCCCAGGTAATTGGGAACCTAAGTTCCTGGGTTTGATAAAAGGAAAACCGAAACTCAAAAAAAACAAAGAAAAAAAGGGAGCCTCGGGAACTCGGGAACCCAATTTTTTGAGGTGAAACAAACAAACCTCAAAAGGGAAATCTAGGAACTTGGAAACCCAAGTTTCTGGATTGGCCAAACACATAGGAAACCTTCAACTCAGGAACTCAGAAAATTGAGTTTCCAAATTGAAGGAGAGACTTTGAAAAACAAAGGAACATTAAAACAAGAAAAATAAAACGAGAAAAATAAAACGCCACTTTGGGAACTCGAGATACCGAGTTTCCGAGGTGAAACAAGCAAAAACCAAAAAGGCAATCCAGGAACTCAAAACTCGAGTTTCCATATTGACCAAACAACAAAGAGAAACCCTCAATTCAGGAACTCGGGAACTCGAGTTTC
This sequence comes from Cryptomeria japonica, assembly GCF_030272615.1. Classification (NCBI taxonomy): domain Eukaryota; kingdom Viridiplantae; phylum Streptophyta; class Pinopsida; order Cupressales; family Cupressaceae; genus Cryptomeria; species Cryptomeria japonica. The sequence goes on from NC_081410.1 coordinate 142,717,557, forward strand.
CGAATTGAATGAAAAACAACAACAAAGACAAAGAAAACAAAAGAACTCAAAAATAAACAAAAAGGAGTGCTACTTTGAGAACTTGGGAAACTGAGTTTCCGAAGTAGTGAGGAAAGCAAAGCAAGTCTCTTACTCAAAAACTCGAGATCCCACGTTTCTGAATTAGAGCATGAAACAAGAAACAAACAGAAAAATCCCCAATCTATGAAAAACTAGGAAATCTAAGCTAAGAAAACTAAAAACTAAACTAAAAACCTAAAATCAAAAGATGAGGAAAGAGAAATTCTAGAAACTTGGCAAAATGAACACGCGAAATCGGGAAGCCAGAAGCGCGGGAAAGCCAAATCATAGGGTCAGAGATCATAATCCTATCGCCTGGGTGCACAAATGACCCCAAAAGGGCCACCGACCACTATATATCTCCCTCCCTAAATTGCAATTAATGCGACCTCGCAAACTCGACCCGAGTTCTCGAAGTGAAACACTTCCTCAAACTTGACAGGCCATCTACAACTCAGGAACCCGAGTTTCTAGTAAACAGAACAAAACAAAAACAAGGAACAACCCGGAAACTCGAGAACCCGATTTTCTGAGGTGGAACTCGAAAACACAAAACAAAAACTTCAAAAATTGGAAAACCCAACTTACGAAGCAACTAAAACTAAAACAAGCAACCAATTCGGGAACTTGGGAACCTGAGTTTCTGACCTAGAACAAACAAACAAGCAAAAACAAAAACAAACTCGAGAACCCAGGTTTTTGAAGAAAGAAATGAAACAAGCAAAAACCCACCTCGAGAACTTGGGAACTTGAGTTTCCGAAGTGAGTAAAACAAAAGCCAAAAAGCAAAAAGGGGGAAAACTAACCAAAAAAAACAAAAGAGGGGACTCGTATTTTCATGAAATGAAAATGATGGGACTAGATTGGCAGGGCATAACAAATGTTGAGTGGGTACATGAGAGGTAACTTTGGGTTACGATCCACATCCCCTACACTATGAATGTAGGATCTTGGGCTACTAAAACAAGGTTCTTAGTTATTCTCTGATGGGTTCAGACCAGCAACGATTTCACGAAGCAAGCCACTAAAGGCTCTAATTGATCTTATCGGTGCAGGGAAGGCCCCCACATACGTCGAATTCACTCAGTACTTCAATCGTTTGCCCGAGTTTTATTTATAGTGGCTTAAAAACACACCACTCGAGATCGCATCGGGAGAGTCGATATCCCCGACATGTCTCAATTTGAGATACCTTGGGTGATCAAATCCCCATCAAGAATATCCCTCAACTACAAAAGAAAAGACAGGTGTTGTCAATCGCTTTTGTCTTACACCCAAGATCGATGAAGGCAAGGGGAGAGGATACTAAGCATAACGATGGGTCCACCCTACACAATGTGCAAGTGCACCAAACACAAAATACACATGTTCTTTTTAGGCCCAAATGAAAGATTTTTGCTAATCTAGAATGCAAGAAAAATAAACTAAATCTAGTGGAAAATATGATGGTCTTCAACAAAACGTCCCACAAAAGGGTGTTAGTAATTTGATTTTATGTCTTGGATATGCGAAAAAGTTGCAAGGATAGAGAAAACTTAGAAAAAAATTGAAAATAAGCACTTAAAGAGGAGACATTGAAGTGCAGGTGCAGACGTTGAAACATCTTCACAAACGTTATTGAGGCGCTACATAGAGAAAGTTGGCATTCAAAAATTCAAAATTTTAAATTTTAAAAACAAGCGGGAAAAGTATCCAGGTAGAGACGTTGATCTATGAATTGAACTATGCTCATATGTTGAAGGCATGTGCATATGTTGATCTGTGAATTCAACTATGCTCATACGTTGAAGGCATACACATACATTGATCTGTGAATTGAACTATGCTAATACGTTGAAGGCATGTGCATACGTTGATTTGTGAATCAACACATGCACAGAAGATCTACAATTTTTAAAGAAAAATTCAAAAAAAAGGTTAGCGGGAAAATTTAAATTTAAATGGAGATGTTGAAGGACTAAAGCAGAGACATCGAAACAGCAGAGTGAAGGCGCTGAAATGCAGACATAGATGTCGATCCGCTAACCTACGAGGAAAATTCTTAAAAAACACCAAAAATCATTAGCTAAAAGGAACGTGGGTCCCACCGAACGTGGCAAAATAAAGAGGGGAAAATCTAAAGGCTAATGGTTAGTGTATAAACCAAAAAAAACACAAAATAATGCATTCAAGTATGCAAATAAACCATTATACCTTAGCTTCTACTCTTCCTCCAATTGAGCTTGATGAAGTAGAGGCACCCTTGTTGCTCTACTTGATTTTCTCCTTTGATGGTGGATTGTGGATTTCTCTCCACTACACAACACGATTGGATTTGGATTGGACTTGAGTGATGATGATGGATGAGAAGGATTTGGATTAGATGAGGGAATATTTGGGCATTATGATGGCATGATGGATGATTTTGGATCTCAAATGGATAGCATAAGATTAGATGAAAAGTGGATGACTTGTGAGGAGATGAGACTCCAATTTATAGATTGGAGGAGGCCAAAATGGAGGGCTAAGATTGATTTCAAAATGAAGGGTTGAGATTGATTTGAAATGGAGGAGGAGATTGAGAGGAAAAGGTGTGGAGACCAAGAGATATGTCATAAAGGCATTCCTTGTCTCCACACCTCTCAAGGTACATGGGGAAGAGCTCCCAAGTACATTGGGAAGAGAAAAGCAAAATAAAATTCCTTGGGAGAAGGGAGGAGGAATTAAAAATTCAAAAATAAGAGGATGTGTGGGAAGACTAAATGAAAAAAGGGAATTAAAAATTCCTTGGGAAGAGGATGCATGGGGAGATTCAAATAATTTGAATTTCTTTGAAAGGATCAAGGTGATTAGGAATTTGCAAATGATTAAGGGGATTGATTAGGTGGCTTAATGAGTGATTAGAGTGCAAGTGGAAAAGTTAGGAGGATGTGACATGAGGAGAGAGAATAAGTGGAGGAATTTAAAATTGAGGAATAATGATAATCATGCTTTTAGAAGAATTAATTAGGCTAAGTGGAGATTAAGAAAAGTGATTTGTAGGAATCACTTTATTTAGGTTAATTAACTAAGTGGGTTTTAGAAGAAATAATGGTTGAGGTGACTTTAGAAGAATGGGGAAATAATTAATTTATTGATAAAATAATTATTGGACTATAGTGATAAGATTGATTAAATTTGATTTAATTAACCTTAAGAAGAAAGGAATTAACACAATTAAACTAGTTAATTATCTTGGTAGGCTTAAATTAATTAAATATTAATTTAATTAATTTTAGGTGTCTACATATATATTATGTAAATTTTTTGGGTGGTGTTGATTGTTCATCGGTGTGCTCTTGCACCGATAGTAAAATTATAGGATGTTTGGACAATTGACTCTGGCTATAAGGAGGGAATCCCTTGCATTGGAATCTCTTCATGATTATCATACATCAATCAAAAGATCTTGTAAGTATATTTGGTCAACAAGAACATATATGATGCTTCAACCACTTACTTTGGTATCGTATTCCATGCTAAAGGAAAGGAAAGAGTCTTTTAAACAATCTGTATATGGGTCTAAAAATGGGTCAGAGCAATATAAGACTATCTCGTACTCCTTGCGAGAGGTACTTAATTGCACTCTAAACGAGGCATGCATACCTTACCCCCTTGTGGGTTTTGAACTTGTGACCTCTCTTTCAAGAGCACAAGTTCTCCACCACTAGGCTAACTCAAGCTAGCAAGGAGGAATTACCTATAACAAAGATACAGAAAATGTTAGATGGACTAGATTAGAAAAGAAAAAAAAAAGATTATATTGTGATTAGCAAAAAGGAATGGCATTGTTAGAGTATTGTTGATGATGCATAACCAATGGCCACCTTTTCTTGAGGACAAGCATGAATTGAGCTACAAATGGATTAAATCTCACACACTAAGTTTTGACTTCTAGGCTTAAAAGTGTTGAACACTCAAAGTTGACTGACATTCTCTAGGCTTAATATGTTAGTGTGTAAGGTTTAAAAGCTCGGGTTCTAGTTATGGGGTTGATAGAATGTAGTAACCTCATAGTGTATTTATATTTGTTGGACACTTATAAATACAATATGGGGCTGATGCATTCTATCGGCCTCATAGATGGCACCGCTTGAGCTAGAGAATTGATGGGCCTTCAATTTGACATTTACTTTTTATAATTATTTCCTATGGATTCTTATAAATACACTATGGGATCGGTGCATTCTATTGACCCCATAGATGATATTTCTTGAGCTAGAGAATCAATGGGCCTTCAATTTGACATTTTTAAATTTTTTTTTATGATTATTTCCTATGACTTGTTAATACCTCTAGACATTTCAATGACATTCAAGAATATTTCTAAAATTTTGTCTTAAATTTAAAATCACTAAATGTAATTTATGTATGCATATGCAAGTGATTGTTAGTAAAATGTGATAATATTTTATGATAAAATATGATCAAAAGTATTTTTTGGAAAGGAATATTTAACCTTACAACTAAAGAGAAGCAAAAGTTGATGGTTTATTGTTGACATGTAGCTAGATGTGAGAGTTGATAGCTACAATTAAAAGACTACTAGTTTACAACAACGATGATGAATAGTTGAAGTACACATACAAAGGAACTAGAGCATGCAAGGCATACATTTACAACCAATTAATGACCATTTCCATGAGGAGAAATGAATTTTAGATATCACTTATGATTCTACCACTTGTTTGTACATGCCTCTAAGATCATATTCTTCATTTGAGATTAGAAAAATTACATTATGAATTAAATTTTTTTGTCATGTCCTTCTAAATAAGAATCCTCAAGGCCTACTTTGTAGAATGAGTTGAAATTTTTAGTTATGATTTTGAATGTTTAGAGTTAGTTTTTATATATTACAAATTTTGTAAATAGTATGTAATGTGATTTTCAACATTTTGTATTTCTTTCGAGTAGGTAATAGAATCAAGAAGCCTTATATCATTTTGCATGGAGTTATTTGTGATGCAAATTTGATTGATTGAATTTCATTTGTTTGAAGGAAGGAAACTATCCCAAGAAAGGCTTCATTTGAGGTAACTACCACTCTATTGTTTTAAGTTAGTAACTAGTTTTGTATTGAAATTATTAATTGGCTATTTAATCATTCATGTAGTAGTCATTGGTTAGTATAGATAATAGAACATGCAATTGAATCTATATTCATAACCCATAGCCATAGGAATGTAGCATCATTATAACAAAATTACTCAATCTTTTTACCCACTTGCCTTTTTAATTTAGTAAATCAATTATTATACTTAGCTTCTTAGGAATCCCATAAATCGTCATCTGTGCATACAATATTATTGTCATCTCAAGAACACATCCCTAGTTGATAATTAAATGTAATATTTTACGATTGATAATTAAATGCAACATTTTATGATTGGCAATTGCTTGAGAAAGGACAACCTTATCCATCAAGTAGATGTGTATGAATTAGCTACTTCATATCATTGTTATTAAAGTGGGCCATAAATAGGGCTTCGACCCATAGCTCAAATAGTTGGTAAGGTTGTGCCCTATATTTGGGTTCTTCCCATGTAGGTCCAAGGTTCAACTCTCATTGGTTGGGTTTACCTGGCAGTTGAGTTTTTTGAGCCCACTCAGTCATCCATCAAGGTATTCTTGCATCAACTCGTCCCCTCCATACCCCAAAACTTGACAAAAAGTAAGACCAAGGCAAGGTGTGGTTGGGTTGTTGGGTTCTCATGATATAAAAAATGGGCCATAAGTATACATAGGAAATAAGAAACCTCCAACCATACATGTACATAAGCTAATTACAACAATGCATGGATCACTGAAAGAGTAATCATGAGATCTTACCAACACAATCCATGCATACACCCCTTAGATTGAATGGATCTCCAAGGTTAAAATTTATGCATGCATAGTCATATGCTTGACTAGAATGCTCTTCATTTTTGAGATCTAGGGTGGTCACAAGCGATCCTCACAAATTGCTTGAGGTTCATAACCTTTATTGTGTAATAGAGAAGTCACTCAATGAAGTTGTGTGACTATTATTCAAAGGATAGTTCCACTGAGGAAGACTACGAAGGTTTCCATCAATTATTTCCTCATCAATTTGAATAAATTAAATTAAAAAAAGTTCAAACACTTATTTATACTAATTCATCAAGTATGATGATATTTAAGGGGGAAGAGAAGTCACACCCTATTTTTGGTCTAATTTATTTATGATACTTTAACTAATTATTAGTCAAATACTTTGCTATGTGTTTAAAATTATGTTATCAAAATTATGATTTGAGCATAGTTGTGTTGAGATAGTTTGATTTTATTTATGATATGCAAAAAACGTATCAATTTGATAATGATTAAGACAAATAGATGTGATTTTTTTTATATTCATGATGATTGCTTAGTGAATGTTTCTATTATGTAGTGGATTTTGTGTTTAATAGACTAACTACCTTATTAGTTAAATGACGTGGATGTAGGACACTAATTGTGCCTTCTGGATGAGGAGGGAGAGTATCATTGAAGAGAGGAAAGAAGATCAAGAAGAATGATCAAGAGATTACTCTAACTATCACACACACCATGTTTATGTATCTTGTTGCATATATTGATTAGGTACTTCTCTTGTGTCATAAGTAAGATATAACTTTGTGTTGTAACATCCTTATTGATATATCAGTATGATCATTTTTTGTCACTTTCAATGGGTATAATACCTTAGTAGTTTGATGTTGACTCCTAGTCTTGGATTTATCTTTGTCGATGTTGTTGTATGATTAATAACATCTTCAACTCCAATTGATTGTTTTATTATTAAATTGTATGAAATATTAAATAAAATATATGATATTGAGTGTGCATCTTTATATACATACAAATGTGTGTGTATAAATGTATAAGGAATACACGTATGTATGTATATGTGTGTATGCGCGCGCACACACACACACACATAAATACATGCATACATGTGTGTGTGTGTGTGTGTGGGTGTGTGTGTGCGTGCGTGCATGCATGTAGGGAAGATGTATTTATGTATGTATGAGAAGTAAACCCATGTATGTATAGATTATGAAAATGAGAACAACATAGAATAAGAATAATTGTGAAGTAGCTAAAGATAGTATAATACTTAATGGTTATATGTGTGTGTGTGTGTGTGTGTGGTTCTTGTAAATTTAGAGAAAACTTTAAAATAAACTATCATGATGATTGTTGGTACATAAGTTGTATGAAACCTTATTTTAGTTAAAACTAGTGTTTATCCTAGGAATTATTCAAATATCTATGGAGATAAATAGTTTCCTTATAAGGTACAATTCTAATAAGAACTTTTAGGTACGAAATTAGAAAGTGTTTCATATGTTTTGTATCTCAAGGATAGAGATTAGAGTCTTACTAGAAATGTGTAATCGTACACAAAATTGAGATTATTATTAAATAATTTTAGTTAAAATCCTATCACACATTTTCTTAGGTGATTTTTTGTCGGCATCAAATCTTACATAATTTAGACAAGCTTACAATATGAGGATTATTTTTAGATGCAAATATGCATATACTTTATATGTTTTAATGTGAAATTATAAATCCTTATTACCAATTTGGGATAGAGGTGTGTGAACATATAACGCACATCTCTATTCTCAAATGTATATTTTTTATACTATTATATTATCATATGTTTGAATCTGAAATTATAAATCCTAATTACCTATTTGAGATAGAGGTGTGTGAAAATATAACACTCAGATCTCTATTCTCAAATGTATATTTTTTTATCAAATTTTTAGCCAAAGTAATGCAAAATCATTTCTTTCATTGTCATATCATATTCTCTATCCATTTGAAAAATAGTCAAATTGTGTCATACCTAACTAGAATGAACCTAGATTGTATGATATTTTATTTGTTATTAAACATGGCACTAGTTCTCAGATGAAATGATGATCTTGATGTTTCCCTTGATTTGCTAGCCTCATGAATGGTAAGGTCGCTTTCTGATGGTAGGTGTGCAAGAAATTGCTAGTTTGTGATTGGAGGTGTCGGAACCTCAATTTTTGTGTGTCTTAGCCCTTTTTATTTTTATTTTCATAAATTGTCCATTGTTTATTATCAATACAAGAAATATTATATGAACTCCCTTGTATATGTTTTTCCATCCTTCATGCCTTGGTCAAGTGTCCCTTTGTTGCCCTTTTATTATAATTTGTAATTGACTTACTAGTATGATTCACTAGTCATCTAAGTCATTGCCTTGGGCCTTCAAATTCATGCCCCTTCATCATAATGATTTTATGTTCCTAGTCTATGCTTTTACCTTTTATTTTTCCTTAATCAAATTTCCCAAATTAAAATATCTCATAATTTGTCTTAGTATCGATTTATTTCATGAAAGCCATGGCTACCATCCAAACTCTTTATTCATATAAGATAAGAACAATAGCTTAATTTCAAGAAACGGTGAAAACCACTGCTTCTCGTCCGCCTCTTCAATGACCAGATTTTGAATCCAAAACATTGTAGAGGAATTTAAATACATTATTGTCTAAGTTTTTAAGGAAGAAATCTCAACATACATGTTATAGCTATTATTTGTAGGCATCAATCCTGTCATAAACATTCTCCAGGTCATTAATTTTGTGGGTTATTTTCCCTATAGCGCACTCAAGCCCAATAGTCTTCAATATCAGACATGGTCAACTTGTAGAGGCAAGTCATGCCCTATTTTAATCGTTTGAATTTTAATTTGTGTTTCTTGCTATTTGCACGTGATTGGTGGTGTTGAAGCTTGGATTTATTTTGTTTCCGTGCCCTATTTCTTTATAACAACCAAAAAATGTACAAAATAGAAAGAAAAAAAAAATCAAAAAGTAGAGAGGACAAAAATAATGGAGAGAGCAACAAAAAAAAAATCCAATAGAGAAAGAGTTAGTAACAGGAAGCCTTTGGGGTTCAATTTTTAGTTGTGGTTAGAAGTATTTTGATATTGTAACAACTTGGGAATGTTGGCAACAGGGTTGGAATTTGACAGGGTAAATGGCCGTTTTTTCACTTTTGGACTGTATATGACAGTCCAAAAAAAAAATTATTAGATCATATGTATTGACATGCTATATTTTTGTAAAGACGTACATATGACATTTCAAATAATTAATAAACCGTAAAAAATTATAATAGATAATATATATTATATAGTATTATAATTCGTAATATTGATACATATTATTTTAGAATGTTTTTTATAGCAAAATATAAATTTATTTAGAATATTTTAAATTGGTAAGATAGTATTGTTTCTAATTTTAAAAATATTTAAATATTTCTTTTAAGATAGTTTCTATTTTCTTATATGAATTTGGAAACTTGTATAATTGAATCAATTTTAAAATATTTTAATATGATTTTTTAGAATAGTTTGTTAATTCTTATATGAATTTAAACTTGTGATAATTGAATCAATTTTAAAATATTTTAATATGATTTTTAAGAATAGTTTGTATATTTTTATATGAATTTAGAAACTTAGTAAATTTAACTTTTTATATATTTTTAATAAGATTGTCTTCAAGATAAATTTAGAAACTTATCCTAATACATAAAATTTAAGATTTTGTCGTATATTAATTTTTTTGACAACTAATATTTTTCTAAAAACGTCAAATGAAAGTCATCAAAACAACCAAACCGTCAAAAAAAATTCATTTGACAAGTAAGGGTGGCCGTCAAATTCCAAGCCTGGTTGGCAATATGTGTTGTCCTTAATGATAAGCAGTTGTTGTGTGGTCATTAATGTTGTTGAGTTGTCACGGTTTGTTGAGGAAGATGTTTTACACTACTGATCTGTTGATTGTAATGACAATAGTATAATGTGATAATGATGATGATTAGGATGTGTTTTTCTTGGCCTTAGCACTCTTTTTCAGTTCAATTTTATTTCTAGAATATTTATAGTATGGTGAGATGTGATATGCAAGAAAGTTTATTCAAAGTCTAGCTAGAAGAATGCTTTGCATTTCTTCATAGTTGAGGATTCAGTCTTGAAGATTTGAACATGATGTTTATGATTTGTGAACATTACATGGATATATTTTCAAGTTCCTAGTGTTGTATTTGAAGTGGCTAATGATTGTTGTTTGTTGATAGTCTAGTTGTATGTCAGAGGTGGATTTGTTTGGTCGAAAAAAATGTTTTGCATTTCTTCATAGTTGAGGATTCAATCTTGCCGATTTGAACACGATGTTTATGATTTGTGCACATTACATTGCTATATTTTCAAGTTCTTAATGTTGTATTTGAAGTGGCTAGTGATTGTTGTTTGTTGATAGTCTGGTTGTATGTCGGAAGTGGATTTGTTTGGTTGAAAAAATGCTATGCTTTTCTTTGCATTGATGTTTCATATGTTGGAACTTGGAGGAAATGCTACATAATGTTTTTGCATTGTCTCAGTTCCATTTTTAGGTGTTGAAATATTTTGCAAGAATATTTATTTCTATTCTATTCAAGATTCTGTTTCCTGGTATTTCGGAAATGAAGTGTTCTATATCTATTTATGTTGCACCAAAATGTATAGATGTGATAGTGAGAAAAAAGTATTTGGGGATTTTATTCGATTTTCTAGGAATGTCCTCGTGTGCTCCACATGGTGTTGAATAATTAGGTTGGTGCCACATTGTGTCTGAAGTTGTCTTTTTGGATAATTATTGTGGTTTGGATAACAAAATTTTGTTTTCCATCTTGCGCTATGATCTTAATGATATATGGTGACTTTGAAGAGTTTATTAAGTGTATTTGGGTCCTACCTTTGGTGTGTGGGGATCCACATTGAATTAGTTCATTCAGATGGTATGTTTTTGGCTATCTAATTATGTGCTACATTGTTTATCTACATGTTACCTTGTTGTCAATCTTGGATGATGTGCACTAGCATGTGTATTATTTGGAGCCACTTAAAGAGGTATAATATAATGTGTTAGGTCCTCTCTATCTCCTAGATTTTACTGCATTCATCACAATTGTGTTTAGTCGTTGGCTTAATTGGACTTATGCTTGTTCCATATTCTGGCCAACCTAATTGAGGTTTTGAGCTATAAAGGTTGGTATATATAGAACATAAAATCAATATGAGTTGTGTAGTGTCATGAGGTATGGATGTGTTTTGAGTGTGTGAATCAGAATATGTGCAAGTGTGTTTTCATGATTATATCATTTGTAGAGTTTTTTTATGCAAATATAGTGAAAGTGGTGGTGATTGTAATAAGAGTTGGTTGCTTGTAATAGTGAAGACTTTATCTTGTTGATTAAAATGTTTATGTACCTTGCTCAGAGATGGTGGGTGATCCCACAATAGTGGGTTACACTTTTTGGCCAACTTTGACACTTAAATGAACATTTTGAAAAAAACCTTCACTTTCGGATACCTATAAGTTCTAAACCATGTTAGGAATTTGAAGATGATGTAAACTAGTGATTTGTGACATCTTGTTTGAAGATTCTAAATATATTTTTTTCAATTTTTTTTAATTTAATTTGTATTCATTTTTTCGTCTGCTTCGAAAACTAGTTTTAAAATAGCAAATAACATTTTTAAGAGTGATGTGCTTTTCATAATGCATAAAGTTTTTTCTACAAATGATAAAAACTTGATTCTTTTAAATTTAGGTTTGTAACATCAATACCTAAGGCATGCAGTTGGTTTCATCATGATGTCCTAAATATTTTTTATTTTATTAAGTTTTGAAGTCAGACTAATTATAATTTAGACATAGGTGTATGTTTGAACTCATAAATTGTTTTGTATATATCAAAATTCAATTTTATTTTTTTGGTTAGAAACAGGACATCAAAATCTAGGGCAAAGATATTTTTCAAATTGTTGGCATTTCAATAAGGATATTGAGAAGGTTGTTGATGATTATGGATAAAACTGATTAAGGATGTTTACTGTCTTAATATGAATATTTTGTCATTGATGTCAAGAAATTGATTTTCTAATTTAGTATGATGTTTCCATATCTTAAGAAGTATGATTTGATGAGTATAAGATGTCGGTAAAAGACACAGAAAGAATGTGATGAATAAGGGGAAGGAATAAGTTATTCAATGGGCAACTATTACCGAGTTAGACAATGATGAGATCATGATGTTTAGATTGTTTTGATATCCTACATATGTTATTGATTGTAAGGTTAATACTATATTATGTTACCGAGCAAAAAACCTAGTCGGTAAACCCTAAGGAACCTAGTCGGTAAACCCTAAGGTTATCGATATCGGTTAATGAAGACAAAATGTCCACAGAGTGAAGTTTAGTATTTATCGAGTTGTAATCGAGCTGTAACAGAATGCATTAAATGGTTACAAGTGTTATTTAATGAAGGAAGCTGATGAGCTGGCTATGATTAAATGATTGGTATGCCATGCATGAAGTTTGTTAAAGAATCTCTGGCAAAGGAAAATTAGCAAGAAGATCTACAGCTCAGATTGAACCACAATACCCTAGCACAAGTTCCAAGAAATGTATACAAGTTCCAAGGCGGGGTAAAACATTTTCAGATCGAAGGATACATTGAACCTAGTCAAGTTTGAAGATCTGATGGCTATGATTGATCATGGGAAATGTGATCAAGGAGATTTAGCGGTCAAGCAATTGTTTATAAATAGGGAACTGTTGATAAACAATGTATGCGGGCAAGTGTATGCATAGGGATGCTACATAGTGATTACCGAGCACATAAGCTTGAAGACCTGTTTGAATAACAGAGTATAGAGCTCAGTAGATGGACAAGATAAGTCCTAGATTGTATTGAGCAAATAAGAATCTGCTTTAGCATTTTAAATGTGAAGTTGCAAATAGATTTTTATTACTGTTATTTTGTGAAGTGACAGAAAATCTCTTAACCGAGTGGACTTAACAATCTTATTTGTAAAACCCTCTAGCAAGGTGACATTCTGATTGAGTGTTTGAAATCCTTTAACAAGGTCACCTCTAACAAGGTGAAGATCCTAACAGATCTGAGGGAAATCCCTTAACCGGGTCACATCTAGCAATGTGTTTGTAATCTTTAACAGGATTTGCTTTTAACCGAGCATACTCTAGAAGAGTATATTTCTTAGTGGGTCCAAAATCCCACATTGGTTTTTCCCTATTTGGGTTTCCACGTTAAATCTGGTGTTATGAGGTTTATGATGTTTATATGCTTTTGAGTTTGCATGTTTAGCAGTTTTGGTTATATTACTGAAGTATATGTTACCGAGGTTGAATCTGATGTTTTTATGGAAGATTAAGTTTTTATGATTCACCCCTCCCCCACCCCCTCTCATCTTATTAGCTTGGCATCTATACTTAACATTAAGTATTAGAACTATCAATTGGTATCAAAGCTTTGGACTTCGGAAGAAAAAGTTTAAAGGTACTTGAGGCAAAGATCCAAAGATGTATAAGAGGGATGCACCGAAGCTGAACAAGTCAAGTTTCTCTAGATGGCAGAAAAGGATGAAGCTACACCTATCAGGAGTTGGAGAATATGTTGTATATTATCTGGAGAATGATTTCATTACACCGAGCACCTATCCATTGACAATGGAAGAGATAAAGGCAAAGCAAGAACATATTCAAGCAATGATTGAAATAACATCTGCATTGACCGATTTAGAGTTTAATGATCTAGAAGGCAACAATGATGCAAAGGCAATGTGGGACAAGCTCATATCTGTATATGGTCTTGATGAACATGTTCAAAGAGAAAAAGTGGACAGTCTAAGAGGACAACTTGAATCTATGAGGATGAATGAAGGTGAGAACATAACCCAGTACAGTACAAGACTAAAGGAGATTGTCAATCAAATCAAAGGAGCAGGAGGAACCATTGAAAAAAAGGATATAACAAGTAAGTTGTTAAGAACCCTTCTACCATCTTATGCAATCCGAGTCTCTGCAATCAATGAATTGAGGTCTGTACCAAATATGCCAGTTTCTTTAGATGCTACTATTGGTAAGCTGCATGCATTTGAGTTAAGTAATTTTGATAACAGTGGGTCTTCGGTAAATAAAGTTGAATCTACATTTAGTTCTTTTCATCTTGATGAATCTAATGATTACAATGAAAGAAAGTATAAGTACTCTGAAGGAGATCACAGTGGAGCAAGTGAAAGATTTCGCAAGAACATGGAAGAAGTACACAAACTGTATGAGGAAATCAGAAAGCAAGAAGAGTTTGAAGCACTATTAGCCAGAAGGTTACCGAGAGGCAAAGGTAAGTATAAGGGAAAACTACCTTTGAAATGTTTCAATTGTGATAAGATAGGACATATGGCTTCTAACTGTCCTGACAAAGAATCTACTAAGAAGAGAGATTACCGAGATGACAGACAGAGAGATAACCATTTCAGAGGACACTGAGACTTCAGAAGAAGAGATAGAAAGACATGCTTAAGAGCTGATGAGGAATCCAATGATATTAAATCAGATGAAACTGATACAGAGGAAGTAGTTTATATGGCTATCAAAGATGGATCAGATGAAGAAAGGTATGAAGAAAAATCCCTAATATCTCACATAAATACTAATGATTCTTGGATCATAGATAGTGGATGCTCACATCACATGACAGGTGATAAACACAAGTTTGTTATGTTAGAAGACTATGATGGAGGTTATATAAGATTTGGTAATGATGCACCATGTCCGGTGAAAGGTAAAGGATCTATAAGACTTCTTGACAATGCAAGATGCAATGATGTTTATTGGGTTGAAGGTTTGAAATACAATTTGTTGAGTGTAGCACAACTAAACAATACAAGATACCGAATAGAATTTCAGAAAGGAATTGTCAAAGTTCATGACAAGAATGGAAAGTTAGCTGCTACCGGGACACAAACAAAAGGTAATACATTTCATCTTGACTCAACTCGAAATAAGTGTTTGTATGCAAAGATAGATGATACTTGGTTATGGCATAAAAGGTTTTGTCATGTAAATTTTGATAATCTGGTCAAAATAAGTAAGAAGCACCGAGTAAGAGGTCTACCGAGTTTGGAAAAACCTGTGAATGCTATGTGCCAAGGATGTCAGATGGGTAAGATGAAAAGATCAAGCTTTACAAGTAAGTCCTACACTTCTAAGGGAATTTTAGATCTTGTGCACACTGATCTTTATGGTCCTATGAAAGTTCAAAGTTATTATGGTGATAAATATTTCATATTATTTGTGGATGATTATTCAAGGATGATGTCAGTAATGTTTTTAAAAGAAAAATCAGAAGCTTTTCAAATGTTTAAATGGTACAAGGCAAGAGTTGAAAATGAAACAAGAAGACAATTGAAATGTCTTAGATCAGATAGAGGAGGAGAGTTCACATCTGATGAGTTCAACTTATTATGCAATGATCATGGTATTAAAAGACAAGTCTCTACACCGAGAACTCCACAAAAAAATAGAATAGCTGAGAGAAGAAACGGATCTATTGTGGATTGTGCTAGAACCCTGATGATTGAAAAGAAAGTGCCACAAACATTTTGGAGAGAAGTAATAAGCACAGCAGTTTACACCTTGAACCGAGTACAACTGAAGAAAGGAACTTTGAAGACACCATATGAAATCTGGTATGACAAGAAACCTAATGTAAGTTACATCAAAATCTTTGGAAGTAGATGTTATGTACACAAAAATGATAAAAATGGAAAGTTTGATCAGAAAAGTGAAGAAGGAACATTTCTAGGTTATTATTCTAGAAGCAAAGCATTTAAATGTTTGATCAAATCATCTAACAAAATAGTAGAAAGTGCAAATGTGAAAATTGATGAATTTGCAGAAAAAAATGATGAAGGAAACTCCAAAGAACCAGAAGATTATGATGAATTTGTCTATGTTCAACCAACAAGTCTTACTGAGAGAACTGTTGAAGAAAATGAAGAGAATATCCAGTTACCGAGTGATGAAGAAGATCATACAGATTCTACCGAGCCTATATTAGCCAAGTATGTCAGAAGACATCATGCATCAAGTTAGATTATAGGAGATAAGGATGATCCAGTGATGACAAGGAAAAAATTGAGATAGAACACATGTCTGATATTTGAATTTGAGCCGAGAATAGTGAAAGAGGCATTTAACAATGAATATTGGATAAATGCTATGACAGAAGAGATTGATCAAATCAAGAAGAATGACACATGGACACTAATCCCAAGACCGAAGGACAAAAATGTAATCGGTACAAAGTAGATTTTCAGAAACAAGTTGAATGAAAAAGGAGAGGTCATTCGAAATAAAGCTAGACTAGTTTGCACCTATGGCTAGACTAGAAGGAGTAAGAACATTATTGGCATATGTTGCTTACAAGAATTTCAAGGTATATCAAATGGATGTCAAATCTACATTTTTGAATGGTATATTAGAAGAAGTTTTTATTGAACAACCTGAAGGATTTGTTGAAGACAAAAATAAAGATTAGGTATGTAAATTGAACAAAGCTTTATATAGTTTGAAACAAGCACCTAGAGCATGGTATGAAAGATTGCACTCTTATTTAATCAAGATTGGTTTTATAAGAACAAGTGAAAACAACAATATGTACATGAAGAATGATGAAAATGGAATACTGATCTCAGCCATATTTGTTGATGATATTATATTTTGTGGAAATGACTCTCTATGCAAGAACTTTGGAAATGAAATGAGCAAAGAATTTGAGATGTCATTAATCAGTGAGATAAAGTATTTTATAGGTTTACAGATACTGCAAATAAAAAATGAGATTTTCATTACTCAATCCAAGTACATAAAGGAAATCTTGAAGAAATTTGGAATGGAGGATTCAAAACCAGTAAGTACTCCTATGACTACCAACTGTAAACTATCAAAGAATGATGAATCTACATCTGTTGATGAGACACTTTACCGATCCATGATTGGAAAGCTACAATATGTTGTTCACAACAGGCTCGACATAGCACATGCAATAGGTATAGTTGTAAGATTCTCTGCAGATCCTAAGGAAACACACATGACATGAATCAAAAGAATTTTCAGATACTTGAAAGGCACTGAGGATTATGGCTTAGTATATCAGAAATGAATTTGAGTTTGATCTAAAAGTTTATACTGATGTTGATTGGGCAGGCAACATTGATGACAGGAAAAGCACAAGTGGAGGAGCTTTCTTTTTAAGAGAAAGACTAGTGAGTTGGCTTAGCAAGAAACAAGGATGTGTTTCACAATCAATAGCAGAAGCTGAATACGTTGCTACAGCATTGAATTGTACCAACATAGCATGGATCAAACAACTGTTGGATGGTATAAATGAAAAAGTTACCGAGCTAGTAACTATATTCTATGACAATACTAGTGCCATTAACATCTCAAAGAATCTTGTTATGCACTCTAAGATGAAGCACATCTCTATCAAATATCATTATCTTAGAGAAGAAGCTCAAGAGAAGAAAGTGGTGTTGGAGTATGTTAGCACAAAGGAACAAATAGCAGATATCTTCACTAAGCTACTGCCAAAGGACACTTTTGAGTATCTCAGAAGTAAGTTAGGGGTTCTACCCCTATCTTCCATTCACTGACCGAGTTCGATGAAAGCATCAATTCGATAACTCTACAAAATATCTTTTAAGAGTTGATGTCGATTTACACACTTTAAGATGTTTTCTAAAGGTGTATAGGAAACAATACAGGGAACAAGAATTGAAGACATAATGCTCTGACTGAGACTAAGCTAACACATAACAACAGGAAATCACTTCATACATGAAGAAATTATGTTTTAGTTCTTTACTTTTTGGCATTATTGTCAAAGGGGGAGAAGACTGGAGAAGACTGGAGAAGACTGAAGAAAAGAAAGACTAAGAAAAGAGGAGAAGTCTAATGTATGGGGGAGAAGATTGATGATAGGGAGAAAATTTCAGCATTTCAGAATCTCACAACAATCCAAATCATTTAAGGTCAAATCAATTGGTTTTTCCATCAATGCCAAAGGGGGAGATTGTTGGCATTATAACAGACAAGTAGAGATTGTTGGCATTTCAATAAGGATATTGAGAAGGTTGTTGATGATTATGGATAAAACTGATTAAGGATGTTTACTGTCTTAATATTATTATTTTGTCATTGATGTCAAGAAATTGATTTTCTAATTCAGTATGATGTTGCCATATCTTAAGAAGTATGATTTGATGAGTATAAAGATGTCGGTAAAAGATACAAAAAGAATGTGATGAATAAGGGGAAGGAATAAGTTATTCAATGGGCAACTATTACCGAGTTAGACAATGATGAGATCATGATGTTTAGATTGTTTTGATATCCTACATATGTTATTGATTGTAAGGTTACTACTATACTATGTTACCGAGCAAAGAACCTAGTCGGTAAACCCTAAGGAATCTAGTCGGTAAACCCTAAGGTTATCGATATCAGTTAATGAAGACAGAATGTCTACCGAGTGAAGTTTAGTATTTACTGAGTTGTAACCAAGCTGTAATAGAATGCATTAAATGATTACAAGCGTTATTTAATGAAGGAAGCTGATGAGCTGGCTATGATTAAATGATTGGTATGTCGTGCATGAAGTTTGTTAAAGAATCCATGGCAAAGGAAAATCGGCAGGAAGATCTATAGCTTAGATTGAACTACAATACCCTAGCACAAGTTCCAAGAAATGTATGCAAGTTCCAAGGTGGGGTAAAACATTTTTAGATCGAAGGATACATTGAACGTAGTCAAGTTTGAAGATCTGATGGCTATGATTGATCATGGGAAATGTGATCAAGGAGATTAAGCGGTCAAGCAATTGTTTATAAATAGGGAACTGTTGATAAACAATGTATGCGGGCAAGTGTATGCACAAGGATGCTACATAGTGATTACCGAGCACAGAAGCTTGAAGACCTATTTGAATAATAGAGTATAGAGCCCAGCAGATGGACAAGATAAGTCCTAGATTGTATTGAGCAAATAAGAATCTGCTTTAGCATTTTAGATGTGAAGTTGCAGATAGATTTTTATTACTGTTATTTTGTGAAGTGATAGAAAATATCTTAACCGAGTGGACTTAACAGTCTTATTTGTAAAACCCTTTAGCAAGGTGACATTCTGATTGAGTGTTTAAAATCCTTTAACAAGGTCACCTCTAACAAGGTGAAGATCCTAACAGATCTGAGGGAAATCCCTTAACCGGGTCACATCTAGCAATGTGTTTGTAATCTTTAATAGGATTTGCTTTTAACCGAGCATACTCTAGAAGAGTATATTTCTTAGTGGGTTCGAAATCCCACAGTGGTTTTTCCCTATTTGGGTTTCCATGTTAAATCTGGTGTTATGAGGTTTATGATGCTTATATGCTTTTGAGTTTGCATGTTTAGCAGTTTTGGTTATATTACTGAAGTATATGTTACCGAGGTTGAATCTGGTGTTTTTATGGAAGATTAAGTTTGTATGATTCACCCCCCCCCCCCCCCTCTCATCTTATTGGCTTGGCTTCTATACTTAACATTAAGTATCAGAACTATCAATAGAACATAAAATCAATATGAGTTGTGTAGTGTCATGAGGTATGGATGTGTTTTGAGTGTGTGAATCAGAATATGTGCAAGTGTGTTTTCATGATTATATCATTTGCAGAGTTTTTTTATGCAAATATAGTGAAAGTGGTGGTGATTGTAATAAGAGTTGGTTGCTTGTAATAGTGAAGACTTTATCTTGTTGATTAAAATGTTTATGTACCTTGCTCAAAGATGGTGGGTGATCCCACAATAGTGGGTTACACTTTTTGGCCAACTTTGACACTTAAATGAACATTTTGAAAAAAACCTTCACTTTCGGATACCTATAAGTTCTAAACCATGTTAGGAATTTGAAGATGATGTAAACTAGTGATTTGTGACATCTTGTCTGAAGATTCTAAATATATTTTTTCAATTTTTATTTATTTAATTTGTATTCATTTTTTCATCTGCTTTGAAAACTAGTTTTTAATAGCAAACAACATTTTTTAAGAGTGATTTGCTTTTCATAATGCATAACATTTTTTCTACAAATGATAAAAACTTGATTCTTTTAAATTTAGGTTTGTAACATCAATACCTAAGGCATGCAGTTGGTTTCATCATGATGTCCTGAAATTTTTTTATTTTATTAAGTTTTGAAGTCAAACTAATTATAATTTAGACATAGGTGTATGTTTGAACTCATAAATTGTTTTGTATATATCAAAATTCAATTTTATTTTTTTGGTTGGAAACAGGACATCAATATCTAGGGCAAAGATATTTTTCAAAATTTTTATGAATTAGTTTACTATTTTTCCAAATGTGTTGAACAAAGAAGTTGATGTTTAGTGAAAAACCTATGTTTAGTAAAATTAAGAAAACAAGTTTATAAAAACTCAATATGTAATTTTATTTTTTTGGTATGATAGAGGTATCCCCACGACCCAGCCCAACGACTCAACCTGCCTTACCTTTGACTTACTTTATTGCCAAGTTGGGGCCAGGAAGGGGCAAGCTGAGGTGAGACTAGTCCGCTAGGGGGAGAAGCCAGAGCCCGCAACTAGTCTTCCCTCTTAAACCCGAGAGGGAGTCGAACCCGAGACCGATGGGAAGAAAACCCACCACCCAAGCCAACTCACCTACCCATGCAAGCTCAACTCAATATGTAATATTATTATAGCCCATCTTGCATTGTGGGTTGTCGAAAATATTCCATTTGAACCTTCAACTAGAGGTTTGAAGGCCAAAAATCTACAGAAATTTCCAAAGTTTGGTGGAGAGATGCATAGCAAGGGGATTCGATAGAACACCCCTTCGAATAAACCTAGGGTTCGTTCGAACCCGACGAGGTTTGATCGAACTCATGTTCACACAAAAATGTGTGGTAAAAACGTTGTTGTAATGGACATGTTCATACGAACATGGCTTTTTTTCAACTACCAACGTTTGTACAAATACGGAGCCGACACTTTTTTTTAATTAATGTTTTCATATAAATATAGATGTTTTTTTCATTTTTTAAAACACAAAATAGCAAATTAATTTGCATTTTTTGTGAGGGGAGGCATTTGAAGGTGAGGGCCATAATTTCAAAGGAAATACAATGTGGGGAATAAAAAAACAAGGGCAAATAAGATTTTAAGGAAGTATTCACCTGAGATGGAACAAAGAATGCAAAATATTGAGCACGTATGCATCTTAATTTATATTTAATTTTACATGTATCATGTACCTCAAATTGTTTTTATTTGATTAAATAATTTTTATTTATTTAATAATTTTATCTTAGTTATTATTAATTATTTAACTAGTTGAGTGTGTTTTTGTTATCTTAAATTATCAAACATTTGGAATTGATGCATTAAAAATAATCTTGTTTGAAATCTCTCTCTCTCTCTCTCTCTCTCTCTCTCTCTCTCTCTCTCTCTCTCTCTCTCTCTCTCTCTCTCTCTCTCTCTCTCTCTCTCTCTCTCTCTCTCTCTCTCTCTCTCTCTCTCTCTCTCTCGCGAAATTACTCTCTCTCTTTATATATATATATAATTTATTTTTAAAAAACTACATAACTTATTTATGTGCATTTATAACAACACAAATTATTTAAATACTATGTTACATTAAATTTAAACACTAAGTTACATTACGTTTAAATATTAAGTTACATTAGATTTAAATACTAAACATTAAATTTGTACATGTATGTGAATTCAAACTAAACATTAAATACTAGATATTAAATTTACACATGAACACTCAAACTACATAAAATATAGTTTGAGAGAGAGAGAGGTCCTAACAAACAATTTAAGGGGAAGAGAGAGTAAAAATAATTAAGGAGAGAGAGAGGGGGGGGGGGGGGGAGGGGGAGAGAGGGAAAGATAATTTAAAGAGTTTGTAAAAATATTTAAGGTCCTAAGAGGGAGAGAGAGATCTAGAGAGAGAGTGTGTAAAAAGGACTTAAGAGGAGAGAAGGAGAGAGAGGTCCTAAAAAGACTTAAATGAGAGAACTTAAAAAGAATCAAGGGGGGAGAGAGAGAGAGAGAGAGAGAGAGAGAGAGAGAGAGAGAGAGAGAGAGAGAGAGCTCCTAAAAAGACTTAAATGAGAGATCTTAGAGAGAGAGAGTAAAAAGAATTGAGAGAGAAAGAGGGAGAGAGAGAGAGAGTACTTAAGGGGAGAGAGGGAAAGAGATATTTAGAGAGAGTTTGTAATAAGATTTAAGTGTTAGAGAGAGAGTGTAAAAAGACTTAAGGGGGTAGAGAGAGAGTAAAAAGAATTAAGGGGAAAGAGGGAGGGAGAGAGAGAGAGAGAGTAAAAACACTTAAGGGGATATATATATATATATATATATATATATATAGAGAGAGAGAGAGAGAAAGAGTTCCTAAAAAGACTTAAGGGCTCGGGGAGAGAGAGAGAGTGTGTGTAAAAATAATTAAGGTTTTGTAAGATTTTTCTAAAGTTTTCTAAATTTTTCTAAGGTTTTCTAAATTTATCTATTTTTTTCTGAAAAATTTCTAAGGTTTTTAAAAAGTGTTCTATGTGATTATTTATCTACAAATACAATAATACAAAAATAAACATTTGTACTTGCTATTTTTTTATAATAAATCTAACAAAAAATTAAAAAATACAAAAGAAATAACATACAATCAATTTTAAACAATAAAAAAATATTATGGTGCACGCGGTATAATAAAGCTGGAATAATGGATGGTGTCGAGTGCCGAGGAGCTTTGCTGGCCATTGGAGAGGGGGTTCAATCTAACACCCCTAGTGAAATAGTTGGAAGTGACAAAATAATGGTCACCTCAGTTTTATATATTATTTGTTAAAAAAATAGATTTAAAGGTGTTCGATTGAAGGGGATGTTCAATCAAACCCCTTAAAATATTAATAAAATAAGCACTTTGATCGAACCCCTATGATGTCATCTGTATGATTGAATGGGGGTGTTCGATCAAACAACCCTGTTCAAGAAAACACGCTTCAAATTTCTTTTTTCCCACCCACGTTTTTCCTTCGTAGGTGAAAGTGTAACCCACTATTGTGGGATCACCCTAGTGGATCTTCTTAGCAAGTCTTTGTATATTTCCCTGAAGTAGTGAGCTTAAGCCTACAAGTCCTTATGTATCTTACCCTAGAGAAATGAGCTTCAACCTACAAATCTTTGTGTATCTTTCCTAGGGATAGTGCATCTTAGTTTGCAAGTCCTTTTAGGTAGTAGTGTGCTTCATTGGCAGTGAACCTAAAATAGATTTGTAATTTTTCATATATTGTGAGTTGACTCTTACTATGGTTTTTCCCTATTTGGATTTTCCATATAAATCTAGTGTTATCTTGTGCATTGTATTTCATTGTTGCTAATAAGGTTAAAGATAAGTTGATGGTGTTTTGGGAAAATAAAGTTTAAGTTTATTGTTTTAAGGTCCACACTTATTTACCCCCCCTCTTAGTACTAAGGTGTGTTCAACAATTGGCATCAAAGCCAAGTTCTTGTAGAAAAAGATTAACCTCTTTACGTAGATCTAGGATGGCACAAGATAGATCTTACAAGAGTCCCAAGTTTGATGACACAAACTACTCCTTCTAGAAGATGAGGATGGAATCATATCTGAACTCTATGGATTATAGAATTTGGAACTCTATCGTGGGTAAGTGGACCAAGATGGGGGACCAAAAATTTATCAAAATTTTTGTTGGCCCCCATCAGGCACTTTGGCACATTCCAAATAAGGCGTGCACCCTATTTGGCACACACCAATTAGGGCTTACACCTTATTTGGTGTGCACCAAATGTGAATGTTATAAAAATAAAAAAGGGCCCCCATTCTTTATTTTTCTGTTATAAATCAAATTTCAAGTCTATTAATGATTCCAATGACATGAGCACTATTATATACATTTTAATAGTCATTTTCTATTTGACAAGACAATTCATAACATTTGTATTCTTCTAGTTTGGTAAATTGTTAAGTTTGTGAACTCCTTGATTCACTAGGAAGTGAGTTCATCGAAATCCAAGTTCATCGAAAGACTAGAGCATTGGAATACATTCAATTTTAGCAGATTCTTAAGTTTGTGAACCCTCTTGGTCCATCAAATATGGAGTTCACTAAAAGTCATTTTTGTTAAAAGAATATAGTGGCAATTTTTTCTCTAGTTTGTGAATTATATAGACCTCTGAAAGAAAGCGAAGTTTGAAGGTTTCTAGGGTTGTGGTTTCGTCGATCCACCCTGTTGGAAATTGACACTCTATTTGTTGGTTTCACTATGTTGTCATTGATGGCAACATAATTTTGTGTTCCGGCTTCATATGGTGTACTGGTAGACACTTCATAGATTCTACACCGACACCAACACCGACACTGATACTGACACCGATGGGACAAAATATTTCTTTGGTCACTGGCAATGCAGGTCGACATGGTATAGAAAAGGTTATTGGTATTGGAGGCTGACATATCTTGGATCCGACATCGACAATTTGTTTTAATGTTTATACATTTATGTTATATGACCGACATGTAATTTGATATTGTATATACCTTTGTAAGCCGACATAAGGCATAAAAGTTGTATAGGGTATATAGGGCAGTTTGATTAGATCATTTTGTAAGTGACTTAGAATGGATATGATGATGTAAATGTAATATGATGTGAAATTACTCAGAGAGATTATGTATATGAGGAATTTATTGTAAGGGTTATTTCGGTAAAGGGGTTTAGGGTTTCAAAGTGGAACAGATAGAGCTTAAACCGGAACTGTATTCTCTCATAGAAGATGCTATCTTGAGCAATTCACACTTCTTCAGATTATCATCTGGTATTTTATGTAGTCAGTGAGGCTCCTATTGTGATTGAGTAGTGTGCTCTAGGTTGTAAGCCTTCCTGCAAGTGCAGTCCCTTCATATTTTGTAATATCTCTTCATATGGCCAGTGGATTGATATTGTGGGTCACAAATCCCACCATGGTTTTTCCTCTTTGAGGTTTTCCATGTATATATGTGTGTTATGATTCTCATTTATGTGTTTGGCTTATTGGTTGCTTTACTTCTTTCAATTCTGTATTTATGGGTCTACCGGTTGGTGTATGAATGTTTTGATAAAGCTAAAATCTACTATTTTGGTATAACACTGATTCACCCCCCCCCAATGTTATTGGTTTCCAACAATTGGTATTAGAGCCTTGTGCCTCGGAGCAAGTTTAACAACTTGAGGAAGATCCTGAAACCAAAATCAATGAATATGGCTTTGGAGAAACAACTTGAGATGGCACTTGAAGATTATGATGTTGAAAGGTTGAAGAACTTAAAGCTACAAGATGAGTTGAATTTTGCTGAGGAATTCATTCTTGTCCTACAAGAGAGGCTATCATATGTTCAAACTAGAAGGAAAGAATTTTTGCAAAATCAAGATGAAGAGAAAAATGCACTTAGGAGCAATGTCAAAAATTGAGTCAGGAGAACATGGTTATGAAGAATGAAATGCAAGTTATAACTATGAGGATGTCTAAGGAGATTGAGGACAGAAAGAAAAAGGAAGAAAATCTTGTTGTATCCCTGAAGAACAAGTTTGAAGAATGTGGTAGGTTGGTTCAAAAAAATGATATGTTGAGAACTGATTTGGTACAATCCCAGAGTAATGAGCAAGAGCTTGAGAGACAAATGATAATACTAAGAGAATATTTAACTGCTCCAAGTGAGTAGAAAGAAAAATTCAAGATCAACTCAGCACAACTTGATGAGTTATTGAAGAGACAGAGGTAGATTGGAGTTTCCAGTGGACTTGGATTTGAGAAAGGACAGAGTTCTGGTACTGCTAATGAAGATCAAAACCATTAGGCATTGGTAAGACAATTTGATGCTTATAAATTTAATGGTAGATGTTTTGTTTGCAATAGATTTGGTCACATGGCTAGGCAATGTAGAAACAGAGCAAATTAGAACCCTGATTATGCTCCCAATAAATGTTCTAAATGCAATAAGTTTGGTCATAAGACAAAAGATTGCAGAATGAATGTTAAATTCTATGCTTGTGGAAAATTTGGACATATGGCTAATCAGTGCAGGTCAAGCAATTTCATTGGTTTTAGCAAAGCAATTCAAAAGAACAATGTTACATGTTATGCATGTAATGAAGTTGGACATATTGCTAATTTTTGTAGAAGCAAAAATCCACCAATTAGTAATGGAGGATCAAATGAAAAAGGGAAAGAGAAGGTTAGTGAAATCCGACAAGATCATACTCAAAGATGGGTTAGGAAGACTAAAGAACAATTATCAGATGGGAATGTCCCAGTTACTTATCTGGCAGAAGAGGCTTCTCTTCCACCGATAATGAGCTCATCCAGTAACTAAGGTAGATGCCTTAGGGGTAGGCAAAACTAATGAAGATGTTTCATATGCCCTGAGAAGATGTTCTATAAGATGTTCCAGATATTGGAGAGGATTCTCCAGCATGGATATGTTCTGAAAAAGATCTGGTATCTTTCACCAGCAGTCATTTATGTCAATATAAGATTAGGGTTTTTTTTTCAAAGGTTAAAAAGTCGAATACACTTCATTGTTAATCACTTTGTATTCAAAGCGATTTAGAGCAACTAACTATGATCAGAGGCAATTTAGAGGCAATCAGATTTCTTCTTGAGCAATCACACCGACATCTGGAA
Organism: Cryptomeria japonica; assembly: GCF_030272615.1. Lineage (NCBI taxonomy): Eukaryota > Viridiplantae > Streptophyta > Pinopsida > Cupressales > Cupressaceae > Cryptomeria > Cryptomeria japonica. The sequence continues at coordinate 142,744,286 of NC_081410.1, forward strand.
TAATTTATTGAAGGTTTTCACCGAGAATGATCAAAAGGTATATATCTTGAAACATGGAAGCGGGATCATCTTCTATTCCTTTTTTTGTTGCAAACCCAACTATAGTGGAGGTCAAGGACCGCCCCATGCCAATTTTCAAGTGGTATCCACATGTGGCTACTCTGGAAGACTTGGTTGGAGCATTTTCTCTTATTCCAGAGGGATTTGTGTATGTAGAGGATGTAAGGGTATACATTCATTGTCATATCAAGGACTTGGGAACTTCAAAAATCAAGGGAATGTATATGAGTGAGCTAATGGGAGAATCTGGAAAGATCAAACCAACATATCAACATATTGAAGAACTAGGTTTTACAAACATTCTAGATATTCTAGAGTTTGAGGATGAGATAATTAGATATGTACTGAGCAGAGTACATGGGGAATTCGTATGGCCGAATAGACCTTACAAAATCACCAAGGAAGCCATTCGGGCAATCATTGGTTTGCCATCGGTAGGGCATCATCCAGATAAGAAAGTTTCAAATGACTTCGTGAGGAAGATCACCAGTGCTACATCTGACAAAAGATCCATGAAAGTGAGCACTATCACCAAAACGAACATTAAATTTGATAGCATTATTATCAGATATAAGGTAGCTCAGTCAAACCGACTAAATTATGTTTCCAGTTTATGTATTTTGGTTGCATACAAAATGATGAGAGATAATGTAAAGTTAGATCTATGAGGCTATATGCTTGATGAGTTGTTGACAACTTAGGAAAGATTAAGGGTGAGAAGAAGGGCACTTTCCAGTATGGGAACTTGTTAGTTTGCCTAATGTTATATTTTCTGAATGATTTACCCAGTTCTAGCAAGAGGCAATGGGCTTTTGACATTTCGGTAGGAAGACAATTGAAGCAGTCAATTGTTGCATTAGGAAGCTAGAGAGATGATAATATGTGGGGGTATTTTAAGGCATTTCAAAAATCTATGAGGTCTAGGGTAAGGGTACCTGAGCATATAGTATAAAAATACTCTACCGACATATGTTTCATAGTAAAGAAGGATGAGACTCTCATGGAAGAAGTTAAGCCCCAAAATATTTGGATTGAAGAAATGGGCTATGAGGTGGATGCACATATTCTTGATTCCTATGCAAAAATGCTAATTGATGCACCAATAGATGAGGTAGAGAAGCCTTGTGGTATTGCACAACAAAAAAATCAAGAGGTTGAAACAAAGTTCAACCGGAAGAAAAGGGAGAAACAAGAAGGAAAAGCAAGTAAATTTGTACATAAGGTCTCAAAGGACATAAAGGCACTAATTGATGTTGTCACAGAGAGAGGTAGAAAGAGGAAGGATCTGGAAATTCATATTGAACTTCTTACTGCAGAATATGAATCAGAGGATAATATACCGTTAGCATTTAAGAGTGTTGTCAAGAAGAAACTGGGGGAAATAAAGGTGGAAGCAAAGAAGCAACCGATTAGGAAGGTCACAATCAAGTTACTGACACATAAGAAATCACCTAAAGCTACATCCGGTACTGCCAAGAGGAAGAAGAAGAGTGACATTGACTTAGCACTTGAAACTGGTAATGTAACTATCATACCACCTAAAACTTGTGCAAAAATTATAGATAAAATCACTAAAGATGGCATGTTGAAGAATGTTAAATTTTATTATGAAAACTTAGAGGATGATGAATAGAGAGAGGTCGAAGAAGCAGTCCTATCATACTTGGATATCTATAAGAAAGCCTTAATAGAGATAAAAAATCAAATACCGACTGAGTTAAATAACATGTTGGATGTTAGAAGATTATCAGCTATGCAAGAAGATAAACACATTAAAATGCAAGAACTATTAGCTATCTCTGTTACTATAGCTCCAGATGAAATGGATAAGACAATTGAGGTAGCAGACAAAAAATTCTTCAATAGAAAACATAGGATAACTAGTCTGATGCTAGGGAGAGTGAATTAATTAATAAAGGAAACTCAAAAGGCATGGATTAAATATTTGGGAGAACACAAAGGATTCTTTACTTCACCGAAAACCAAGACAGACACTGTAGATACCCTAGTTGAAGGAAAAGGAAAGGGGATTATGGGCACTTCACCATCAATTTTGAAAAATATTAAGGTAGTGGAAATTGAGCCATTGGTAAATACAGATGTACAAACAAATACTAAGATACTGGTTAATACTGAGAATGAACAAGATAATATTGTACAAGATACTAACATCAAGGACAATTGTCCTCTGAATACAAATGTATAGGTTGAGGATATTGTTCCTACAGAGGAACCGACAGTTACATAGACTACACCAAGTGGGGAAGCCACCAATGCAAGTGAAGAGGTAATAAAGGATAAATCATCAGAGGAGAAGACAGGGGAATCCAGCAGGGAACTGGTTGTTGGCCCATAATTATTGTCAATTGACACTTCTCAGGTAGAAAAGAAAACCATCACAGAAATGAGTCCCATTGAACTAATGATGATGGTTGCTCAAAAACTGATGAAGGAGGGATCCACAGACAAGGGGATTATAGATCAATCAATCATTGTTCTACATAGATTGGTCCCGGAGTGTAAGATTGAAAATGAAGTGAGCCCTTTCAACAAGATTAAGGTAATCACTAAGCACATATCAAAAGACTTTCAATCCTTACAACAAATCTCTAACTGACAAGCACTAGAAATATTTACTTAGGCTAAGAGAGCTGCTTTTGATCAGGTAATTGAAAGAGAGAAGAAAAATATTGAGGAAACGCTAATCCTAATAGAAAATTCTTTGAAACAATGTACAAATATATATAGGGTATGTTGCAATGCTGAAATACTTACAACAAATGTAGATAAAAAGATAAAAGAGATTCAAGAGAAAATTGCAAGTATTGCTAACTCTTTTGATGGATTAACTTCATTGACTACATTAATTGATGGTCAAATTTTGATTTTGGAAAACCAAATTTTTGCTCTTGAGAAGGAAAGAAACAAAATAATTCGAAGAGCCAGAAGTCTGAGAGGCTTGGTGAGTCCACGATTGGATTCACTCTGTGTACACAAGAAGGAATGCATGAATATATTGGGAAATCCCACACCGACAAAGGTAAATGAGAAAGAATCTTTTGCACACTTATTGAGTGGACTTGTATCTATTTTTGACACATTCAAAACTGACTGGGATACTTATGTGGATTTACTGGAGAAAGCTTATCCAGAAATTTTGAAATTGGTCAAGCTCCAGTAAGACATTTTTGGAGGTATTCATTGTATAGTTCTTATTCTTTGACATTCTTTTTACAATTTTTTTTTGGGCATTGATGTCAAAGGGGGAGTAGTATAGATGTGAAAAAGAATAAAAGAGTTGCAAACATTAGGGGGAGTTATGGAGTTTTTGGAGATATGGATTATTTTGCATATTTCGCTCAGGAGGAGCAAGGCAGGATGAAACCGACAGATGAAACCTTGACCATTTTTCACATTAGTGTTACTATCAATGCCAAAGGGGGAGATTATTGGCAATTGACACTATATTGGTTGGTTTCACTATGTTTTCATTGATGGCAACATGATTTTGTGTTTCGGCCTCATATGGTGTACCGACAGACACTTCACAAATTCTACACCGGCATTGGCTCCAGCATCGACAAGACAAAATATTTCTTTGGTCACCGACAATGCAAGGCGACATGGTATAGAAAAGGTTATCAGTATTGGAGGCTGACATATCTTGGATCCAGCATTGGCAATATTTTTTAATGTTTATACATTTATGTTATCTGGCTGACATGTAATCTGATATTGTATATATCTTTGTAAGCTGACATAAGGCATAAAATTTGTATAGGGTATATAGGTGTAGCGTCCTAAAATTGTGACACTTGCAATTTTGACTGCATTTTGGTCTTCACGATGGCGACACAACACGCAACCTGAATGGAGACCCCGAAACCTGATTATGACACCAAAAACTGCATTTTCTTGCACCCTGGCCTGAACCTCCTTTGCACCCTGCTGTCCTGGGAGGTGGGACCAGAGCGCCCAGCCCCCTGGTCCCTGGGTCCTATTTTGGGCCCGGTCTCTTTTGGACTTCGGGTCTTTATGTTGGCAAATTGGAAAATTATCTTTCCTAGTCGGCCTAAGGTCGGGAAAATCAGTCTATCAGCCCTAATTGACAAGTATATAAACTACATTTTCCTCTCCCATTTGGAGAAAGAAGGTCATATGTGTACAAGCGTGGAAACTATACTCAAGCATTCAAGCATTCAAGCATTCCTTCAAGCAATTGATCATTTCAAGTCTCCATTCAAGGCTAAGTGTTGCATTCAAGACAAGGATTCAACCATTGAAGAGGAGATCACATACTACATGCTACATACAACATACAACATACAACATACAACAAACAACAACATCTAAACCTTCGCACATAAGGATACAAACATCCTTAGAACAAGGTATTAGTACTTGTTTTACATTACAGTCATTTACATTTACAGCATTGCTCATTTCTTGGTTAATTCCAAAATCGGGGTTTGACCTAAAGGCAAACCCCTAATCCCTAACCCCCCAATCGTCTTCGCTTTTCTATGTGTAGGTTGCAGGTACGCAGCTGAAATTGAAGATCTGGAAACCTTGTGCAGAGACGAACAGATCCCCCTTCGTTTCGCGGATTTTTCGGAGGACCGTGGCGCTGGGCGCCATCGTCCCGACAACTTTTGCTCAAATTTGCAAGACAACGCCGTATCGACATTTCACTGCTAATTCCAGGTCCGCAGCTTCATCCTATATCCCTATCTCAGTTTATAAGCGAATCTTTATCACTTTCTATGCATTCCTAGCTTAATCTTCCTATCAACATTCTTTACAAAAGAGGGTAGCCTTGTTGTCTTAACCCCTTGAAACTCATTTAGCATCCAATCTTGCATTGCATGGGATTGGATCTTGTGGGTTTCAACCCCTCTTTTGAATGTAAAGTCTCTCCCCTAAGTGAAAACCATCAACCCTAGAGTGAATCTCCCTTCTCTCTCCTTGGAGTTGGAAGAGGGGAGAGCAACTAAGGTTCGATCGCGATTTTCCGCTTTACATTTTGGTGAACCCGACGTGAACATCCTTTCTGATTATTCATAGTTAGATCTAAAAATTGGATTCCTTGATTACATTTCCATGTTTGATCTTTTGGCAAAATTTTAGAGGTTAATTGCATAAAAACCCTAAATTTTCTTTTTAGTAATTAAGCTTGTGAAATGTTTAATTATTAATGCTTGTTTCAGATCTGCCCTTCTATTACAAATTATCAATTCATATCTATGCTTTAATTTTGAAAATTAAGTGGTTAAGTGTCAAAACCCTAATTTTTGAAACCCTCTTGATTCAACCTTTGTCCGACAATTTCATTGATCAAAACATCTCCAAATCAGCTGTAACTTTGGATTCCGCAATAAAATTATAATATCTTTCATCCCTGAAAATTTGGAAAAAAGTTGCGAGGACTGTGTGCACTCCGAGCACCATCGTCCCCGACATTTTTTCCGAAATTTCGGGAGCGAGATCTTACTGTATTTTCCTGCTAAAATCCAGAATTTTGGCTAATTTTATCAAATCTAACACTTTCAAAATTACAGTCAAAGTTGGTCTTGTGATTGCTTGGATTAAGGCTTCTAAACATTCAAAAATCATTGAAATTGAAATTTTGTGTCAAAATTGTGTTCTTACTGTCCTAAATCTGAAAAGTGTGTTAACATTCATTCGAAATTTCAGTGCTTTATTTAAATTCTTGCAATTTGTGACTTTTGAAATTAAGTGCTTAATTACAACAACTTTAATTTCCGCTTTCAAAATTGAATTTTGCGTGAAATTGAGTCAATTTTTAAATTTCAAAATTTGCATTGCTCTTGACATTCCCTCTAAAATCATAAAATTCAAAATTTCAGTTTCCCTCTCTTTTTCAAAATTCAAATTTTGCATTTTTCGACAATCTTGGTAGGGTTCAATTTTGAGATCGCAACTTTAATTTGGCCTATCTACAGATCGTAAAATCACTCAATTTTTTTAGATTAGCTCTAAAATCATCATACCTTTCATCCCTGCAAATTTCGAAAAAAGTTGCAAGGACCGTGTTGCACTCCGAGCGCCACGGTCCCGGACATTTTTTCTGAAATTTCGGGAGACTGTCGTGATTGCATTTAACAACTTAAATCTGGAAGATTGGCTGATTTTACTGAAAATTGCTACCTCTAAATTCAAAACTTTCTCTCTCTCTCTCTAGTGCATGAGTTTTACAACAATAAGCCCTACTTACACCATTCCCGTTAGACGAAGCCGTAGAATTAAGTCTTTCCGAGGTTTAACTACTGAGGAGATGGAACCTAATTTGAATAGCCTTTTTAACGAGGACATGGGTAATTCCTCTAATCCTCCTAATGATGAAGAAGCTCTCCATGAGGTTTCTGTAGAACAACTTTCGAAATTGGATAACTAATTTGACGATTTTCGACAATGGATGTCTCAAGAATACCCTGATAGTCAATCTCTTCCTTTAATTGAGGGTCTAAAACGTATGCTTCAAAGTGATAAGAATGGAATTGATATTTTGCGTGGTATTTCACACATTGTGAACTCGAATGTGATGCCTATAAAGAGTTGTGCCGAATCTTTAGGTTATACACAACCTCCTACACAAGTCAATCATTCTATTCCTTTGACAACTTCTATTGCTAGCATACCTACCTTTACATCAAACATAATGACCACTTCTATACAAGACATTCCTCCTGTGATCACTAGTCATGGGGGCAATCCCCCTTCTTCAATCAACCCTCTTCCTTCATTTAATCCGACTTCTTCATTCATTCCTTCAATGAGTGTTCCTATTATATCTCCACAAATGAACATGACGCAAGGGGATAATTCATTCAATCATTCCATTCCTCCTTGTAGTGTTCCTCCTGTCCAATCATCTCCTATGACTAATTATCATAGGGTCCCACCACCTTACTCTCTACCTTCTTTCAATAACATAACACCTCCATCTCAATCTAACACATCTAATATGAATTCTTCGACTGAAGCGACCATTAACAATCTTGCACAAACTGTCTCCTCTTTACAGCAACAAATTGCCTCTATGAATCAATCTAAGTTTAGTGTGCCCACATTTGACGTTGCGAGCCCACTTTCTCTTGACATTGTCCGAGCTATTCCCCCTAAACATGTTGAAATTCCGCATTTGGAGCTTTATAATGGTAAAGGTGATCCTCTAACACATGTTAAGACCTTTCAAACAATATGTACCGATTTTGCTTATGACCAAAGGTTGCTTGCAAAACTATTTACTAGAACATTAAGAGACAAAGCCCTATAATGGTATTGCTCGTTGCCTTCCTATTCTATTACTTCTTTCGAACAACTTGCAAATGCTTTCATTCAACAATTTCAAAACAATATAAGTCCTAAAGTTACTTTGATTGATTTAATGCATTGTAAACAAGGTGTTAAGGAAAAAGTGACTGATTTCATTGGTAGATATAAGCATTTGTATGCTCAAATTTCTTTTCCAGTGCCTGACAATGATATTCAAAGAATCTTTATTTCTAATTTACAAAAAGATATCCGAGACAAACTTCTATTTTCTGAGTTTACTTCTTTCCAACAGTTGTGTGCAACTCTTCACAATTATCAACTGACTATGAGTCAAATGGAACGATCACATCCTATGGCTCCGAGTGATAAGGGTGATAGTAGTCAACAACCATTTGGGAAGTTTAAACCGAACAGAGAGTCCATTAAATTCAATGAAAACATCATCAACAACAATGTGAATGTAGCATCAGGTGTGTCTCCTATTTCTAAGTTTTTCAAGAAAGAAAGAAAGTTTACTCCTTTGAATGAATCATTGCATAGTATTATGAATAAGTTATTGGAACAAAATGTGCTTACTCTTCCTCCTATAAGGCAAATTGATCCTACAAAGATTACTTCACCCTATTTTGATAACAAATCTTTTTGTCAATTTCATCGTCAGCCTGGGCATGATACTGAAAAATGTTTTTCTTTAAAGGGTAAAATTCAAGATTTGATTGATAATAATACTGTCTCTGTTTCTGGAGTGAATGATAAAGGCAATACATCTGTAGCTCCTCCTAATCAAAATCTTCAGATTTTTACTGATCCATTACCTTCTCATACCTCTAATGCGATTGAGACTAATGATTCCTCTCTTTCATCCAATGGTCTTGTGTCTATGACTCCGAATGTGATTAACTTTGTAGAGCAGCAAGAAAACCCTAAAGAACCTTCCATCATATTTGATTCTAGTGAAACCATTAGGGCACCTGATGGTCCTTTATATATAGTTGCAAAAGTCAAGAATACACCTTGCCGTGGAGTGCTTATTGATCCTTCGTGCATGGTTAATGTTATTACTGAAGAATTTCTTTTTACTTTGCAATTGAATCAAGTGATATATGAAAAAATAGATGTGATTGTGAAATTATTTGATGCATTTTCTTCTCCTGCAATTGGTTCTATTACATTGCCTATTGAGCTCCATAACAAATCCCTTGATGTGAACTTTGCTATTATTCCTTCATCCGAACAATTTCATGTGAAGCTTGGCTATCCTTGGCTATCTTCCATGAAAGCTATTGCTTCTCCTATTCACAAGTGTTTGAAATTTCCCCATAATGGTGAAGTTGTTACTGTCAATCATAGTCTCTTTAAACCAGCTGAAAGAACTTCTAGTGTTCCTATTGATTACTTTTGGCCTAAACAATTCCAATCTCTTCCTCCGCGAAGTGATCATCTTTTCAAATCTTATCAAAAGTGGAAAACAGATATGATCCTATCTCTAAGTGAACCTAGAACACCTAAACTTGATATCCCTATCATTCTTGAGAAGGAAGTTCTTCCCTTGAAAGATAAAACTAATGTCTTTCCTCAAGAAGATTCCCAACCCATCCCTATGGATGTGACTATGCCTATATCTAATAAACTTCCTAAAAGTAGACCTATCCCTCCTCGTCATGATGGACTTGGTCTTCTTCCTAAACCAAATAGTCCCTCCATTTTCTCCTCAGCTGGAAATTGAGCCTAAATCTCCAAAACATAAGATGCATGATGGTCTTGATCCTGTGCGAGTTAAAGACCCTATCTTTATAAATCTCGATGATGATATAAATGAAAATGTTATTCATGATGCAAATGTTACTCTTGTTCATTCTGATAGTGAATATGAACTTGTTGATATTGATAACCATTTATCTAATGAATTTTCTAAAGCACTTATCCTAGCTCCTAGACAAGAACACTGTGGCTTGGGATATGAACATAGCCCTTGTTTGGATCTTGTGATAGCTCCATCTGCTGTGTTGGATGTTCCTCCTCTAACGTGTTCCCTGCCTTCCCGAAACATTGATCAGCAAGATCGGGGGGTAGATGACGTGCTAGACTAGTTACATTAGCATAGCAGATTCTCTCCTCCTCTATCGTTACTTCTTCTATGTGTTATTCTCATTCTTCTATTTGTTGTCCTTAGTGTTGTCTACTTGAGGACGATCCAAAGCATTGAGATCTCTCGATCTCTCTCATGTTGACTCAAAAGACACATGTGTTCCCTTCTTCTAGGTGACCTTCCTTGATTGGAGAATGAAGAACAATTATGCATACATACATATGATATATACATGAATTATCATACAGCATACTGACCCCGAGGAAAGGGAAGTCACCTCGTGCTTTGTGTTTTGTATCCTTGGGTTTATCTCACACTTGGGGGCTAAATCCTTGTGATAACGTGCTCCTTTCCTTTCTCATTCTTATATGTATCACTACCTTAAAGCAATCACCCCCGTTGAGGCGTGTGCGATCGCTTTAACGTAGGGGGGCATACACCCTGTCTATCCTTTCACGATACTTGAAAATTTCAAAATTTCTTGGCGAACTTAGCTTTGCCTTGAAAATTTTTGGTAGTTTTCTTGCATGACTCATAATGAGGGAACCTTACTACTGACAGTCATGGTTCTCCCTTGTGATCTTCCCTTTTACTTTGTCAATCGAAGTCGTAAGATCCTTAGTCCACTGGGGGCTTGGTGTATCTTGCCTCCTTGACGTGGTGAAAGTCTTTCAATGTTGTTTCCTTGTACTTTACCGGAAGTATGAGCATATGCTTATACTCCCGCTAAAGTGGGGGCTAAATGTAGCATCCTAAAATTGCGACACTTGCAATTTCGACTGCATTTCGGTCTTCACGATGGCGACGCAACACGCAACTTGAATGGAGACCCCGAAACCTGATTATGACACCAAAAACTGCATTTTCTTGCACCCTGGCCTGAACCTCCTTTGCACCCTGCTGTCCCGGGAGGTGGGACCAGAGCGCCCAGCGCCCTGGTCCCTGGGTCCTATTTTGGGCCCGGTCTCTTTTGGACTTTACGTCTTTATGTTTGCAAATTGGAAAATTATCTTTCTTGGTCGGCTTAAGGTCGGGAAAATCAGTCTATCAGCCCTAATTGACAAGTATATAAACTACATTTTCCTCTCCCATTTGGAGAAAGAAGGTCATATGTGTACAAGCGTGGAAACTATACTCAAGCATTCAAGCATTCAAGCATTCCTTCAAGCAATTGATCATTTCAAGTCTCCATTCAAGGCTAAGTGTTGCATTCAAGACAAGGATTCAACCATTGAAGAGGAGATCACATACTACATGCTACATACAACATACAACATACAACAAACAACAACATCTAAACCTTCGCACATAAGGATACAAACATCCTTAGAACAAGGTATTAGTACTTGTTTTACATTACAGTCATTTACATTTACAGCATTGCTCATTTCTTGGTTAATTCCAAAACTGGGGTTTGACCTAAAGGCAAACCCCTAATCCCTAACCCCCCAATCGTCTTCGCTTTTCTGTGTGTAGGTTGCAGGTACGCGGCTGAAATTGAAGATCTGGAATCCTTGTGCAGAGACGAACAGATCCCCCTTCGTTTCGTGGATTTTTCGGAGGACCATGGCGTCGGGCGCCATCGTCCCGACAACTTTTGCTCAAATTTGCAGGACAACACCGTATCGACATTTCACTGCTAATTCCAGGTCCGCAACTTCATCCTATATCCCTATCTTAGTTTATAAGCGAATCTTTATCACTTTCTATGCATTCCTAGCTTAATCTTCCTATCAACATTCTTTACAAAAGAGGGTAGCCTTGCTGTCTTAACCCCTTGAAACTCATTTAGCATCCAATCTTGCATTGCGTGGGATTGGATCTTGTGGGTTTCAACCCCTCTTTTGAATGTAAAGTCTCTCCCCTAAGTGAAAACCATCAACCCTAGAGTGAATCTCCCTTCTCTCTCCTTGGAGTTGGAAGAGGGGAGAGCAACTAAGGTTCGATCACAATTTTCCGCTTTACAATAGGGAAGTTTGATTAGATCATTTTATAAGTGACTTAGAATGGATATGATGATGTAAATGTAATATGATGCGAAATTACTCAAAGAGATTATGTATGTGAGGAATTTATTGTAAGGGTTATTTTGGTAAAGGGGTTTAGGGTTTCAGACTAGAACAGACAGAGCTTAAACCAGAACTGTATTTTGGCATAGAAGATTCTATCTTAACCAATTCACACTTCTCCGAATTGTTGTCTATAATTTTATGTAGTCAGTGAGGCTCCTATTTTGATTGAGTAGTGTGCTCTAGGTTGTAAGCCTTCCTGCAAGTGCAACCCCTTCATATTTTGTCATATCTCTTCATATGGCCAGTGGATTGATATTGTGGGTCACAAATCCCACCATGGTTTTTCCTCTTTGAGGTTTTCCATATATAAATTTGTGTGTTATATATGATTCTCATTTATGTGTTTGGCTTGTTGGTTGTTTTACTTCTTTCAATTTTGTATATACCGGTATACTGGTTGGTGTATGAATGTTTTGATAAAGCTAAAATCTACTATTTCGGTATAACATTGATTCAACCCCCCCTCTCAGTGTTAGTGGTTTCCAACACACCCATTATTGAAAAGGTAAGGAAAATGTTTGGGTTTTCAAATGGACGATCTTGTCAAAATATAAGTTTTGAGGCTTTTAAAATTCTTGATAATGAAGGAAATTTTGAAAAGTTCCTAATAGGATGAAAAACATCGACAACATGGAGTTCCTAACAAGTTTTAATGTGTCAACAAGCTTAGAATTTGCATTGAATGTTTTATAAGGAGTTTCAAATGTTGTCAAAAGGCAAGAATAAGTTGAACTACATGTCGATTTAGTTATGTAATTCTAAAGTGTTTAATTTCTTCTATAATGAGTATTAAAATCCTCCACATGAAAAGTATATAGGGACGTAAAAAGCGATGTCTGAGGAGTCTTTTGGCCAACTAAGAAGGAATTTTAGGCAAAGATTGAGGAGGTTTGGAGAATCGATTGAGAGAGGAATTACCTATGTTGCCCATAATTATATTGCAATTATCTAGTTTCTTGATTGGAGATGAATAAATTTATTTGAATTTTGTTGTGATTATAGATATTTTGATTGATTTTTATGAATTAAATTATTAGTTTCTTATAGTGTGTTGCACAATTGAGTTATATGATGATGCATCCTTATCATGATTGCATCCAATGTTATCATAGAAAGGTTTCTCTTGTTAGGAGATTTTTTATCTCTATTGAGTTGTTGAACATGAGTAATGATTGTTTCCCAAGGCTCCGAGGATTAGTGTAGGTGTGTGAGGAGCCCTCTAGGTGTAGAGAGCAAAGAGGAATGTGAGACCTATGAAGGTGCATTAGCGTTGCAACTTAAATTAGTATTTTATTTAATTAAAGAATTGCAAAAATGTATCAGGGGAGAAGAAATATAGCTTGGAGATGTTTGATTGTGCAAGTATTCTTTTATCAATGTTTGGAATCAAATTCATATTCTATCATACAACATATACAACATGAAAAGAGAAATATAGTTATTAAGTGTGATCTAAAATTTTGATTGAAAAATGTTTACACAATCAAATCCAAAAATATTTTTGAAGTTAATATCATAGACTTCAAAATTTTTATATCTTTGATAAAATATTAAACTATTTAATCATACTTTATTATATATTTTATGTTGGATATTGCTGAGAAATTTGTTGGAATGATGTGTTGTCATTGATGTCAACATATTCTTCTCTGTATTCCAGTGTTGCAGTCACATTAAATGAGTTGGTTTGTCCAATGTGTTGCAGTTGAGTTGTTGTGATTTAATGGGCTTAGAGATACTTATCTCTAGTTGATTTAGCAAAAGTTTCAGTGGTCTGCATGATGTTTTGATCGAGTTATGAGGTCCAATATTGTGGATGGTTATTCAGTATTCTAGTTTTTGCTCCGCATTTCTCCAGAATTGCATTATCTTAGTTTGTGGACTTGGCAGAGTGTTTGGGACATTCATGTGTCCTCAATTCAAATGGTTCATGATTTGGAGGTCCGCAAGTAAATCTTTCAATTTGACAGTCAGTTCAGCGTGTGTTCTTGAGGTTCGGTATATTGATGATGGAGATTCTAGTAAGTGGTGTTGTTGCAGTTGTTGTTGTGGTGATTTGCATTGCTTGTGGATGTTTCTAGATCGGGTCCTATATGTTTTGATGGTCTGCATTGATCATTGTGTGCATTATTGATCATTTTCTTGATCCGGTGGTGTTCTTCGTGTTATGTGATATTCTTGGTGATTGTAGTGTGTTGCAGATGTTCGAGGCATAATTCTTGGAGATGTTTCTTGGTTGCGATATTGAGTTAGGTCCAGACTATGTCTTAGCCGAAATTGTTTTGGTCTACATGTATTGTTGTAGTGTGTGAGGTTATATTCTCATTATTTGTGTTGAGAGTTGATCCCACCTTGAAATATAGGTTGATGATTTGTATAAATATTTGTAATATTGATTTGTGAGATGTATATGTGGTGTATCTATGAGTGTGTGATTGATTAAGTGTGCAAGCAAGTGTTTATATCTTTTTGAAGTGTGAAGAGAAGTGTTTGGAAGAGAAGATCATATTTTTCTTAAAAAAAACTATAACCAGGCATGAGAAGATTTTATTTCATCAGTTCATGATCCTCCAGATGTAATCTGAATGTTTTTGTAAGATAGTGATTCTTCCTCAAGGTTGTAGCCCTTCTTGTTTTTGTTGGCAATTGACACTCATCTAGTGATTTCAGGAAACTTTCAATGGGTAATTATTTGTTTAGGGTTGTCATTGATGTCAGCTCTTCATGGTGGTTCGATACGGTAGTTGGGATTCATCTTATCTGAAAGATGGAGGTAACCAATAGACCATTAATTGGTAGAATAGGGTATCTCAATAATGCTTTGATTTGGAATGATCTCTGGTGATTTCGGTGTTTGTGGTGATTATTTTTTTGATCTTAGTGTTTGGTATGACCTATTGGAACCGTGTTGCTATAATATTTTAGTCTGGTGCTATGGTGTGTTTGAGTTTGGAGCCAACTTCATCTGCACGTTACATCTCTTGAAGCCGACTTGAAGAAGATTGTTTTGTGGTGAGACCAGATATATAAGATCGTTGCAGTGGTTGATTTTTGGAGTGTTATGTGTGTAGCAATTAGTTTTTGTGCGATTGAGCACACGTGTGCATTTTTCTTTCAGATCAACCAGTAGCTGACTGAGACCAGAACAGGGTGATTAGCTAAGCAAAGATAGTCAATAATTTTGAGCCTAACCGGAACTCATCTTGGCATGGCCAGATGCTTTATAAGATTTCATTTTATTGCACATTCCTATTGTAATTAATTGTAAGTCAATGAGACTTCCTTGAGGGTTGTAGCCCTCGGGGCGACTTAATTTGAGCAACGAGCTCTAAGCAGTGTGCCTAAATGTAAGTGCATTACCCATCTATGTAAAATTTATGTACTCGTGGCCATAGTATATGAATATTGTGGGTTTCAGACCCATCATGGTTTTCCCCTTTTGGGGTTTCCACGTAAAAATATCGATGTCGTGGATTTGTGATTTTATTATTACATGTTTATGTTTGTATTTGTTATGAATTGTTAACCGGTGGATAAAGAATAAGTTTGCATTTTTAATTTCTCATAGATCACTGATCCCTCCATTCTCAATGATCATTGATTCCATCAATTGGTATCAGAGCCTAGTTCCTCTAAGGAAACTTAACTACTTGTGGAATATTTGGGAGATTGATTCAATGGACTCTTGTTCTCAAAGACAACTCAATGTGGCACTTGAGGATCTTGATGTTGCTAGAAGTGAGGTATGTACCTTTAAAAAGAATCTAAATGCAGCTGATGAATTCATTAGTGAGCTAAAGGATCCAGAAATTATCTGCAAAGAAAAGAGAAAGGAATTAATGGACAAGTTGAAGGAGAAAGAAGATCAAATCATGGAATATTAGGACAAAGTTGATAAGGTTGATAAACTTGAAAGAGAGAATGCTTCTTTGAAGAATGAGATGCAATCCATTGTGATGAGACTAACTAAGGAGATTAAGGACCAAAAGAAGAATGAGGAGAATCTAGCACAAACATTGAAGGAAAAAGATGATGAATGTTTCAGACTTACCTATGAAAATGATCAGTTGAAGCTTGAGTTGACACACTCAACGAATAATGGTCAAGAACTTGAAAGACATGGTGTTACCTTGAGAGATGAACTTGCTACTGCCAATGAATACAAAGAAAAAATCAAAGCCATTTCAACAAGACTAATGAGATGATGGAAAGTCAAATACATGGGAAGGATATGCAAGGTCTTGGATATGAGAAAGGTGAATCCTCCAGATCTAGACAAGGCAATGCTAAAGCTAATCAAAAGAAGAGAAAAAATACTTTGGTAAGACAACCTAATGCTCATAAATTTTATGGTAGATGTTTTATTTGCAACAAATTTGGTCATATAGTGAGTCAGTGCAGAAGTAGAATGAGTAATGGAATGATGAACAATAACAATATGATGAACAACATGAACAATGCTTCTACCTTTACCGGTCAATGTTTCATGTGCAATAATTTTGGACACAAGTCAAATGTGTGTAGAGCTATGATGAATAACTTAAAAAAAAAAGATGCTATGCATGTGGAATGTTTTGACATATCTCTAATCAGTGCAGGATGAGACAAAATCAGATGAACTTCAAATATGTGAAGAATAATGTTGTTTGCAGAGCATGCAATAAAACCGATCACATTACAAAGTATTGCAGAAGCAAGAATAGTGCCCTGATAGACAAGAATAAATTAGATGAGAAGGATAAATCAAAAGTGGAAGAGATCAAAGAGAAGCATGAGAAGATGTGGGTAAGAAAGGATGAATCTAAGGTAGATAATGGGTCTATGTCTGAATCCGGTGCAGAATCTTCATTCGATAACTAGGGCTTTTGGCCTTAGGGGGAGGAAAATCAATGCAAATCTTGCAATTACCCCTTGATGAGATCTATAATCAATGGATTACAGATGACAGTTGACTCAGATGGTTGATTGTAGCATCCGATAGCTGAAGAGGGCATTCAGTTGAATATTTGAGGTATATGTATTTCAAAGCAAAATTAGGGTTTAAAATACGAGAATCATTATTCATTTTGTGAATAGTGTTCTCAAGCTGATAATCAAGGCAATCAAAGTTTCCAGACGATCTAAGTGCTTACAGCAATTCGGTGAAGCCATCTAGGACATCAAATAGTTGGTCAAGGTATTTTCTCGAAGGACATTTTTTGAGAGTTATTTTTCTGAGATTTTGCAATGGTATCTGCATCCTCCATTTCTACTCCATTGGCAATCAAGGTAAAGGATAGGACTCGTCCTGTATTCAAGAAACACCCCTACAAGTCCATGGAGGACAACCCGGTAGGTGCACTTTCTTTCGTTCTGCATGGTGTTCTACATGTAGATGATGTTTGAGCATATATTCACAGTGAAATTGAAGAAATTGGGTCAAAAGACATTTTAGATCTGTACACAGACAAAATCATGGATGATATCGGTAATCCCAAACCAGAATAAAGATGAATTCTTGATGGAAGCGGTCCAACTCCGAACTATTTGGATTATTCCAATGGGATACGAGGTGGATGAGGCTACCTTGGAAGTGTATTCTCAACACTTGCTCAACTCTCTAGAAGACACTAAGGAGGAGAGGTTTGGTGCCTATAAAGAAAAGTCAATGGAGTTACACTCCAAATTCACCGAATCGACAAGGAAGAGGAAGGTGGAAAAGATAGTTGAAGATATTCTCGTTGAGGAGTGCCACCCATGGAAGAAAGTTAGGGTTTCTAGGGCAGCAAGAGATGCAATAGAAAAGGAAAAGAGACACAATTTGGCATCTACTCCTGTTAAGATAAAGGTGACAAGGCCTTCTCTAGTGAAGACACCCATTGTCGAAGCTCAAACCTCTGGTACATCTGCAAAGGGCAAAGATGTTCTGAGAAAGAAGCAAAAGACCCAAAGAGAATATGTGGCAGTCACTTTGGTTGAATTAGAGATTGAATCTAATTCTGACACTCACAAGGCACCTAAGAAACGTGAATTCGCTAGGGTGGTCTAGAAATCACAATCCAGTGGTGAGAATAGTGAGCAGAAGAAACATAAGGTAAGATTTGAACCTGAACCAGCATGTCAATTCAAGAAATGGAATAAGACAAAGTCAGATCTTGATGAAGCCATTGAATCTGATAAGATGAAATCTTCAAAAATAGAGCACCACATTATTCCTCCATTGTCTACATAAGAACTAATTGATGAGGTTATTAAAGATGGAAATTTAAAGAATATATTTGTATATTATGTAAATATGGATGATAAAGATCAAAGGCAGATAGAAGAAGCAGTAATTTTGTATGTGGATGTATTTAGCAAGGCATTGATTGAGTTAGAAAAATTATCTACCCAAATAATTGTATAGTCTAATTGATGCTAGGAGAAAATCAGCTAGTTAAATGTATAGGGAAATAAAGGAGAGTGAACTGGTGAATTAGTGCACCAGTATCACCATAGAAGAAATTGATAGATTAATTTCATTGGAAAATAAAAGGGAATTTTGAAGTAAGCATGGGGTTAATAGTCTGATGGGTGACAGAGTTGAGGAAATAAGGAGAGAAACCGGTAAAATATGGAAAAAGTTTCTTACTGAGAACCGACTTGTAGATACTCCAAATAATGCCACTCAGTGAGATAACCCTATGGCAAATAATGCAAATAAAAATGAGGACACTCAGGACATTGGTGAACAAGTTTTGGATTCTGTTGCGGATGAGCCTACAAAAGATAGTGACAAACTAGCAGAGGTAGGGGATGGTGCACCAAGTGGTGACATCGGTGCACAAGAGACACCTAAGGAGGATAAATCCAGACCTATTGAGGCTGAGAAGAAAGAAGAGGAGAAATGGGTTGAACTGGACAAGGATAAAGATAAGGGTAAGGATATGGAAACTTCGGTGATTGTGGCGATTGACACTGAGAAAGCCCAAAGCCTAGGGAGTTTTCCTCAATTCAACATCAATTTCGATAATCCATTCAATCAAATGTCTTTGACTGGGAGGATGATAGTTTCTTCTCTTCAGGCACAAGCCAATGAAGAAATAGCCCAGTTAGAGTTAGAGGAGAAGAAACTCATTAAAAAATCAATTAAAGTTTTGGGACAAGTGGTACCGGAAGTGCAATTTGATGCAAGTACCAGCTCATCTAGTAAGCTTAGAAATTTGATTAATCACATATCCACAAAATTTGATTATTTATCTAAAGCATCCACCCAACAAGCTATGGAGAAGCTCAAGGATGCCAAAATTCAAACATTTTTGTCAATGATAAATAATGACAAGGCCCCGTTAGATAAAGAGTTAAAACTAGTTGATGAGGCATTAGTAGAAGGCAGTAAGATATACAAGTCTTGTCTAATTTTGACAAATTTTACTACTAACACAGACAAGCAAATCAAGAATTGTAAAGGATAGTTGGATCAAATCTCTCGATCCTATGATCCCACAACAAATTTAACTAGCAGTATAGAGGGTCAAATTTTGAATATCACTAAGCAGATTAGGAGTTTTGGAAAGGAGAAGGGGAGAATAACCCAACGAGCAGGTAAACTCTGAAACCTAATTGGTCTCCAATCAGACACCTTATTGTATCATAAAATGGACTATATTCAAAACATGTCTCATGAGACTCCTACAGACATTGTTGCTATAGAGTTTCATGTCTATGTTTTAAACGGTTTTGTTTCAATTTTGGAGTTGTGAGCATGTTGGAACACATACCTTGGGTTCCTTAAGTTGGCATATGCAAACATATTGAAGCATGTATAGATTCAATCCTCAAATGAATATGTGTATATTTATGTACAACAAATTTTGATGGACACTCTATCTTTGGCATTGTTGTCAAAGGGGGAGAGATGTGGTGAAAAATGTATAGAGGGAGAGATGAGGTAAAAATGTACAATGCAGAGATTTTATGTATGGAGTGTACAACCCAATGTACTATAGATTCATGATCTAAGGGGGAATCTTGTAACTCTTGTATTCTTTTATTTTTTCATCTGGTTGTATAGATTTTGGCACTTAGCCATTTTTGTTGCCATCGATGCAAAAGGGGGAGATTGTTGGCAATTAACACTCATGTGGTGATTTCAAGAGACTTTTGGTGGATGATTATTTGTTTAGAGTTGTCATTGATGTCAAATCTTCATGGTGGTTCGATCCGGCAATTGGGATGCAGCTTATCTAGAAGATGGAGGTAACCGACAAACCGTTAACCGACAAAACAAGGTATCTCAATAATGCTTTGATGTGGAATGATGTCCAGTCATTTTGGTGTTTGTGGTGATTATTTTTGTGATCTCGATGTTTTGTATGACCTATTGGAAGCGTTTTGCTATAATATTTTAGTCTGATGCTATGGTGTGTTCGAGATTGGAGTTGACTTCATTTACACGTTACATCTCTTGAAGCTGACTTGAAGGAGATTGTTTTGTGGTGAGACCAGATATATAAGATCATTGTAGTGGTTGATTTTCATAGTGTTATGTGTGTAGCGATCAGTTTTGGTGTGATTAAGCATAGTTTCACGTGTGTAATTTTCTTTCAGATCAACCAGTAGCTAACCAAGACCGAAACAAGGTGATTAGCAAAGCATAGACAATCAGGAATTCTGAGCCTAACTAGAACTCATCTTGGCATGGTCAAATTCTTTATAAGAGTTCATTTCATTGTACATTCCTATTGTAATAAATTGTAAGTCAGTGAGACTTCCTTGAGGGTTGTATCCCTCTAGGCAACTTAATTTGAACAGTGAGCTCTACACAGTGAGCATGAATGCAAGTGCATTCCCCATCTATGTAATATTTATGTACTCCTAGACATAGTATATGAATATTGTGGGTTTTAGGCCCACCGTGGTTTTTCCCTTTTCGGGTTTCCACATAAAAATATCGGTGTCATGGATTTGTGCTTTTATTATTGCATGTTTATGTTCATATTTGTTATGCATTGTTAACCGGTGGATAAAGAATAAGTTTGCAATTTTAATTTCCCGTAGATCACTGATTCACCCCCCCTCTCAGTGATCCTCGATTCTATCATTTTTATGATTTGAATAGTGAGCTCTAGGAAATGTGCCTGAATGCATGTGCATTCCCCATTGTAATATTTTATTTACTCCTAACAGGGTATTATCTCATTGTGGGTAGGTTGCCACCATGGTTTTTCCCTTAACCAGGTTTTCCACGTCAAAAGTCTTGGTGTTATGTGTGTTATTGATGTGGTGTTGATTTGTTCTTTTATTGTTAATTATCAGATGTGAATTTAAGTTTGAGTTGTGTAGGGTTTGTGAGCAAACTGATTCAACCCCCCCTCTTAGTTTGTTGCCTTGTTGCCAACAATTGGTATTAGAGCTAGATCCTCCAAAAGAAGCTTGACCACTTGAGGAGATCTAGGATGACAACCTTTTCTTTTAAGAAGGATAGTCTGAGGTTTGATGGGATAAATTACACTCTCTAAAAGAACCATATGAAATGTCATTTGCAATGCATGAGTGAAGACTATTGGAAGATAACTAAGAATGTGTCGAATATTCCTGCTAATGGTCCTAGTACTCCAGATGAGATAAAGAAAGTTGAATTCAATATTAGAGACAAGGAATAATTGTTAAGTGCATTGTATGATTCTGAGATGACTAATGTGATGGATTTTCAAATAGCTCATGAAATATGGATGAATCTAGAGACTTTGTATGAAGGTGATAGCCATGTGAAAGTTGCTAAGTTGCAGATCTTGAAGGGAAATTATGAAATGTTGAAGATGAGAGAAGATGAGATTGTTACCTCCTTTATGTAGAAAGTGAATGAACTTGTGTTGAACATCATATGTGTCGATGGAGTATTGGAAGAATTTGATATTGTGGCTAAAGTACTGATATCCTTGTCTCATGCTAACAAGCACAAGGTTGTTGTTATTGAAGAAATTTGGATGGTGATAGATGTGACCAGAGACATGCTGATTGGTAAGCTTGATGCTTTTGAGTTGAGTGAGTTTGGTGAAGCCCCTCCTAAATTTGAATCTGCATTCAAAGCTACTATATCCAGGAAGCATAAATATGTTCTGAGAGAAATTTCAACAAGAGTATCCAGATATGAGAAGGAGATAAGAGAGCTTCAAGCTCTGATTGCCATAAGATTGCCTAAAGGTTCTAGTAAGTATGAAGGAAAATTATCTTCTAAATGTTTTTCCTGCAATGAGATAAGACATTTTTCCTCGAGGTGTCCGCAAAGAGTTTCTAAGAAGACATTTAAGCCTTATAAGCCTAAATATCAGAAGAAGTGTTACTTTGTTGCTGATGAAGGTGTGACAGATGATGAGTCTGATAAGGAAAATTTAGGAGATGAGTGGGTGTTCATTGCTAGCAAGGAAGATGATCTAGTGACTGTTGATTCTACTAGCTGCATTATTGAAGAAAAAGCTTTGGCAACTAAAGTTGAAGAGAAAGATGAATGGGTTATTGATAGTGGTTTCTCTCATCATATGACAAGTGATAAGAGTAATTTTGTGAGTATGGAAAAGTATGATGGTGGTGTAGTAATATTTGGAGATGACAAAGTTGGTATAATCCATGGTAGAGGTTCTATTTCTCTCCATGGTAAGCATAACACTGATGATGTCTTGTATGTTGAAGGTATAAAGCATAATCTTTTGAGTGTTGAATAGATGGTTGATAAGGGATATGATTTGAAATTCAAGAAGAGTAAATGGAAGATCTTGAGTAGCTCCGAAACTAAAATTGCATCAGGTAAAAATACTAAAGGTAATATCTTTCACTTGAATGTTGGTGGTAAAAGTTGTCTGATTGCTTAGGTTGATGAAAGTTGGTTATGGCATAAAAGGATGTGTCATGTAAATTTTGACTGCATGGTTAAGATAAGTTCCACTGAAGTTGAAAGAGATCTGCCTAAGATTGTAAAGCCTTCTAATCCGATATGTAAGGAATGTCATTTAGGGAAGCAGACAAGAGTTTCTTTCAAAAGCAAATGGTATACTACTAATGGGATATTGGATCTTGTGCATACTGATCTATGTGGTCCCTTTAGAGTAAGAAGCTTGCAGGGTGACAGGTATTTCATGTTGCCGATTGATGACTATTCAAGGATGATGTGGGTTACTTTCTTAAGGGAGAAGTATGAAGCATTGGAGAAGTTCAAGATTTTCAAAGCTATGGTTGACACTGAGATTGCACAGAAGCTGAAGTGTCTAAGATCTGACAAAGGTGGTGAATTTACTTCTAGTGAGTTCCATTATTTTTGTGAAGAGTATTGGGTGAAGAGACATTTATATGCTCTGCGGACCCCTCAGCAAAATGGTATTGTGGAGAGGAAGAACAAGACAATTCAGGAAGCTGCTAGAACAATGATGATTGAAAGAAATGTTCGACATATCTTTGGAGAGAAGTTGTGAGCACTATTTTATACACTTTCAACCGGGTGCATATTAAAGGTGATATCGATAAGACTCCTTATGAGTTATGGTTTGGTCATGTTCCTACAATTAGATATTTCAGAATTTTTGGTAGTAAATGCTATATCAGAAGAGATGAAGATCTAGGGAAGTTTGATGCTAGATGTGATTAAGGAATTTTTCTTGGTTATTCTACTAAGAGTAAGGCCTAGCGGTGTTATAACTACAAATTGCATCTTAGTGTACAATGAATATGCCGAAAAAGTGTGGAAGGTCAATTATGAAATATATTAGTCTAATAGTTGCATTCATTTGTGCAATATATGAGGTCAATTAGTAGGCCATTTAGAAAATTCATTTTGTGTGACATTTTGCTTATCATGATACCTTGTGCACACATTGTTTTGTAATGCAACATTTGAATGTCACTTACAATGCAAAAAAATTGTTCATTCAATGTTGGTTCAATCAATGTCTTGTGCGAAAACTTGGGGCATTACATTATGGAAATGTTTGAAACATATTTGAAGTGTTTATAAAAAAAATAGTGATGGATTGAGTTGTTGAATTATATTAAGTTTTTACTTCATCCATTAATGTCATGATCTTTTGACTTTAGTGCACTAAGTTCATAAGTCTATTAGAGTTTTACCTTTTTAATGGAATTTTCAACTTAACAACTGAACCGTCTATGAGAAAGCATCGGTGGAGAAGTGATATCTTAAAATCAACTATGCATTCACTTAAAAGGATTGAAACATGAATGAAATAAAACCTCTAGAAATCAAGAAGATAATTTGGCTCCATTACCCACAAGATCATGTTATGTTTGTAATCTGGAGAGAGAGAGAGGGGGGGGGATGATGATTGGATTTTTTTATTTTGTTAATTTTCATAATAATTTGTTTTTTCTCATTTTTTTTGTGTTTTAATTTTACTTAGAATGTATACTAAGAACTATTTACTTATATGTTACCTTTTAATACTTGTATTATTGTGTTATTTTTTTATTTTTTTTTGATAAAAGTGGAATATCCACTAAACTTTATATATTAATAATAAAGAGTTTACATCGGGTTCAAAACAAGGCATACCGGTAGGAAAGAACCCACAAGAAAACCTCAGGTTGTAGCCTTTTAAAATAGATACAAAGTAGATACTTCCCTTACAACATATGTATTGTCCAACCATTACCCCCCCCCCCCCCCACCCTCCTATTACAACAATTCTTTACAAGAGTCCTTATAGGACAATTCAAAAAAACCAGAGTATCCCCAGCAGAAGAAGATGAACATGAAGAACCGCCAAGCAGATAAATGGGATACAATTCCCTGTCAGGTCCAAAACTAATCAACCAAGCAAAAATGAAATCGTATAACCTTCCAACCTGCAAAAAAACCATTCCACCAGCTACAAAAAAGAACTTTGTTAGTTGTCAAAAAACCAGGAACTAGAGCTCTCATCCGAAGGTTCATGAGATGAGTCCGGAGGCGAAATCACCCTTAGAGGGAACACCTCACAAGCAGGAGCAGAGCACAAAAAAACCAATGTGATTAATGAATGTAATGCCTGAAAGACAACCCAAGCTTTATCCACATACTGATCAGGAGCCAAATACAACAAAAAATCCATAGAGGCCCAAGTGTTTTCCAAGTTATCACATATCAAACCCATTCGTAATTCATGAAGTAAATGACCAAACCAACCATTAGCCAAAAGCTCATGACGAGGGAGAAAACCACCATAGTAAAAAGAACCCATATCAAACCAATAACCAGCCAATGCAGGAGAAACCAATGCCTAATTGCATACTGTCGAAAGGACAAATGTGGATACTAGGAGGCGGACCAAGTCCATATCCAGTAAAACATAAAAAAAAAATAGTAACAAAGTGAGAGAGAAGCTCAGCATAAGAAACTTGAGGACAAACCTGCAACCACCGACATCCCAAAAGCCTCCGGAATTCAAAATCCACCGCAGGAGTAAATAAATTAAAAACCTTGCCAAGCTTGACAGAATTGTCCTCATTTTCATTTTCTTCCCCTAATGCTCGGGCTTCTAAAACCACTCTGTAAACACCAATTGATAGCGAAGAAGACATTTGCAGTAGGAAGGGCTCCGAAAAAACCACAAAAAGCATAACATAATCTGCTTTGATAATAACATAAGATAACATATTTAAAAGAGAAAATTGTCCTAAATTTTCCATAAGACACTGCAAAATATCCATTTTAAGCATGCTTGATTAAATCAAGTCACATGAATTAATAGCCTTCCACTAAAATCCATAAGTGGCTCTCCCGCAAGTAAGGATGCCACCTACTAATATGATTATCTCATAAACCAATTCTGTCAGGACCGGACATACACAAGGCAGCCATCGATATGGTACTTATATCAAGGGATAACATCTCAGGAACGTACCAATTGTTTAAGAAGTTATAAGCATGCAAAATCTTATTGATGGACTTGAAAAGACTGCACAGATCACACATGCCACCAACTTATAAATCCAATAAATGATGTTATCAATGCCAATACTCAAAGACAAAAGGTCGTATTAATATCAAATAACTGCCTTTATAAAGCATCCCACTGCCTTGAACATAATCATAAGGAAATCACTCCTTGATCTTTGGTATAGAAACAATTAAACCTTTTGGTTTAACATACACACTTACAATAGGCTGCAAAAACCCTTTTAACCATAACACCCGAGATATATGCCCCACCATCCAGCTCAAAACAAATTTTAGAGCACATCATAGGAAAATAGTGACGTAAGCCAACAATTTGCACGTGTGCTACAAATATAATCTGAGCCGAGAGGAAGATGACATGCATACCTCAAGAAGGAAAAATGATGGATGATGTTACAAAAATTTTCATGACCACACCGTCGAGAGGACACACCTCATCAGATTATAACTTGGGATAAAATGCAAACTGTAATTTACCTGACCACACCTCATGAGAAACACACATTAACATCTAGCCCGAGTGCAGAGTTGTAAGAATACACCATATGCTAATAGAAACATCAAAACCTCCTATCAACACATGTGGTACAAATACAATCTAATCCAAGAAGAGGATAATATGTATACCTTAAGAGGAAATGGAAACAATATCTCAATATAAGTAGCTTAACCTTTGGGATGGATCATATGCCCAAGAAGGATGTCTTGAAGAATGTCACTTACTACTACATTCTTATGATGTGCACCAGAGTCAATAGCCATATTAGCCAGAAAATCTACCAGTTTATTTAGCTCTCTAAAGCAATGAGATGATGCGAAAGTATCAAAGAAGGATAATTTCTCCAAAATATGGTCAATTATGTACTTCAAGTGCCAACAATTACTCTTACAACTCAAAACACTTTGAATGACAACCATTGAATCCCCCTGAATCAAAAGATCTTTAATCCCTAAGGAGATAGCCAAATCAATCCCAAGTGACAAGGCTTGGCATTCAGCAAAATTGTTTGACTGAGACCCAAGTGCGTGACATTGAGCAGCTATTAGGACTGCATTATGGTAAAAAAATGGCCATACCAGTCCCAACCAAACCCGGATTACCCCCAGAAGCACCATCAAAGTGAAGCTTGAAATGACCCAGAGAAGGAGGATCCCATCTAGCAGCAAGTCTCTTATTCTTAGTAGCCAGACCTCTTGCAACAGACCCATGGGAAGGGATGACAAAAAGAGATTTCCATGTCCTTGTAATCATGCCATCCCAATGAGAAAGAGATGTCAGATTATTTAAATTCTTATGAATATATGACAAGGCCACCTCAGAAATAGAAGCCTCTATCTTGGCTAAGATGTCAGAGAATGAAGTAGATAACTTTCTAAAGATCCTATTGTTCCTTTCTAACCATATGTTCCAAATAATAATCGATGGAGATATGAGGCAGAGGCACGCATAAAAGGAAGAGGAGAACAAGATAGGTCATGCTCTAAAGTGGGAGAGAAGGTCATAGCCAATAACAAAATATAGACCTAGTTTCTCGAAAAGCCATTGCCAACAACCAAAAGCAAAGTCACAATGAAGGAACGGGTGAGAGAACGATTCCAAATTCTTGTTACATAAAACACAGGGGAAGACTACAGTTAGCCCCATCCTATCCAGCCTCATCCCGGTAAGAACCCTATCTTGAACAGCAAGCCAAGCAAAAGCTCCAGCCTTCGGGAGGCAAGCTGGATGCCAGAATAATTTATAAGGCCAAGAAGAAAGGTCCTTAGCCGGCATAAGAGAATTGTATCCATCTTTCACTGAGTATTTGCCAAATGTGCCCTTGGTCCAAATAAGCTCATCTTCCCTCTCAGACAAGATGATAATTCTATCTTTGAGGATATTACAAAAATCTGCTTTCAGGCTAAGACTAACAGATAGAAAATCAATTGATTTCCATTTAGCCACCTTCACATGTCCATTATGCACAACATTAAAATAATCAGATAAGAAAATCCCCCATTTATCCAGAAGAATTGATTTCAAAGGTGACCAATCCCTAATAGAAACCAAAGGACAATGACCATTCCAAGCATCATCCCAAAATCTAATTTTACTACCATTATGCACAACCCAAGAAAGATGCGGCAGTAAGACTACATTTCCCCATAAAATTCCAAATAGTCGACCCCTAAGGTAGAATCAAGGCACGAAACACAGACTCCCTAGCTCCATTATAAAGGTACTTGGCAAACATGATCCTAGCCCAAAGGGAATCTAGTTTATCATACAATTTCCATACTAGCTTAGCCCCCAGGGCCAAATTCTGATTCTCCAAACTGCGAATATATCTCTCTAAATGATATTTTATTATATATAAAAATATTTTTGATAAAAATATAGCATTTAAGTATTTTATCAAGAGATTAAATTTTTGATAAATTCTTCATTATGTACTCAGATTTATTTAAAAAATTACTTAGTAAAATTAAATTATTTATCCGTAATAGTTTTTAAAAAACATTATTTATCATTAATTTAATAAAAAATGTACAAAGTTTAAATAAAAATATTTAAAAGAATTAACATTGATAAATGAAAACATAATAATTATGTAAAAAAACATAAGTTACTAAGAAATGGCATGACCCAATAGAGGGCCACTCATTTGTTATAAATTGTCTATGTTCCTAAAACTCCTCTTTTATGAAGCAAGCAAAAGATCTATTTTGCAAATGAAGAGCACACATTGCTGAATTAATCTATTTGTAAAATAAATGTAATTCGCAAATAGTTATTTCGACTATATATTTATTTCTATATATTGTTGTGGGTATAAGTAACATGAAACAAATTTACTACTCTATGAAAATGGATATATGGTGGAAATAACTAATAATCTCAATTCTTTAATTTCTACATAGGTAAAGCTACATTGATGGAGGATATTTTATGATGGTATTAGGTGAGAATTGAATAACATTTTTTACCAATATGTTAGATTCTTATGAAATATGACATTAATAGCAAATTTATAATATAAAGTATAAATCTTCTATTTAATAAGATAAAATTTTAATGTTAGTGATTGTTTATCTCAGACATTTGTAGGATTAAGATGATAGATCCATCAACATTTCTTTCATTTATGTAACATAATATTTAATCAAGAAAAATATTCGTATTATTTTTCATGTATACAAATTAAACTTTCATATATAAAAGATACATATTCAAATATAACACTTTTCATTTGTACACCACATTCTTGAAATAGTAAGTTAGTTTATTAATTAGTTTATCTTATATCAAAATAGAGATTGTATACTAAAGTCTCCCCCAAATTGCTCATTAGAAATATAAGTAGTTGAGCTTTTGCTTAAGTCATAACTTTTGTTTGGTAATTCATATTTTTAGCTTTATTTTAAAAACTTTAGAGCATTTGTCAAAATGATTGATTTCTAATAAAAATATAAATCATTTTTTCAAAATCTAAAATCACGAATTATTTTGAAAATGAAGAAAATAATATTTTAAAAATTAATTAATTTTAAATGATTAATAATAAATAATAAATAATTAAAAAAATATTAAATTTAATTTTTAATTAATAATTTACAATTTAATTTAAATTTTTTTACTAATATTGAATGCTCAAAATTTGTTGAACAATTAAAATTAACTCTCATTGTCTAAAATTGATTCTTATAGAATATAAATTATTCTTATTAAATGAAAATTATAATTTTATTGATAATTTTATTTTTAGCATTTAAAATTTAAAAATAAATTTAATTATTTTTATAATATTAACTATTAATGAATTATTGTTAACCATTATTAAAATCTGAAAAATAAAACTCTTAAAACTCACGAAAGAAAGAAAAATATGGCAGGTACCTACTTTTAAATAAATAAAAAAGTTTAAATATGTTTTAATTGTTTTTTAATGCATTGAAAGGAGAGAAAATTTTGAGTGAATTTGTAATGGTAAGTGAGTTAAACATGAATTTCATTATTCGCTACCATTTACCGCATTATAAAATCATTTGAAACATTAAATGAACGGAACTAATAGGGCAATGATAGCATCTGAAAGAAAGGTTCAATGGGAGTTGTGAGACCGCCCATCTAAACTGTCACACTGTTAGAGACCATGTTACATGGGCATGGTCATCAAATTAGTTGAATCCTCTACAATGTTGTTAGACAAATTTGCTCTCTTGTGTTTACAAGTAAAAGGGCACAATTTTTTTTTTGCAAGTTGACCGCGTATTTGCACGTACAGCCCGCGACAAGAAATAAAACAAAAAAAAATTAAGGGATAAAATAGTTTCAATCGTCTTGCATAGGTTTTGTAAGATGTGAACCATTGATTTTAGAGATCAGGTTGGACATCTCAAATAAGAGACACCTTTGGCGTAACAAAATATTGAGGAAGATAGTCGAGAGTGCTGATGTGAAAGTGGATGAAGGAAATGAGTATATGCCCAGATGCTCTAGATATGATTTGGATGAGAATATTATTAGTGTAGATAAAGGAAAGCATGTGTAGACCTAGAACCAAGTTCAAATTGCTTTGAAAAAGCCTGAGAATGAAGGAGAAGCTAGTGTAGAGAAAAGAGTTCAAGAATCTGAGAATCATGAAAATCCTAAGACTCCCAGATATGTAAGGTTAAATCATTTAGAGAATCATATCATAGGTGATAAGAATAAAGGTGTGATGACTAGGAGAAGAGTTGTTGAAGAGTATTGCTTGATTTCTAAGATTGAACCTAAGAATGTTGATGAAGCTTGTAAAGATGAAAATTGGGTTAAATTGAATCAGATTGAAAAGAATAATACATGGATTTTAGTTCCCAGACCTAAGGATAAGAATGTAATTGGAACTAAATGGGTGTTTCAGAATAAATTAGATGAAAAAGGTGAAGTTGTTAGGATTAAAGCAAGATTTGTTTGTAAGGGTTATTCTCAGATGGAAGGTATTGATTTTGAGGAGACTTTTTCTCTGGTAGCTAGAATTGAAGTTGTTAGATTATTTCTTGCTTATGTTGCTTACAAATATTTTAAAGTGAATCAGATGGATGTCAAGTCGTCATTTCTTAATGGTGAGATGGAAGAAGAAGTCTACGTTGAGCAACCAAATGGTTTTCAATTGATAGATAAAAAAAATATGGTTTGCAGGTTGAAGAAAACATTGTATGGATTGAAGCAAGCTCCAAGAGCTTGGTATACTAGATTGGATAAGTATTTGATGAAGATTGAATTCAATAAAGGTATTGCTGATAGTAATTTGTACTTCAAGATTGATAATGATAACATCTTAATTGTTGAAGTTTTTGTTGATGATATTATTTTTTGTGGAAATGATGGTTTGTGCAAGAAGTTTACTGATGATATGCAAAATGAGTTTGACATGTCTATGATAGGTGAGATGAAATCCTTTTTGGGATTGCAAATTACTCAGTTAGATAAAGGTATCTTTATATCTCAATCTAAGTATGTGAAGGAATTGTTGAAGAAGTTTGGTTTATATGATGCAAAGCCTGTTGGTACACCTATGGTGATCGAATGTAAGTTGACTCAGACTAGACTAGATATTATGAATGTTGTGTGTCTTGTTGCTACATTCAAGCTGATCCTAAGGAGTCTAATGTTGTTGTTGTGAAGAGAATTTTTAGATATTTGAAAGCGGCAATGGATTTTGGTTTGTGGTATCCTAGAGATGATGATTTTACTTTCAATGCTTTTACTGATGTTGATTGGGCAAGTGATGTTGATGACATAAAGAGTACTAGTGGTGGTGCATTTTTCTTGGGTAAGAGATTGGTTTCATGGATGAGTAAGAAGCATAATGCTATCTCTTTGTCTACTACAAAAGTTAAATACATTGTTGCTACTAGCAATTGTACTCAGGTGATTTGGATGAAGAAGATGTTGAAGGATATCAAAGTTATTTTTAATGAGCCTATTGCTATATACTGTGACAATTCAAGTGCAATCAATATTTCTAAGAATCCGGTGTTGCATTCTAAGACCAAGCATATATCAATCAAGTTTCATTTCTTGAGAGAGAAGGTGAATGAAAAAGAAGTCAGATTGGAGTATGTATCTACAAACGAACAAATTGCAGAAACCTTCACAAAGCCTTTGCCTAAAGATACATTTGATTATCTCCGAGAGAAGCTAGGGGTAATTGCCCTTCCTGATGAGAACTAAGATGCATGGAGTTGCATCAATCCAGTTAACTTCATAGAGATATCTTGTGATCCAGATTGATGAGTGAGGCCTCTGTCAGGGGGAGTAGTCAATGGTGTGTTTCAGATGTTCAAAGAATGTTTGTTCTTAGCGAGAGAAAAGTAAGATTTGTGTTGAATGTTTCTTTTGCATTAATGTCAAAGGGGAGAGAAGCATGTGAAAAATTACTATATCTTGTGTTGATCTCAGGAGGAGATTTTTGTAAGTTATGAGGAGATTATTGGTTGTTGACTTCTTTCTTTACATTGATTGTTTTTCACATTCATATGTTGTTATCAATGCCAAAGGGGGAGATTGTTGGATATTGCTGAGAAGTTTGTTGGAATGATGTGTTGTCATTGATATCAACATATTCTTCTATGTGTTCCAGTGTTGCAGTCAGATTAAATGATTTGGTTTGGCCAGTGTGTTGCAATTGACCTATTATGGTTTAATGGGTTTAGAGATACTTATCTCTAGTTGATTCAGCAAAAGTTTTAGTGGTCTGCATGATGTTTTGATCAAGTTATGAGGTTTGGTATTGTGGTTGGTTGTTCAATTGTTTGTGTTGTTCAGAATTCTGGTTTTTGCTCTGAAATTGCATTATCTTGGTTTGTAGATTTGGTAGAGTGTTTGGGATATTCATATGTGTTCTCAATTCAGATGGTTCATGATTTGGAGGTCCGCAAGTGAATATTTTAGTTTGACAGTCATTTTAGCATGTGTTCTTGAGGTTCAGTATATTGATGATGGAGATTCTAGTAAGTGGTGTTGTTGCAGTTGTTGCTATGGTGATTCACGTTGCTTGTGGATGTTTCTAGACTGGGTCCTATCCATGTTGATGGTCTGCATTGTTCATTGTGCACGTTATTGATCATTTTCTTGATCCGGTGGTGATCTTTGTGTTATGCAATATTCTTGGTGATTGTAGCGTGTTGTGGATGTTCAAGACGTAATTATTGGAGATGTTTCTTGGTTGCGGTATTGAGTTGGGTCCAAACTATGTCTTAGCTGACATTGTGTTGGTCTGCATGTATTGTTGTAGCATGTGAGGTTATATTCTTGTTATTTGTGTTGAGGGTTGAGCCCACCTTGAAATATAGGTTGATGATTTGTATAAATATATGTTACAATATTCATTTGTGAGATGTATCTGTGTTGTATCTGTGAGTGTGTGATTGAGTAAGTGTGCGAGCAAGTGTTTAGATCTTTCAGAAGTGTGAAGAGAAGTACATGGTAGAGCAGATCAGACTATGCTTAATCAGAACTGTAACCAGGAATGAGAAGATGTTTTTTCATTAATTCATGATCCTACGGGTGTAATATGAATGGTTTTGTAAGTCAGTGAGTCTTCCTCAGGGTTGTATCCCTTCTTGTTTTGTGATTTGAGTAATGAGCTCTAGGCAGTGTGCCTGAATGCATGTGCATTCCCCATTGTAATATTTCATTTACTCCTAATAGGGTATTATCTCATTGTGGGTAGGTTCCCACCATGGTTTTTCTCTTAATAGGGTTTTCCATGTCAAAATATTGGTGTTATTTGTGTTATTGACATGGTGTTGATTTGTGCTTTCATTGTTAATTATCATATCTAAATTTTATTTTGAGTTGTGTAGGATTTGTGAGCAAAATTATTCATCCCACCGCCCCTGCCCCCGCCTCCCTCTCAGTTTGCTGCCTTGTTGCTAACAATTTTAAACATAAAATATTAACCATACTTCTTTAATTTCATCATTTGTGTATGTAAAATATAGAATAGAAAATTTTTAATGTTTACAAAATTAAAAGAAATATTATGAGAGAATAGATTTGTCGTCATATATTTTTTGAATTACTTTCTTTTTAGTTATTTAGTTTAATGAAGATTAAAAAGAACAATATATTTTTTAATAAATTGGATAAAAAAAAAAGTTGTTAAAATATAAGTATAATTGACATCAATATCATTATAAATTTCATGTTTTGAAAATAATATGCTTTTCTAAATTATGTATCTTAATTATGTAAAAGAGATAAATTATCCTCTAATTATTATAATAAAGTTCTTAAAGTTTCTTATTACTGAGGAGCTTGATACATCTCATCACAAATGTGTTGCACTAGGAACCATACAAATTTTCAGTTGTTTGGAATGGATCCTTTATACCTTATAATATTGAGTGATTTGTTTTTTGGTTCACATATGGCGTGCAGTATATGGGACCATAATCTATGTAGGAGGCACCTAACTTTGCTACAACTGAAACATACATATCTCATTGCCTCCAAGATTTGAATTTGTGACCTCTTTCAAGAACACAAGTTCTCCATTGTTAAATCAACCCAAAAATAAAATTTAGAAGATATAGTTGTGAACTATTAACTAAAATATAATTACATGGAAATATATTGATCTACAATGTCATATAATAAGTGTTGTGTAAGTTGTCATAATGTCAACCACAATATAACTAGTAAAATTGATAATCATTAATAATATTATTAAATCTTATTTGTGTATATAGTCTCATATAATATAAACCATTTATAGACCAAAAACAATCATCCTATATTGAATGAATGAATTATTTTAATAACATCCACAAGGCTCAAGTAGCCTATAGGACCTCGAAAAAACATAAAAACTCCTTAGCAATAGGGCATTGTATCCTTAAGGAATTGTAGCTTCCTTTCTAGATCTGTGCTTTGATGGTGGATCTTGATCAACAAATTTATTTATTTTTTCCAACCTTCCATCTTCAAATGATGTTCTTAGATTGTTAGTTTTCAAGATGTCCACAAAGCTTATGTGGATGCGATTATAAGTTGAGCATTTCATGACAAAATGTCATTTTGTCTCTGCCACTCCCGCATTGCAAAATAAACAATCTTTTTTTCCTACTCTTTGGGTATCATACATCTACCTATTTCACATCTCAAGTGATGAGAACTTGTCCTTAGCCATTTTTCATAATGCCATTTTTGAATTTTCTCTCACAATTTTTTTTAATTTCCTCATTGGTGATTGGGCATTCCTTCATATTAATGTCCCATTTCTTCATCTATTTGTCATTTTGTTTCATCCATGTTTTCTTCCTTCTAGTTAGCTCTTCCTCCATAACCATCTTAGGCCAATGGCATGTTTCCACATTTTGAGTCGTCTTTAGGTAACTTACTAATCAAATAATTGTTGATGCTTCAAAAGGGAAAGTGCCTATTGTAAACTATAAAAAAATCCATTTTCATTTCCATAGTAGGAGAATCATTTGTCTAGTTGAGGTAGTGATCCGTAGAAACCTAATGGAACACACATTGTCAAGTTATTATAATGGTTATTTTGTATGACAATTGGGTCCTCCCTTCTAGGTTTATTTGATGTCGGGGCTATATTTGAAAAACTATATCATTTCTGGAAAGTTGTATGATGTGAAAACAAATAGGTGTTTTCCAAATTTGTTTGATGGGATGAGACTTTTTTGTTTGAGAACTCTCATCATTGGCACAACTCTAGTTGGGTGGGTAATCACATGCCTTTGAGCAACACAGGAAATTGAGGCCTTTGAGAAACATGGTTTAAACTTTAATGTTTATGTAAAATAAATCTCACACACCAATTATGTACAAACAAACAATACACAAACTATTTAGTTTGAAACTTACATTAACTCCAATAATCAACTATGCATATTATTGACTCCTTGTTTTTGTATATAAAGAAAAATGAAAAAGACACGTACTGATGTTAATCATAAATGAAGAGTCATGAGAAATGTGGTAGAGATGGAATGTTAATGAATCTTTTCATCCTTCTAAAATTTGCAACTGAAGCTACAAAAAAAATAGTATGGATCTAGCTAGAAGATAAAATCAAAACTTATCGACAACATGAGAAAAAATAGAGCTTAAAAGAATAAAATAAAATTGTATATTAACATCTACAAAAGCAAGGTTTATACAAAGTTAACCACTACATAAACAAAGAAACTATTAAGGAAACAAGGAACAAAACCAGAAGAGGCAAAGGGAGTTTAAAACGAGAAAAAATCCTTCGTTATCTTAACAAATAGAGAATTAATTCCTTGATTAATATTCACCTACCATCATACCTCCAATCATATCGTAAATAATAAATATTAGACAATAAGTTGTGATAACACCCCCTCTTAAGTCTAACTAAGGAGACAAGCCTAAGGAAAGGAAAGAGGAAAGAGGGAAAACCTATTGGAAACAAAACCCTCTCTCAAAATTTACTCTAACTGTGCATGGCAACTATTATGCTATAATGTCCTTCACCCCAAGAAGGTCTTGTAAAAAGTGAAAATGAAAAGAAGTGGCATGGAAGGACCAAGTATCCTCCCATAATGTGTAGTCGATGGTAGATGCTTGAAACTAGGTGTAGAAGATGGTCCACAATTGTCAAACACCCTTCCTCCCCTTAGGAATAAACAAATTCAAAGGTTTATGCAAGATATCTTCCCATTTATTAAAGAAATATATAGGAAGAAAACTCAAAATAAATGATGTCTTTGAACTCTTCTCAGTGGTCTCCATGTTGATGCTGAAGTTATCATAATCAAATTTGGCACTGCTAAAGATAACAATCTAGAATCTCCTAGATATTGATGTAGAACACAATTGAAATACTCAAGTATCTCCTCTGAAGGAAAAGGTTTCTCCTCAAAATGTTGTGCCAAAGTCTCCACACACATATCAAATTGTGAGGAATGATAATGTAGAGAGAGATGAAGAGGATCAAATTGTTCCCTTACAACAATTGAAGAAGAAGCATCCTCATCAAAGGGAAGATGTATACAATCAATAGTGTTATTTAAATCCAAAATGAGGGACTCCACAAACAAATAAGATATTTCTGGTAGAAACTAGTCCCAATGAATCGAATCGAGAAGACATAAATGATCCCATTGTAAAGAATCATTGGAAGATTTCAATGAAGCAACTTTGAACTGTGAAGAAGCAATAGGTGTAGATGGGTTAACAATAAATTGATCATTTGAGAAGGATGTATATACTTTTGAGAAGGATGTATCTACTTAGGATGGGGTAATAGAAGGGTAAAAGTACAAAGTTGTGTCACACTTTTATAAAGAAAATGGCCAATGCTGATTCAACTTTTTAAATTAAATCAATAGAAAGTGAAATATATGTTTTGAATTTTGTATGATGTAAAATAATCAAATTTATATTCTTATGTCTATTTTAAGTTTGTAATTTTAACAAAAATTTAAAAAATTATTTGAATATAGTTTTTTATAAAGTAAACACTATAATTTAGTTGTTGAAATAATGTTGAAATTGAAGTTGTACAAGCCACCACACTTTATTTAGTAAAATTTACTTTTTTATCTTGAATTTTTTTTTGTATATTGATAACTTGAAACTTTAGTGCATGGATATATTGCTTACTATTTTTAATAAATATATATTTTTCATTAAATTTGAGAAAAGTTGCATGTGCTGAAATATAACTGT
The DNA here is from genome assembly GCF_030272615.1 of Cryptomeria japonica. NCBI lineage: Eukaryota > Viridiplantae > Streptophyta > Pinopsida > Cupressales > Cupressaceae > Cryptomeria > Cryptomeria japonica. Next base: position 142,781,392 of record NC_081410.1, read on the forward strand.
TTCCAATTCCCACCACCTTTTTTCCTTAATTATTTATCCAAATCATAAAATAGTTATATCATCTTGACATAGATTCTTTTCTCTACTGCATCATATTTTTTCATTTTTTCTAATAAATTTTAGTATTTTTCCTTGATAAGATAATCAACCTTATATTTTAGTGTTGATGAACTACTTTCAATAAAAATAAAATATAAAACATAAAAAACTAATTAAAATATTAAAAGATATATATTTTGAAAAATTCACTTATAGATCTATAAAAGGGCATTTCTACATTTCAAAAAAAAAAATTATTTATACGAGTAGCAGTTGTTGAAACATCGAGTTTTATTTTTTTTTGTAATTAGACCAAAAGTAGTATAAAATATACATTTAGTAGACATTTCCAATTGGAAAAGTTGTGGCCCATATATAACTTAGCTATAATGAATCTATATAGACCATATGTTTGACTAAAATCATTTTTTGGTTAGAATTACTTAAATTCACTTGTGCTGATAAATTAGCCTGAAACATGACACAGTTTTGTGCTTTTACCTAGAAGTCTTAGTATCATCCATAGGAACCTAGTCATCCAAGGAAACTTCACTTTTAGATGAAGATCCAATGTCTCCATACAATTTTTGGATGATGGTCCAAGGAATGAAAGAGCACTCAATGTTCTCTAAATGATGTAGAGTATCCTTAAAAATAGTAGTACATATTATTCCATAGACCATGTCATTACTGTTAAACCATGCATTCTTATGTGTTAGTTGACTTAGGAATGAGTCCAAGAAGATAGGGTACTAAATCTTGCTCGAGGTAGTGATTCTTTATGATCCCTTGTTTATAGGACAAATAGTTCTCTGAAGTGAGCTTGACAATAGACGGATGGGAACAATTATCAAGAGACATGATTAACCCCCCCATAAATGGAACTTTATCTCAGTTCATGATTACACAAAAGACAGTAAAAGACATCCCCCAAGACAACGGAAATTCCATTCTTGGGTAAGTGCAAAGTAATGGATCACAAATTGGCAGAAGTTCGTACGTTGGAAAACGTGCTCTTAGAAACAGGGGCCCATTTTCAAAAAATGGGGCCCACTTGAAAATGAAACGGGGTCCCGTTTTTAAAAAACAGGCCCTCGTTTTTAAATCCGATTTTACCCATTTTTTCGAGCGCATTTTGTCATTTTTACCTGCAACTATAGTGAGAAAAGGAGATAAAAAATGGCCCCTTGTGTTGTAGACTCCATTTCAAGCCTCCACCACTATCCCAAGTACACATTCGATCATCCATTTTCACATTTTTTAATTTTCTTGTATATTTTTCCTATTTTTTGAGTATTATTTAAGTTTTTGGGGTATTATTTAAGTTTTTTTTTTAAGTAGCCTATAAGTAAATTTGTTTTTACATTTGTAAATTCTTAATTTTGATCTGAAATATTCTTCAATACTTAACCCTAAACCCTAAACCAAAATCAACAAATTTACAAATCAAAACCAAATCTAGATAGTTAACTATTTTCCTATTATTCCATGACATGACATAATAGGACCAATTATGGACCTATTATGGCATGTCATGGCATAATAGGACATATTATGCCATCATGTCATATTAAGGCATGTCATGGCATAATAGGAATATAGTAGGTCCTATTATGCCATGACATGGCATGGCATAATAGGACACATTATGCCATGATGGCAAATTATGTTCCTATTATGCCATGTCATGGTATGATAGGACCAACTATGGACCTATTATGCCATGTCATGACATAATAGGACACATTATGTCATGATGGCATAATATGTCCTATTATGCCATGACATTTCATAATAGGTCCTTAGTTGGTCTTGTCATACCACGACATGGCATAATAGGTCCTATTATGCCATGAAATGGCACAATAGGACCGTTTATGCCACGTCATGGCATAAAGGTCCTATTATGGTCCTATTATACCATGTCACATGGTATGATAGGACCAATTATGGACCTATTATGCCATTATCAAAAATGTTGCATGTTGCACCATGTTGTCTCAAAAATGTAATCCTGACATAAAAAACCATACTAGAACTATCAATATCTTTCCATTAAGATATGTTAGTTTTATCACCAATCACATCACCATCTACATGCAAGATAATCAATGAATTCATGAAATCCATAGTGAAAACTACTGAGACGTCAAGAGACTTTACTTGTAGTAAGATTTGATCCACTATAGTAAATTTCAAATGGACTTTGAATATTTCAATATTGAATTTGTGAGACTTGGGTTAAATGTTTCTAGGAATTATTTTTTTAGGTATTGGGCCTTTTAACCAATAAATGAAAAAATTTAACCACTTCTAGCAAGCCACCATTCCAATTCCTTAAATCACATATGTACCAAAATTGTTCTTAATCCCCATTAGGCAATACAAAAGTTAGCACTATTAGTTATTGGTACCTTTCTAGTGCCTTGGATCATTTTTAGGTGACTATGTTGCCTTTTGGGCTATTCTAGTGGGTTATGGGAAGTCAAAAAAATAGGCAAGATATTTTAAATTTCATGGATTAGATAAAATCCATAATTAAAACCACAATTTGAGCTACTGGACATTGGGGTAACTAAAAATTCATTTTAGAAGAGGGAAATCCAAATGTATAACCTTAAGTAATTAACATTACTCTTCAAATTTTAGATATCAAAGTTTAGGCTTGATTCATACCTGGTACCATTTCGAAGGAAATTCTAATTCTCAAACTTTGATGGGAAATATTTAGCAAGTTATCAGGTGAAAATATTTAGAAGGAATCAAGGAAAGAGAAATAAGGTGGGAGGATGGATCAAAGTTTGACTTAAAAAAAATAATGAAAGAATCAATAGAGCTAGAGAATCAAGCATAACTTGAATAAGTGTTAGATGAAGAGAAGTTTGACAACTCAAAAAAGAAGCAAGGACGACAATTTTTAGAAGGTGGGTTATTGAAATGACAAGGATGATAAGGAACAAGTAGCTAGGTTAAGGGGTGATTATGGCATAATAGGTCCTATTATGCCATGACATGCCATAATAGGTCCTGTTATGCCGTGAAATGGCACAATAGGACCGTTTATGCCATGTCATGGCATAAAGGTCCTATTATAGTCCTATTATGCCATGTCATGGTATGATAGGACCAATATGGACCTATTATGCCATGACATTGCATAACAGGTCCATAGTTGGTCCTATTATATCATGCCATGGCATAATAGGACCTATTTTGCCATCAAGGCACAATAGGTATCATGCCATGGCATAATAGGACCTATTTTGCCATCATGGCACAATAGGTCCTATTATGCCATGAAATGACACAATAGGTCCATTTATGCCATGTCATGGCATAAAGGTCCTATTATGGTCCTATTATGTCATGTCATGGTAAGATAGGACCAATTATCAACCTATTATATTATGGTCCATAGTTGGTCCTATTATATCATGCCATGGCATAATAGGACCTATTTTGCCATCATGGCAGAATAGGTCCTATTTTGCCATCATGGCACAATAGGTCCTATTATGCCATGAAATGACACAATAGGTCCATTTATGCCATGTCATGGCATAAAGGTCCTATTATGGTCCTATTATGTCATGTCATGGTATGATAGGACCAATTATGGACCTATTATGCCATGTCATGGCATAATAGGACCTATTATATCATGTCATGGCACCTTTTCTGCCATGATGGCATAATAAGTCGTATTATGCCATGACATTGCATAATTGTCCACCTATTATGCCATCATGGCATAATAGGTCCATAATAGGACCTATTAAGCCGTGACATGACATGATTTTCTCGAATTGTCAACTTCATCATCTAATTCATCTCCAACACTGAAATACTATTCAACATGTTTACTCAGTAAATGACCACTTAGAGAGGTTAACATCTAATATATTAGTACTATTACAACACAAAGTACTAATTCAACATGTTTACCAGAATTGTGACTAATTATTTATTATATATTACTTTATATATGTTGGTCTTATTTTACTTTTTTAACAAGTTCATGTATGGAATATTTTTAATGATTTTAATAGTTGATGCATTTTACAAGAAATGAATGCATTAAATTGAATATATAATAGATTTATGAAGTTTCAATGAAAGTTTTTATTAAGTTTTGTCCGCAAATTTTATATTTAATGATTCAATAGTATGTACATGTATATTTTTTAAGTTCAATATTATATTATATTTCATGTGTATCTCATTTAATAACATAGAAATGTTACTATTTATAAATGATTTTTTAAAAACTAAAATAGATTCTTCTTTGACACAAAGTTGTATATAATTCATGTATATCTTTATATATGCAGGAGCTCTTTGTTATGATGGATGTGTTTGACATAGATGAATTGTTAGGTGAAAATCCCCCTTCACAACCCCCTCCTCCTCCACCTCTAGGTCCACCCCTAAATTAGATGAAATTCATTTAAGAGAAAGAATTAATGGAAACCTAGAAGTTATTGAAAAAAACATTACTTCAATCCAAAATGAGCCAATCACCCCCCCCCTGCCAATCTTCTAGAGTTTGCAAAATCAATGCAAACTGTTGTCAAGTCAGTTAGATCAGTTGATTCTCAATTAAATCAACTTCATAGACGACGACAATAGTTGCATGATTTTTATGCTGATGGATTAACTTATAGGCAAATCACTGGTCTTAGAATAACCAAAGCTCATTTATGTCCATATTTTACAAACCCAAAAATAAAAGAACCAATGCAACCTACCCAGAAAATAATTTCAATTAGGTGGTGTGATCATCCAAAATGACTAGACACTTATGAAATAGATGGTGGAAGGTTTTTTATTATCCACCACATCGTAATTATGAGGTCCCTTTATATTTTTTGAAGAAATTATACTGTGAGTTTGTATTGCACAAAAAACCAAATTATTTTGATATTAAGTAATTCCAGGGTGTTGGTGGTGGAATGCCACAACATAGATTAGGGGCACACACTAATAATCCCCTACCAGATCCACCCATGGTTCCACCTATTGCTCCATCGATTCCCGAAGATGTGCAGAATACATCATTTATTTCAACATTAGATGCTTTAACTTCCCTCACAGGTAACCTGAGTGAGCAAGCTACACACATGGCATCTGCTCCTTGATCGATGCCACATATGTGTATGAGCTACCATTAGATGTGTGTAGGTCCTACTGCTAATCCAGGTTCCACTTCAGTTGCAGCTGAGCACGATGCATCAGATGATACTATGATGACATCATATATGGATTTTCTTTTCTCTAATGATCATCTTGACCAGGTATATATATATATATATATATATATATATATATATATGTAGATGTCAATATATAAATTAAGTGTATGTCTTTTTTTTATACATTCTAATACTTCATTAAGTAAATTTGGTTTATGTAGATAAGGACTACACCAAATGTTTGAGTCAATATTGTATCTACTCCTACACAACTTGGCACACCTTTTGGGGTATAGTATCAATTTCTATCTAGACATTCTACTAGATTTTTAAGTTAATATGTTATTATCGTATACTACATAAATTTTCATGTTGATACATTGAATGCTTCTTTCTCCAGGCATCAGGTCATGAGGGACCCTCTACATCACATAGAGAAGAGGGTGCGACAACTGTGACACCATCTATTGTATGTATCTTAGAATTCATAAATTAAATATGTTCTTACAACATTGTAACTTAACTTGAAATTATTTAATACACATATATATGTTCAATAAATATGATTTCATTAAATGCATGTTTGCAGGTGGACACTACTATCAGGATAGGTTATCCTCATCATTTTTATCAGAGCCAAATTGAACGTCCATCGACATCCTTTGAGGTCTTAATATGTAATACTTAATTTGACCTTATTTTGACTCTTAATTTGATATTTAATTGGACACTTTGAATTTGACCTTGTACAGGACTTAGCTAGCACTACATTTGGCATTGATTTCAATGTACATACTCGTCAAGGTGCACAAGATACTGCTAGAGGAGATGAGGAACCTTATGTATGATATTTTATTATATGCCCTTTAACCACCTCTTTTCGGCACGTGCTTTGTCGCCAAATCGCGGGGAGTATTCAACGTGCATCTTTTCATCGCGACATAGCGACCGCCGTTGGATCTTTCTTGATCACCATTGATCTTCCCAACTTGCTTGCTGGTTAATTTGCTCTTCTGCTGAAAAATTTGGGTGCCTTGAGATGCGTGCGCACATAGGGGATCCACCAATGTTGATCTACTCCTTGTCAAAAGCCCGTAAGCTTTGACACTAAGGATATATGCGTCTTTACCTTTAAATGCGATGAATTTCCTCCGCACGACCAATGTGGGATAAATGGTCTCCCTTGAAAGTTCATTTCTTTTGTAAACCCAACTTGGCACCCAGGTAAAAAATGCCTTACATAGGCCAATTGCATTTGTTTTGAAGTTTATTTTACCTTCCATCAGCCTCGCAGGGGATTTGGCGATACACTTGCCAAATGAATTTGCTTGAAGGTTTTAATAGCCATGCCATACCTGAAAGTGTAATGGAGCATGAATATCTCTGTGATCTATTTATCTTTGTAACACCCATCTCCATCAGCATGTTGGGCTCAACCCTCGTGGGAGCCACAATTTTAACCCACATGTTGTATTTTACTTTTCCTATATCTGCACATGAAGCAAACAAGTTAAAAAAAAGAAGTGCATATCTAATTTCTTGCTAATGATTTGACCTGATATTTGTTGATTTGCTTGGCACTTTTCAATATGAATGAAAGCAAGGCCTCATTAGGCCACCAAATTTAGCATGTGCAAAAATTTGGTAACAAGAACATTTACCAAAGAAAATAAATGTAACAAGGCATCTCCAAATGTCTTCCACCATGCTTGTAGCTTCTTCTCCCTTGTTCCTCTCCTCTCCAAGTTCCCAAATGAGTGTAGCTCTCAGTAGCTTTTTGCACTATTTTTGGATGTCTTATGGAGATTCAAGATTATGAAATAAAAGCTCATGAAAATGCAAACATGAACAAGCTAAAGATGAGATATTATCTAATCTAGTGTTAATTTTAGTCCAAAAGAGTAAATGTAAATGATTATGCTAAATACTCTCTAGAATTCACTATAAGTTAGATGCATGCAAGTTTTCAGTATCTGGATTATGAAGAAATGGGCTCTATTTATAGGAAAAATGGAGCAATGGATGGTTGAGATTGAGTAATCTCAACAAGGATTAGGATTGAAAGGTTTACGATCCATGTGAGGGCTTTCAACCCAATTCCAGGATGACAAATGTCAACATGAGATGGGTTGAGGGGGGAGGGAAGAAGTATTAAATGCTTGACATGCCTCGAGGGTTACCCTAGGGGGCAAGGTTAATGTTGAGTTGAATGAATAAATTCACTATTCAAGGAATAATGCTTTTATCCAATGGATAAACTCTTGTGCAAGAGTTAGTGAGGATAACCATGGTCAAAGCAATAAATGCTTGAGGAGACCTATGAGTCAAATGGGGGTTGAGTTAGAGGTAAAGTCTCTAACCATGTGGGTGAGTTGAGTTAACCATAAATGGCTATGTAAGAGCCATTAATGGTCATGTAAGAGCCATTAGTGGTTTGGAAGACTTTAGAGGTTAGATTGTTGAACACATAAAGCATTAAATGCTTTTCAAAGACTTTGGAGGCTTTGAGAAGTGACTTCAAGTTACTTAGGAATGTGAAAATAATTAGGAGATGGATTAGGCTAATTAGGAGTGATTAGAAAGTGGTTAGAAGGGTCTAGAAGGGGATTTAGGATTGCAAGTGGGTTTGGTGGGTGAGGGAAAATAGGATTTAAATTAAAATAAAATTAATTTATTTAAATTGTGGTTGCAACTTGCATTTGTAGGATTTTGCAAGTGGGGGGGTAGTTTAGGGATTTAAATAAATGTTTTAATTATTTATTTAAAAGAGGAAAGGAGATTAAATTAAATAAATAGGATTTATTCATTTAATTGATTATGAATTTGGTTTAATGAATTAATTTAAATAAATTGAATAATTTATTTAATTAATAGGAGAAGGGGTTGATGATGAATTAATTAAATATCAATTTAATTAACTGTTGGCTAGTGGATAAATAATCAAATGAATAGTAAATATTCATTTAATTAAGTGGACAGATTTATGTGACTACACAAATTATAAATGTTCATTTTTATTTAATAAAGAAATAAACACGTGTATGTGCTCATGTTCATTATATCACGTTTCTTATCTTGTATACATGATGACACAACTCCTGAGCATATAGTACATGCAGAACAAGCTACTAGAGTTGATATGCACACGCATACGATAAGTTTGTAACTTAATTTATGAATTCCAATTGTATTTGATAAATGATTGCCTTTTAATAGTTAATCATGTATTTTAATATTATTTTTTCTTTGTACAACATGAGATGGGTCGATTTGGTCCACATCCCAGGGAGAAGAGACCACAAGATGTTATTGATGGTAGCATTTATATTTTATTGCTTATTTGGATTTGATATGATGTACATGTACCATTTTACATGATATGTACTTTTTTGTGGACTTTACACATTTGTTTACACATGTACGTATTTTTTAACATTGTATATATTGTCTTGGACGTGCACATACTTTATATATATGGATAGTTGCGTAATAGGATTAGATCATATATATATTTTGGACTACACACACACACACACACACACACACATATGCACATTAGATATTATGTGGAGTTCATCATGTTACCATCCAGATATATATGGATTAGATATTATATGTATTATGTGGACTTGAAATTTCATTAATGGAACTTGTGCTTAAATAACTTTATATGGATTATGTGGACTTAAAATTTTATTTAAATAACTTGTGATTAGATAAATTAAAGGTGTAGATCATGAACTAACAAAGATGATAAGACCAAAGAATCAAAACATATCTTATAATTATAACATATTTTAAACTAAATTAAAAAGTATTAATAGTCATAGATACACAAAATATATAATCAAATATATAATTACCATTACAATAATAATGATGATAAGAGAAAAGTATCAAAACATAGGTTTAAATATATAATTACCATTTCAATAACAATGATGATAAGAGCAAAGTGTAAGGAACAAAGTAGGTGGTATGGTGGGGTCCAACAAGTAGAACTAGTGTGCTATGTATGAAATTAAATTTACCCCATAGAATATATAATAAATTGAATAGAAATTGATTAAAACATAATTATCTTATTCATAAATTTGACCAATAGTCTCTCATTTATGTATATTGCAAAGAGTGTAATCAAGCAGACCTATCTAAAATCTTTGACTTCATCTCCTAAGGGACTTGCAAAAAAAAACATATCGTATAAAATACACAATCATAATTCAACATTCAAGTGCAAGAATATTACTTTACTCAAGTAAAGTTTAAAAATTGAACCTTAAACATATTTGTAAATGCACACATAATAGTATTCATTAATGCCATGTACACGTGGAAGACCTGAAATAAAATAAAAAATAGTCTATTTACATTATAATAATAAGGATATATCTCTCAAAATTATAACTTACTTGTATATATTCATTTTGTTATACCATCTGCATCCTCTTTCTTTTGCAAAGCATCTATAATTGTCTCGTGCTCTTCCATAGAGAGAGTCCATAATTTTTTATTAGTAGGTCTGCCACGATATCTATCCAATTTTATATTAGTTGCCACTACCAAATGCGAGTTATGTATAATTTTCTTCTCTAATTCATAATCTTCAAACATAGGCAATCCATTATTTCTTGTTAGATATTTGTTTAGCCAGGTGCCAACAACAACCACAGATCCTGTTGGATAGTCATAACCATCATCATCTACTCGAGGAGTGGTTAGCTTATGTTTTGGCTCTACAAATCAAGCCAACCAATACTTTGTCCCATCTTCATTGTCCTCTGGTGCAACGACAACATAGACATGTCCTGGGCACAAAACAATTTTATTTTAATATTTAATGAGATATAAAAACAAAAATATACACTGTAAGATTTCATATATGTACTATTTAATAAATCAAAACAAATTTCAAAAACAATTTTACCTTGTTGTATAAGATCTGAAATGCGATCATAGTCATTTGATGCAAACATCTGATCCATATCTTCATCATTTCTTTCATGCAGATCATTTGCATCTATGGGTGTCAATGATCTGTGTTGCCTTTCTTCAACCTATTCTTTATTCTCACAAAATTCCTAATCTTTGGAAACACAAAACTGACAAAAGCAAGCAAGCTCCATTGTGAATATAGTCCATGTGTTTGAATTAGAACTCTTAAACGAATGCCATTTAGTTGATCCAATGATGGTATTACAATCATACTGAATATGAATACTATCTTCCTCTACCAACCAGAAGAAACGTTGAATTGCAAAGTTCTCAGTTGATCCTTTTGACAACTTTGAATTGCACCAATCTACAACTGCACGAGCATATATGAAATTCACTGCATCCTCGAATTTCAATTGTTCTCTAGCAAGAGCTCTTTTTACACAGGCACCGGCTCCATCGTGTTCTCCCTTACCATGTAACACTTCAAAAAAACTCCATAAATGTTGGACATTGGTTTTCTTGTGAACTCTGCATAGCCAATAAAACATTCTTGCATTTTTGAATTGTCCAGTGCAGTTATTTGACCATATCATATGTTGTTTCATGTCAATTTCTCTTTCCTTAAGATTATCATGAAATACCTCAAAGCAATGTTGAACAAACTCTGACGAGTGTAATTGATTATCACTAACATACAAATGATACTCCCTCAAATTTTTTATGTTATCTTTTATATCGTCATGGTCATGTCTATATATAATGTGCACAAATATGGCCAATTGCACCGAGTTGTAGTATTGTGATTGAGTTTCCTCTTATGGCTTTAGAGTATAATTTTCTGCAAAATCCACAATTGATACTATTGTGTCCAACTGGAAATGTGTTCTTGCATATGCGAAATTGTCCATCAAGCCATCGAGCATGTTGGGAATGTTTCACATATTTTGGAACAATATGAATTTTAAACTCACTGATAAATGCATTCACACTATTCTGTTTTATAATCAATTCTAAACGTTTCCCCATCTTTCCATCCTTTAGAGGGTATTCTATATTTTTAAATCTCCTAACATCAACCATTTTTTGTCCAAACTCAGATGAAACATGTTCATGCAAACATTCACCTATCAAAAAATAGTTCCCACATAAATTGCAAAGGCCATATGCATGAACCAGAAAGAAATAATTGCTCATTAGGTGGTTTACAAAATAAACTTGCAATAAAATCTTTTATAGTTTCAGGTGGAACATAAACACCACAATCTTGCACAAGATCATTACCATGCACATACAATGTATATATTGCAAAACATCATAATAGTAATGGAACTAAACATGAGTTTTACAACAACAAGATATTCTTTGTTTATTGATTTTAACATATCAGGGTTTGCATTTTTCAAATGATCTTTGACTAATTCATAAATTCATTAACACAAAATCATCACTAATTTTTTTAAAGAATTCAGTTTGAGTCATGTCAAGAAGATGTTTTGGATGAGGATCACGAATTTTTGATCCCACCCTTAAATTTAAAACATCTCTAGCATTTGATGAAACTCTAGTGTTATCATGCCAAAATTTTGCGATTAATAGTTTAGTTTCATTATTTAATTTCATGTTCGGCTTTTAAAGTCTACCACTAAAACTCCAACAATGGTTTAGTGGATCAATTTCAATTGCGTCTCTTCTTTTGACCGCTTTTGACAAGGTTCTACAATGTAAGTTTAAATAGCCACTTATATCACTTAATATTCTTTTACTAACAATTGTTTTGTCAACTATAGCAGTTGTTATAACTCTACATGCCACATTCTTATCTTTAGATTGACTTGTTTTTCCGATAGAATCAATGGCACTGACAACAATAGATACAACTTTCTTATATGATTCATCTTTTCTGTTTGGTTTTGCATAAATACCTATTTTTTCATGACTTTACACATTTTTAATATTTTTATTAATTGTAGCATTAATTGACATTGGAATCTTAACTTTTTATTATAGAAAAATTGTTTATATAATCTGTTCGCATGTGTTTTGATTTGTCTCCAAGAAACTAACCCATTAAGATTATCTAACACATTTCTATCAATAGGAAACAAATTACATTCATTTTCTTTCAAAGGGGGTGGTGTAATATTTTAGATTTTTATTTTTATTTTCGTATTGGTGTATTAAATTTATATCCAGCTTCATTTAAATCAACAATTTGATTGGCATCATAGTCTTGGGGATTTAAAAACAGACCAGGATTCACATCCACATGAACATTTGCATCAACAGTCATACCCATGTTTGGTTCTACATTGCTTGCGTCCATCATGATCTCTTCAATGGTCTCATCTACAACGGACACTGAACTAGATGCTTTAATGTTCTTCAACTGTCGTTGTTGTGATCTTCGATCTCTTTGGCGTTTTGCCTCCTTTTCTCTTTGTGCTTGAATTTCGTTTGTTATCATTATCTTCCTTTGTTTCTTTACATTGATTCGAACCCATCTTTACAAACTCCTCTTCAAAAAATAATATTTCTTTTTATCGAGTTCTTCTGAAATTTGTGTAAAAAAGATAAAAAAGAGTAGTGCCAAATGCTATAAAAAATGTTTGTCAGTACGAATTCCAATGATAATCTGATAAATTGATGCAATCTGTCCTTTTTTTGGACAGTAACATTAATTTTAGGAATGAGGGCCAGTTATTTATATAACGGGCCCCCGTTTTAAAAATGGAGGACGGGGGCCTGTTCCGAAAACCAACGGTTAAAAAAGGAACGAGCCCCTGTTTTCAAAACGGAGGCCCGTTCTATGGAAGTTGATTCCACAACCCACCACTTGCCTCGGGATTAGGTCCAAGATAGGCCTAAGATGGCCACACCTGAGACATGGACCTACAAATTCAAATCTCCATGAACAAAAACACAAATATGAACTTCTGAAATAGTTTACATGCCTCCAATTAGAATTTTTTTAATAGGAAATTAAAACCCATTTCGGATTATACTGTCTAGATTCTAAATATGTAGTTTTTTTTTTTAAATTGATTATTTTAACTATTTTTCATTTAATTTATACTAAATCGGGTCCATAAACTTAAAATATTAACTAATTTTGTTAATTTAATAACTTTTTATTTTAATGAATTTTGAAAAAAAAATCATGTCATCAATCTACACAAAATTCTTTTCTATTTAAAAAAAATAAAAAAATGTTAAGTTTACGTCAAATTATGTGAGCCGTATACATCAAATTTTTAAAAAGATAATTACGATCATTAAAAACTTAATTAAAAAAATAATTAAAATAAAAAAATAGAAAAATATGTTCATCAATCTTCAGTGTTTTAAAAACCATTTTCCAAAACGGTTTGAGAAAATAATTTTAGTTGTGTCAAAAAGTGTCAGTCATACACATGCATGGTATGGTCCCGAAACATACATGTTTAAAACATAGTTTTTAGAACTTCATTCAAAAAGTTATTTTTTATTATGTGGGTATTAAAATAAATTACATATTTGGAAAGTAGACTCAGAGAATTAGCTTTTATATTTTTGACTTTTTTCAAAATTCAATTTCCAAGTGTTTCAAAATTTAATCTCAAATGAGACAAAACCTGAAAAATCAGGGAAAACAATTCCACTTTTTGGCCAAAAAGTGGACTGAGCTTCTTGCATTGACCCTCTTTCTAATAACTCTAATCTTCAATACTTGCAAAAATTTGTTAATGCTCCTTCTTCCTAGCTCACGTGTGATTTGATACCATGTTAAATTTGCAATTGAACGTACAAAAGAGATTATAGATCTATCTAGAAGAGAAAATAAAACCTTGTAGACAACAGGGGAAAATTAGAGCAGAAAATAATAAAATAAAACTATATATTAACATTTGCAAAAGCATGACTTATACAAAGGTAACCATTGGATGAACAAAGAAATTACAGAGGAAACAAGGAGCATAATGGAAGAGGCGGAGGGAGTTAAAAACGAGAACAACTCCTCGATTGTCTTAACAAATAGAGCTTTATAGCCTTGACCGACGTGCACCTACAATCACACCTCCAATCACATCATAAATCATGGACATGAGACCATAAGTTGCGCTAACACTTGTTTGGGGCATTACTGAAATAAAATCATAGTAGCAATATCAGATCACTTCAGTAAAAGATATCAGACTTCATTAATGCCAAAGACCTTCAACAATCATGGTAAAGGGCGTGAGTGTACTTGTCATAAATACAACACGTATAATAAAAACTCAATTGAAATAAATTACTGTGCTTTGTGAGCTATGTACTACTTAAAATCTAATTTCGTTGAAAGATATTGATCTAGAATGCCATACATAAATGCTAAGTTGTCATAGTATTGACCACAAGATAACTAGGGGAAGCATACTGATAGTCATTATAGCTAACTTTGTGCACCCACAAATCTTAAAAAGTAATCATATTTTCATCCTTTTTATTTTATTTTATTGGCTTTGTATGCGACTTAACTACTTATAGCTATTGTTTTAGTTTATGGGTAGTAACAATGCATGTTGTGTAGTCTGTTATGTGTGCAAAGGTAAAAAAATTACACATTTCAAAGTGTTGTTTGATACCTACTTAAAGATGTGAAATTAATATTGCCAATACTTATGCACAAATGCCCTAATAGTCGTGCATAAATGGGCCAATCATGATCCAAAATTTTGAAAAATTGGGTGACCATTGGTACATGTGGAATTTATTATTGTGCTTTTAGTTATCATTTTTTGAGTTTGTTTAAAGTTCGTAATTGAAGGTTGGATGCACAAGAAGCCAATAATTATTTTTGGAACTAGGGGAAGAGCACAAGTAGTTGAGCATGTATGAATAGTTGTGATGGTTGTTGATACTTTTTGCTCCAATAAAAGTACAAACAAAAACTATTGTTTGAAACATAAAATATCAATTTTTGTGTATTTATATATTAATAATTGCAATACATTGCACCAATAGTTTTGATTTTAGAGTTGTTATTGCTATGAAATGTATCATTAGTTGTAAAAAGCAACCAATCATATGATGTCACATCAACTGCACAAGTATAGGGGTCTCTTTTGCACAATTATTGATCTCACTTTTTTGGGGGGGTTGTTCTTAACACCTTGGTAAAAGGCAAGGGACTTGCCAAGTAAGCTGTTGTGAAAAATTGGGAGTGATTTGAAATTTCCATGTAGGATTTTGAGAAGCATGAAGTTAAGGTGCACCACTATTGGGTCCTCCCCTATAACAACTAGTGCTCTTCCCCTAATAAAATTGTAAACACTTGAAATATGAGAATCATTTGTAAACTCTTGAAACAACTAGAGTTGGCCTAGTGGTGAAGAACTTATACTCTTGAAAGAGATATCACAAGTTCAAATCCCACAAGGGAATAATGTATGTATGCCTTGTTTGTTAGGTACCTCCCATATAAGCAGGGGTAAAAAAATTGGAAGTGATTTGAAATTTCCACATAAGATTTTGGAAACGCAAAGTTAAAGTGCCCAACCCCTGATACTCTTCCCTAATGCAACCCATAGTGTCAATTATTACTGCTCCTATTTTCCCTCCATTGGACGCGTCCTCCTAGATTTATTTGATTTCTAAACCATATCTGAAAAAACGTACCATATCTGCAAAATTGCACGACACAAAGACGACCAGGTATTTCCCAACTTCGTTCGATGAGATGACAAACTTTTCCTTCCAGAACTCTCGCAAATGTCGCAACTACAGCTGGCTGGGAAACTGCAGGCCTTTCAGCAAAGTGGCCACCGCTGGATCGCGCGTTCGAAGACGAAGAAGAAGAGAGGCCATTGTTGCGTAACCGCTACCGCTGGGCACGTGCGCATTTTGGACACGACGTTGCGCGACGGCGAGCAGTCACCGGGCGCTGCCATGACAACAAACCAGAAGCTCCAAATCGCACGGCAGCTGCGTTTGGTGGGAGTGGATGTTATCGACGCAGGCTATCCATTCGCGTCTCCCGCCGATATGGAAGCCGTGAAGATGATTGCTCGGGAAGTGGGCAACGTCGATGACGGGCACGTGCCGGTCATCGCTGCGCTGGCGCGATGTAACAAGGCGGACATTGATGCCGCCTGGGAAGCACTTCGCCATGCTCGGCGGCCAATGATCATTCCATTCATCTCTACCAGCGACATTCATTTGAAGCACAAGCTTAATATGTCCAGAGACCAGGCGCTGCGTCTTGCCTCCGATATGGTAGCCTATGCTCGTAGCCTCGGATGCCTACAGATCGAGTTCGCTGCAGAGGATGCCTCCAGGTACATACGGAATATATTTTTTTAATTTTAGGATAGATCAGTAAAGTTTTTTCTCTGTTTATACTGCTAGGGTTGTGTGATAGTTTTTTATAACTCTTGGAATAACATTGATACAAAATCTGTCACATCATTTTGGATTTGATGTTGATGAGAAAACTGTCACAATTGAAATCTAGAAACAATATAATAGATATATGGATTGTGGAAACTTCATATCATTAGTTTTCATCTGAATAGATAGGACGTGTTTATTCTGGTTTCAAAATGACTGTATGGATTGACTAACACGTGTGTTAGTTGCGCGTTTTAAACCGTCGATTTTGCAATAAACGATTGCAATTGACTAACACGTCACTATCACGTTTTGGAGCCAAAATAGCTTCAATCAGGGTTTGATAGTTGTACATCCACTTGTGCTTATAATAATAAAAAAAAATAATCACATGTAAATAAAAAAAATACCAAAATGTTAGTCAAAATGAACCAATACTTGTGTTTTACTAAATGTTAGTCAAAATGTACCAAACTTATAAATATTGTATAAAAAAGCATAAATAAATCATTAATAAGTATTTCGGACTCGTCTATTCTGGCTCCGCAAAGTGGTATGGTGTGATGAACACGCGATGTTAGTTGCGATTTTCAACCATAGATTTTCTATTCAACCGCTGAGAATGCATAACATGTCTTGTTAGTGTGACAAATTCGATCATTTTGGAGCGAGAATAGACACAACCATAACAAGTGAAATAAATATATTTTTTCAAATCAAATGTAATAACTATCCACTATAAATGTTCAGACTCTTGTGTACTTATGGCCGAAGCTATTCTGGCTCCACCTTTCGTACGGACGTGTCAATTTTGGCTCCAAAATGACTGTATAGATTGACTAACACATGTGTTAGTAACATGTTTTACATCGTCGATTTTGCAATAAATGGCTGCGATTGACTAATACATCGCTATCATGTTGTACGAAAGGTCTGTTTTGGAGGGACGCGTGTATTTTGGCTCCAAAACGACAGTATGGATTGACTAACACCCATGTTAGTTGCGCGTTTTACACCGTCGATTTTGCAATAAACGATTGTGCTATCACGTTGTACGGAAGGTCTGTTTTGGAGCCAGAATAGCTTCTGCCGTTTTGGAGGGACGCGTCTATTCTGGCTCTTAGATGACAGTACGGATTGACTAACACACATGTTAGTCGTGCGTTTTACACCGTCAATTTTGCAATAAACGACTGCGATTGACTAACATGCGCTATCACGCTATACGAAAGGTCCGTTTCGGAACCGGAATAGTCGCGGCCATTTTGGAGCCAGAATAGCTTCGGCCCTTTCGTACATCGTGATAGCGATGTGTTAGTCAATCTCAGACATACACATGACTAACACACGTATTAGTCAATCCGTACTACTGTTTTGGAACCAGAATAGTGTATTTTGTTTTTTCTCTTTGCTTTTCCTGTGTACTTACTTACAGCTGATCTTTTGAACTCTTGCATAGTTGTTGGAAATTGTTCTCTTGAAGTGTCAAACTCTGAGTATTTTGGTTTTTCTCTTTGCTTTTTAGATTTATTTGCTCCGCCTTAGGAGAAGACGAGTCGTCCCAAGTACTCTTGCTCCAAGCTAAGAAATCATGATTCACTGAAGGTCTCTTCCCAACAACTCTGAAAACCAGAGCCCGTGAACCAAAATAATAAAGTACATAGGTTCAGATGATAAATCCACCTTCATGTCACCCAAAAACAAGGAAGAGCCAAAATCTTAAGATATCGGAGATGGGAGTGGATCATGTGTGAAGGAAATGTTTTCCCTCGACAACACAGATGGAGACGTGCCCTGTGCAAAAAGCCCTAAATCCGGCGTTGCATTGGCCTTCAGAATCTACGTTTTTGAAAACTCAATGCATGCATGAAATGGATTATAAGCATTCTTGCATGGGCAGAAATTTTGATTGGCGATTTCCTCCTTTCTCGAGGGAGGCATAGCAGAGTCACAAAGACTTTGACCAAGGAGGCCATTGCTCCAATGAAACACCTAGGCTGGAGAAACAAAGCCACAACTACCAGACAAAACCCCATCATTTCGTCGAGACTTCCAATCAGTCTTGCCCTGGCCCAAATCCTTCTGTGTTTGCACAGTATTTGCATCCTTCTTGGCCTTTCGCACGCTTAAGCTGGGTAAAAATAGAGCTGGTAATGACAGGTGGTTTTATTAATATAATATCTCTGTATGCGCATAATAAAAAAAACAAGTAATTTAATTTATTTTCTTTCGAAAGATCTTTTAATAAAAATTAAACTCAGATGTTTGACAAGTGGCAATAACATCTCTAAGCTCTTGGGGGCAATTTCTAGTCCCATCCCATTTAAATTTGCATGCCTAAAAAATAGGAGCTTCATATAATCACATAGCACAAATTTTTTGGACTACTCCCATACACATTCGCATCTTTCATTCACTTATTATTCTATATATAAATAAATATTAAATAATTATTTTTTAAAGGAAAACATGAGAATAGACTCATGGAAATATAGTAATTTTATGATTACATCTATCATTAGCATTATTTTTTTAATGAATATGAGACGTCTCATTAATTATCTAATTTTAATATAACTAAAAATTATTAATAATGCATTTGAAAAAATATGAAATACTTCAATAATGTCCAATAAAGTTTATATTATATATTTCAATGAATTTTTTTTTATTTGTAAAAGATAATAATACTTTATACACACACAATCAAAAGATGTTATCTTAAATGCATCCTTCTAAAAGATGTGGAGATATATTAGTCTCCTTTACATACGGGACCATGAGATTGATATCTTTCAACATCTTTTACACATATATATAATTAATTATAATTATTTTATTTTATTTTATTTTTGTTTGTGATTACTTTTGACTTTGAACCAGTGAGGTCACAAAGGGGTACCCCATCCCCAAGATCCCTTGAGCATTAACACCTTCTGACTCACTTTTCCTTCTACTTTCTCTCCGCCCTTCCCTTTTTTCCTCCTATTCTCCATCTTCTTTCTTTCATCTTCATCTCCTCGCTCTCCAACCCTCCTCTTTGTCCTTCCTCTCCAACTCCTCCTTTCATCTTTAATTTTTTGATGTTAATAAAAAATATATATATAAAAAATGAAAATCTTTCAAAATATTATATTATTTTGTAATTAAAATCTATAAGCAAATAGGTTTTTGAAAAATATAGTAAATGTTAAGAATTTTTTTCTCTTTTTAAAATATTATAAGATAATTTTATAATTTTTAAATGAATTTAAAAAAATATAAATTTAAAAATTAGATCTAAATATATGATTTTTTGAATTAAAATTACCAAAATAATTAATAGCATATTTCCCAAAGTAAAATTAAAAGTAAACGATATATCATCAAAAAATAAAGTAAGTTGATTGAGGCATAGCGTTGTGGTAAGGTTCAAACACTCACTAGGCCTTGTACCTTTGTTGGGCTAGCGTGATCATAAATATGTGCCTTTGTTGGACTAGCATGATCATAAATATGTGCCTTTGTTGGACTATTGTGCTCATAGGTTGTGGGCCTTCATTGGGTCGTTGTGTTTGTGGGTTTAAACAAGTGAAGTGTTGATGGAGACTAATATCCTCCAATAGTGGTTTTGGCAATAAAAGTGGGAAGAGATATCATGTAAGTGGTCTCTCTAAGGTTAGGCTAGCGTAGAAACCTGAGTTATTGATATATCTATATTAGAGAAAATTATATGCTTATAGATGAATAGACTTTAATAGGATGAGTTTAAATCGTAAAATAAAAGATTATTTGATTTACTTATCAATATTTAAAAAAAAATCAAATAATATGTTTAAAAAACAAAAAATATTAAATTAAATTATTAAATAAGTTTAAATGTATATATTATTATAGTTTAATTCATAAGTGATAATTAAGTGAATTTGATAATTGTGACATAAGATTATAATAAATGAGAAGGATATTTTATAACAAGGGACGTAATGCATCAAGTTCCTTTCCAAAAGTGTTTGTAGAAGGGGCGAAGAGATATAGATAAATATATAAAGAGGGAAATACATCTAGATGGGGAGAGTAAGAGGGATATGGAGAAATAGAGTTAGAAAGAGGGAGTTAATGAGAGAGGGGGAGATGGAGAGATAGAAAGGTAAAGATATAGGAGGTAATATATAGAGAGTAGAGAGAGGTAGATATATACATAGAGAGGGAGGGAAAAAGAGAGATATGAGAGAGATGGAATGAATTAAAGAGAGATATCTCTAAGATAATGAGATGTAGATAGAGGGAGGTGAGAGATTTGATGAACGAGATAGAGGGGGAAAGAGTGAGAAATAAAGATAGAGATAGAGAGGTAGAGATGGAGATAGGGAGGGAGAAATAGAGTGTGTGTGAGTGAGGGAGATATAGAGATAGAAATAGGGAGGGAAAAACATGGTGTGTGTGTGCGCGTGCGTGCACGTGCGTGTGTGTGTGTCAGAGAGAGAGAGAGAGAGAGAGAGAGAGAGAGAGAGAGAGAGAGATGGTACATAAATAATATAATTATATTGAAGGTGATTATTGCATTCTCTATTGTAGAATATAGTAAATAAAATAAAAATAATTATATTATTATTTTTTAAATGAATTTACATTATAAAAATAGAAATAAAATATAAAACCAAAATGTTGTTTATATACAATTAAATCATTCATTATTTATTTATTTAAACAGTAAGACATTTTTAAAAAATATACAGAAATAAATTAAATAATAAAAACTGTAAATGTTATTATTAAAATATATATTTTGAAATCAACATTATTTGAGACACATTTTTTTATACTTTATTAAATTATTATTTTAAATGTTAACATCTATGCAACTTTGTCATAAAATTTTGATTGTATTTTATATGTTTCAATTGTATTTTATTAGTTTCTTAAAGTTACAAATTTACCCAATTCTACTATTTAAGTTAATTGTATGTTTATTGTTAACATTATATATATTTTGTGGAGAGTAATTAAATAATGTGTGTGTGTATGTATGTGTATATGTGTGTGTATTGTAACTAAAATAAATCTATTAATTAGTTCCAAGAATTAAATACATTATTTCTTCACAACTAGTTTCTTAAAGTTAACATTCTTACAAATTTATCCAATTCTACCATTTAAGTTAATTGTATGTTTATTGTTAACATTATTTAATTACCCTCCATAATATTTTAGTGAAATTGTATTTTCTTTATAATATTTAAATAATCAAAGAATTATTTCCAAACAATACATAAGACCATAAAAATATATCAAATTCATTAGAATACATATAATAAGATGATAAAAATCAATCAATCTTGTTCAAAAATAATTCAAAAATAACATTGATAATTTAAATTAATTGTATGTTTATTGTTAACATTATTTAATTACCCTCTATAATATTTTAGTGAAATTGTATTTTCTTTATAATATTTAAATAATCAAAGAATTATTTCCAAACAATACATAAGACCATACAAATATATCAAATTCATTAGAATACATACAATAAGATAATAAAAATAAATCAATCTTGTTCAAAAATAATTCCAAAATAATATTGATAATTTAAATTAAATAAATATAATTATTCTTTAAATTTAAGTTTTAGTTTTGATAATTAAATTATTCTTAAAAAGCATCAACATTAACTTTTGTTTATATATTGAATAATTAAAAATAAAAAATAAATAAGTTGTGCTAATGAAAATAGAATAGAATAACTATTTTTTCTATTAAGCATAAGGAGAACAAAAAAGTACAATAGAGTTCAAAAGGAAGTCCCTCAGGGAGGATTAACCTCCGACTGTCGCCAAAAAAATCAGAGTAACAGAAAAAACAGCTCAATACATAAAGGTACTTGATAACCAACTAGTGAAGAATATCATAGAAATCATCGACCCAGGCAGTCCAGCCTTGGGGGCCTTCCATCCAGATTATATTCTTATGCGCTTGAACCTGAGACAGCAAGGAGAGCTCTTTCATCCTGGGATTTGCATTTTTCCTGATTTCTTTCTTGAGCTTGTCACAAGCTTGGTCAAAGGCGTGAAGATCTTCCAGCGATCTCCGCCAAAGGTATCCATTTTTCAGCTCATAGTAGTAGAAGGACGCGTGACCAGTCTTGAGAAATCTTTCCAGCTTCTTTCTCTCTATCATCATGGTGACTTGAACCTGCAGAAAGATTTTAAAATATGTGAGTTTCCTGAAAAACTCAGTAAGAGCCCTTGGCTTACCTTGGTACTTCTCTTCGTTCCTGCATTTCCATATCTGCCAAAGAATGTTAGAGGACAGTATATTCCAAAAAAGATTCGAATCTTTAGGAAGACCAGATATATAACTAGTAATCATGTCAAGAATGCTCACAGTAATAGGATAGATAACACCAAACATACTCCAAATTTCTTTAGCAAATAAACAATCGAAAAGAATATGTCTCCCAGTTTCTGGGAGTCTACAAATGCTACACAAGTCAGAATCAGAATTAAAGCTTTTAACAGGAAGCTTATCAAGCAGAACAAGCCATTTAAAATAATTAATTTTTGGCTCAATAGGACTTCTCCATAAATACTGAAACAACTTATTCCACATCTTAGTATCAAAGGAAGAATACCAGACAGAGTTCACATGAACAATAATATCATTAGTTTGATTAATAACAGAGTAGATGTTCTTGGCCTTGAGGCTAGCCATAACAACTCCCCCCGGCCACTTGCAATTAAGATGTCTAAGAGAATCAACATGGCATAAAGAGGGGAGATCTCTAGCAGCTTGAAGGATCATATTGTAAGTTTTCTTCTGAGAGTCAGGAATGTCATATTTGGTCTTAATGGCATCCCACGAGGGGAGGAGACCATCCTCAAACAAATCCACAAATTGATTTATCCCTTTTTTAGCCCAGGATCTGGCAGAGCATCCTTGGGATAAAGCAAGGGGCTTCCCATTGATGACCAAATTCCACCAAATAGATCTTTCTCCGTGGAGTTGATCATTGAAGTAACAGTCCTTGTTGGAGATATGATCCCTAACATGTTCCCAGGCCTTCCATATTGATTTGAAGACCACAGAACCTTGCATAGCAACAGGGAAATTACCTAAAAGAAGATCACTGAAAGGGAGGTTTTTCCAAGACTTAGCTTTCTTGGGAAAGCCTCTCTCAATGTTATGCTTGACAAGCACTTTCCAAGGGCTGTTACCCTCAAAGGAATGAAAGATCCATTTGGCGGAAAGGGCAATACCCTGGGTTTTCAGGTCTTTAAGCCCAAGCCCCCCAAGGATCTTGTCAGCATGGCACCAGGCCCATTTAACAGCATGTTGCTTTTTGTTTCCTTTACCATCAGACCAGAGAAAGGTTCTGATGGCACTTTGAATTTCTTGAATCTGATAATTACTGAACAACCAAGCTGAAGAATAATAAATGCTGTAAGAAGACAAAATTTTCTGACAGACTTGAATCCTGCCAGCCAAAGAAAGAGTTCTATTATGCCATTTATTAAGCTTATTGAGAATCTTCTCTTTAATCCAGAGCCACATATTCTTAAGGGTAGGCTCCACAGAAAAGGGGATACCAAGATATTTGACAGTTTTGTTAGGGCCTCCCCATTGAAATCCGGAATTAACAAACCACTCAGGGGGGTGCTCGTCCCAACTAAGACAAATTGACTTGGCATGAGAAATACGAGCACCGGAAGCAGAACAGAAAACATCAAGCTTTCCTTGCAGATTTTTAAAATTATTTTCAGTAAGCTCAAAAAACAGAGCCGTATCATCAGCAAACTGGCAATTAATAAGCTCTTCATCGTTGGGAAGAAATATACCTCTGACATCGGGAGACAAGGAGGAGTCTCTGAGGATATAGTACAGGGCTTCAGAGGCTATGACAAAAAGGGCAGGGGCCAGAGGGCAACCCTGCCTGATAGATCTACTGAGCGGAAATGAGGGGGAAAGAACTCCATTAACTTCAATACGCGCAGAGGCGTCCTTAAGAAGAGTTTGAACAGCAAGACAAAAATAAGGAGGAAAGCCAAGTGCTTCCAACATCATCAGAATAAATTTCCATTAGACTCTGTCATAGGCCTTCTCAAAATCAAGAAGCAACATGGCAGTGTTCTGGTGAGAATTTTTAGCCCAGTCCATGGCTTCCCAGCTGGTGATAAGATTCTCCAGTATGTACCTGCCCTTAATAAAACCAGTTTGGGAGGGACCAATGAACTTAGGCAGGATATCGACTAATCTAAGAGCAAGAATCTTCGCAAGAACTTTATAGGAGACATTAAGCAAGGTTATAGGTCTCCAGTTTTTGATAAGAGCCTTGTTGCCATCTTTTGGAAGCAGTTTGATAATACCTTGATTAATATCTGGGCCAAGAGAGCCAGTAGAAATAGCCTCATTATAAAGATCAAGAAGGTCCTTACTAATCCAGCTTAGATTAGCCTTATAAAATTCCACCGGAAAACCGTCCGGGCCCGGGGCTTTGTCGTTGCTAAGGGCTTTAATTGCAGCCTCAACCTCAACAATGGAGATGGATTTAGATAAATTAGAGATATCTTTAGAATCAAGCTTGCCAGGAATTAAAGGTTTACACTTATCCCTACAGACTTCAGCCTCCAACGAATCTTCCGAAGAGAACAGGGCTTTGTAAAAGTCAGCAAAGGCATTAGAGATAGCATAAGGATCGGAAACATCCTGATTGTCTATTGAGAGCTTATCTATAGCTTCTTTACAATGTTTGTGCTTAAGAAGGTTAAAGAAAAAATTTGACCCTCTGTCTCCAACTTGGAGCCAATGAGCCCTGGATCTAATCTTAGCACCCCTAATCTTAATTTGCTGGTGGATTCTAAGGGCGTCTTTAGCAACCATAACCTGAGATAACCGATCGAGGTCAGCAGGATTGTCCTGAATGTTACTCTCAGCCATTTGCAGATTGGTATTTAACTGTTTTTCAACAAATCTGTAATCCTTGGCCCTTTTTTGGCCGATAGTTTGAAGGAGATTCTTCCAGGTAGAGATATTACACAACCATCTTTCCAGGTTAGAACAATGTCGAAGGTTATATTTATTAATACCACTAACGATCTGGATAGCAGCCAGGACATCATTGTCCAAAAGAAGACTGGAATTAAGGATGAATTTATAATCCCTAACTTTAGGAGTAGCAGGGGCAGTGATGAAGTTAACACAAGCAAAAATAGGGTGATGATCCGAAAGAGTAGTAGCAAAAGTCTTAACAATGCAATCCGAATCGAAGGGAATAAAGGAAAAGGAGTGCTTATTAGCATAAAAACGGTCAAGCCTAGAATATATTCTGGATTGACCCTGTTGAAAATTGCACCAAGTGTGCCAGAGACCACGGTGGATAGATTTATTACCAGCTAGGGGGTCAAAAAGGTTCTTAGTATTAATAAATCTATTAGAATAACTATTTATAACCATTAAGTGGTTTAATGTATATGGCATTCTAGTGCATTCGCAAGCGGGTTTCACATGTTTCATGTGAAAATATTAATTCAATAGCAGGTGGAAAAAACGAGTGGCAACAAAAATGAAACCAGTCACCTTGAAGGTACAACACTTTGTCAACTTGTCCATGGTCTTTGAAAATAGAGAAATACAGCCTATTTTTTTTAAATTGAATTGCTTTTACAATTTATTATTCAGCAATACTCTATAATTATGACTACACCTTTTGTTACACATACATGAAATTTTATGTTTCTTTATCAAATGAATTAAAATATGTAAAATTGAATTTTTAACATATCAATTGATAAAAAAAGAAATTTTTTGGAGTGACTTGAAATTTTCTGTAGGATTTTGAGAAGCGTGAAATTAGGGTGCACAACTACTAGATCCTCTCCCCTATGCAAAATTTGGAACTCTGATAAATGAGTCAATGATAGGGTTCGTATAAAATGAAACTTGAAGAAATGATACTAAGATTAAAAAACACCCTCATACTTAAAATTTCAAGATTTTTAACAGTTATTGCATTTGACAAAGTAATAAAGAGAGGCAAAGCACAACACCACACAAATGTGAGCAAAAGGAACTTATTAAAAAAGTTATGTGATTACCATGTTCAAACCAGTAACAACAATATCAACTATTAAATTGTTTAGATTTGGAGCTATTTTAAGAAGAGAAAAAAACTAAAAATTAGAAAACAAAGAAACTTGAAATACATGTAGAGGAAGTATATACCTAAGCTCCTGCTTAAATAAGCTTGTGTATGTCACATGTAATCTACAAACATACCTAGACACGTGAGCGAAAACAAGCTCAAAACCCCAATACAACTCGAGAACTCTCATTACACGAAAGATGCAAGACGATTGAAACAATCGCCTCTGTTCTTTTTGCTTTGCTTCTGCTTCACTGTATCGCTAGATTTATGTAGGGGTCCCATGAAGGTCTCATGAATAAATTTTTTTTGTTCTGCAGGATTGTTTAGAATCTTTTCCAAAAACATAGAAGGCCCTACTTTTTAGGCATGCACATTTGAGCGGGTGAAAAAGGGGTGGGGCTAGAAATTGCCCCACCAACTTAGGATGTTATGTGTCACTTGTCAAACATCTAAGTTTAATTTCTATTAAAAAATAGTTTTGGAGGGAAATAGATTATTTTTACTCCACCACCTTCCTTAAATTTTTAAGCTAAACTACACTACAAAATTCATGGAACCACCAACTTAAAAATTTTCCTAAATGACTGTTTTGTTTTTTGTGGGCTTCCCTCTCCACACAAATCTTTAAATAATTTGTTGAATACAAAAAAAAGCAACAAGTAGTTAGTTTTGTGGCTTAGGAAAAAGTTGTTATATTAATAAATATAAATGGTTGCTTGGCGAAATGTGAGATTGTAATAATATAATTCATATTTCTATAGGAGAAACAAATATTACTAAAAAAAAAACACAATGTAGCTGGGTGAAGTAAAATTTTAATATTATAATTTGGGCCTGTGATTTTCAAGATTTTTTACGTAACATATCTCTTGTTTTTAGAGGCTTATTTATCAATTACCTAAATATTTTTTTGAAGTAATTTTTAGAATAATATATAATATATAATAATTAATTATATTTTATAATATAAATTTATTTTTAAAATGATATTATAATTTATTTTACTTATTATTTTGTTAGTGTAACAATCATGGATATAATTTTAATATTATCAATTATATATTTAGTTAAATTTATTATTAAAGTATATATTTATTTTATATATGATTAATGCTATAATTATATTTATTATTTTGTATTATATAATATTAAGTTAAATTAATATATATTAAATTATGATATTATTTTAAATTGATTCATCTATATTTAAAGCTACAAGAATTAATCAGAGAGGGTTAATCATATAACAATGAAAATAATTAAATTAGGATTTAATATATAAAATAGATACATAATTAAATTACAAATATATAGATGTTAAATATTATATAGGTAACATAATAAAAAATAATAACAATTAAATAAAATATATATATAGATTGTAAATTTCCATCTCAATTCTCTCTATAACATGTTTGAGGTTTATCTAATTTGCAAGAAGTTACTAATTCATAATAGAAACTACAAGAACAAACAGAATTATATTATAATTATATTTACTATTATATATTCTATAATTTATAATATATTATATTTATATTTAATTAATATTATCTATGAATCTGATACCATTTTAACCCGTTAATGGGTCCCCGAGGGCTAATCCCTCTCTAGAAGGAGAAAAAGAAAAGGTCACATGGGAGCCACCGAGTAAAGAATGGATAAAAATAAACTTCGATGGGGCATCTAGGGGAAACCCGCGAACCTCAGGAGTGGGAGTAGTTGCGAGAAATGATAAAGGGGTCATCCTTTTTAAGGGAGCACATCGACTGCAGGATGGAGCAAACAATGAAGCAGAGGTGCAGGTGACACTAATGGCAAGTAAATTGGCTTTAAACATGAAAATTCAAAGGCTGCACCTGGAAGGAGATTCCCAGGTGGTCATCAATGCAATTGCCAAGGGCAATACCCCATCATGGAAATTATCCCGTTGGGTGGAGATCATTCGAGCGAAACTGAACCTCTTTGAGGAGTTTCGGGTCTCCCACGTCAGGCGAGGTGCCAATGCAGTGGCAAATCTACTATCCAACATTGGATGTGACATGACAAGCCAAATGGCCAAATGGTGGAAGGGAGACGGCAGAGTGTGGAAGTGGATTTAAAAGCAGTCCTAGAAGCATGAAACATTTGACATGCACGCAAGAAAGTCTGGAATGACAAGTACGCCCCCTTAAAGACACTGCAATTAATGAGGCAGTTGCTGAGTGCAGAGTACCTGTTAGAGATGATGGCGGAGTGCAGCATATCTGCTGCGAAATCTCTTTCTTTTTATATCATTGATTATGCATTTATGACCCGTTTCAAATGACGACGGAGGAAATATATACTTTGGTTTATAAGCGAAGTATTGAGATTGCAATAAGTTGATTGATAAATGTTTTTTCTGTCATTCGCATTGTAGAGTTTGGAGCTAACAATTGTGCAGGTCCAATGGAGGCAAATTTCACTCTGAGAACTGAGAAGAAATTGGTCCCATTTCTGGGGACGGTGTCGGACAAAAGAATGCAGGGGCTCTTCAAATACAAAGAGGAGAAATTGTGGAGTGCGGCGCGCCTAATGCTAGGAGAGGAGGTGTCGCACATCCATTTTCGTTATCGGACGAATATGGAAGTATATTCCCTGATCATGGCCTGGGCATGGGAGTTCGAGCCAAAGGTAGAGAAAGTAAAGTTTACGCTGACAAAGTTGATAGATGGGGAATATCTGATCAACCTTGACTCCATTTTGGAGTGGGTTGTCCCTCAGACAGGCATCCGTATTCGGGAGGGAGACATTGCGGAAGAGATATTGCCCTTTGTCCGAGGGCCGGAAAACTGCATAAAGGAGCAATGCCGTGAGTGAGCTCGTATTGGCTGGGAGGTCATGAAGCTCTGTGTCAAGCTAATTAGAACAAATGAAGTATTGAAGGCCCTCAAGGTGGTGGCGCGTATGGAGGTCGGGTGAGAACTGCGAGATAGATTTGAAGAAGGGCGGGTTGTCCAATTCCTAGCAAGCTTGGAAGGTGATCCGGACTTTGGATGCTTGGAATGCATCCCGAAGATGAAGAGTGAAGTCGCAAAGGGAAAAGCACTGGCAGAGATCGCGGGCGAGGAGGAGACAAACCAGAGCGATAGCGACTGAGCGGCCATGGGACCTTGGTTTTTTGTTTGTTTTTATTCCAATGTTGTTTTTAAAAATACTTTTCAAGGATGATTGTAATATTTAGTGCAGAGATGCACAGGATTGGTTTTTATTTCCCTGTTTTTAGCTTTGAATGCTCTACATAGTAGGTCAGGACTGTTATATTTTGGGCCGATGTTTAAATCTTGTATGGCCTTGGACGACTGTATATCCTTTTTTGAATCAATATATCACAAAATTACCGATCAAAAAAAAAAATTCTCTATGAAATGTATATTACATAAACAACATTTATAATTTTATATAATAAATATAATTTAAATATTAAAAATATTAAACATATAATTTATTTAATATTTTATTCATATTATATGTGAAAAATATAATATATATTAATTATATTAAATTATATTCATATTTTATAATATTTTATATAGAACACAACTTGCAATATGACATTTCTAATATCACCTAGCAAAAAATATGACATTTCTAATATAAATAAAATGTAATGTTCAACTAAAACTAATCATATAGGTGACACACTAATTACTATTTTTTAAATATAATATAATATAAATTTTCAACTTGTCTTAAAGAGTATTATAAATTTTTATCCCACCTATTGAAAAGTGAATGTGTGAGATATCTCTTTCTATTATGCTTTCATTGATGTCAATCATGTTGTCTATCCATTTTGATGGATGAAAATGAATAGAGCAGTCAAGGTTAAAAGAATAATTTTTTTTCATCTATTCAAAAGATTAACAATCTCCATCTCAATCTCCATATCCATCTTTGTCTCTATTTCTATATCTATCTATCTATCTCCCTTATCTGTATCTCCTTACCTTTCCCCTCATCCTTGTCTCTATCTTCACTATATTTTCCATTGTATTTACCTCTTTATCTCTCCCTCCCCCTCTATCTTTGTACCTCTCTCTCTCACACACACACTCCTTGCTTTTCTCTTCCTATTTTCTCTCTCTCTCTCTCTCTATATATATATATGTGTGTGTGTGTGTGTGTGTGTGTGTGTGTGTGCGCGCGTGCGTGTGTGTCTCTTCTTATATCTTTATCTTACTATATCTCTTTCTACCCCTCTCATTGTCTCTCTCTTTCTATCTGCATTTCTTCCTCTCTCTCTTCCTCTCACTTTCCATCTCTCCTTTATATATCTCTCTCTTATTCACTCTAATTCATTATCTATATCCATATTTCTCTTATTTGTTCTATGTCTCTACCCCTCTCTATATATGACTTCTTATCTCTATCTCTCTCTCTCTCCCACACACACACACACACGCACGCCCACTCTATCTTTCTCAAGTTATATCTATCTCTTTATATTTTTTTTCTTTCTATCCCTATCCTTCCCTCTTTCTACCCATATCTCTCCTTCTCTCTCTCTATCGCCCACTCTTTATATCTCTCTACTTAACCATTCTCTCAAATCATCTCTCCCTATCTCTCCCTCTCTTTGCTTCCCTCACTCTCTCCATAACCCCCTATTTATCTCTCTACCTCAACTTCTCTCTCCCTTTCTCTTCTTGTTTATCTCTGTCTTTGTCTCTGTCTCTCTTTCTCTCTCCCACTATCTGTCTCTATTTCTCTCTATCCCTCTCTCCCTATCTCTATATATGCTTATTTCTCTATAACTTTATCACTCCATCTCACCATCTACATCTCTATCTATCTTTCTCTCTCCATTTTACTCTATATATAACTCTCTTCCTTTCTATCTCTCCCTCTTTATCTATATATTTATCTCTTTTAGTTATTTCTATTTTTCTCTCCCTCCTCTATATTTACTCCATCTTCTCTTTGTTTCCATCTCCTCTATCTTCATCTCCAACTCTATATTTGTCTTTCTCTCTATCAATATCCCATATCTTTATCTCCCTACCCCCCTCTCTCTATCTCTCACCCTTTCTATCTAGCCCTCTCTCTTCCTGTCTTCTAATGGAGACTAATTATATACCTGATTCAAAGGTTTTTTTTTGTCATGTTTGGAAGGATGCATATTTGATTTCATGTTGTCACTTCTCCAATGATACTTTTGTTGCACAAACTACATCATTTGCTAAATGACCTACCACTTCATCTTAAGTACTAATTTTTTTTAGACTAATAGAACAAAAAAAATCCTAATTGACCTTTTAAACCTTTTCAACGTACCCATCGCACACACCTAGTTTCTACTTTTATTACCATCTTGGTTAATTGGTGCACATAAAAAGGACCAAGACAAGGATTTGTTTCATGAAAAAAAGGGGATAATATCTTGTGTATAACACATTCTTGTTCCTCTGCACATGATCTGATCATCAATGAGCCCTTGCTTAGATATTTTGACGGCTTTCATTGTAAAGACGTAGACGCTCTAACTTCAATAAAAGAACGACTACTCTTTATTCTTCAAACAAATCTATAATTCATTTAATAAATTCATTTGTTTCTCTCTAATCATTTCATAATCACATAATGTCATTACATATGCGAGTTCAATAAATAGGAATAACAAGTCTAAACTCAATAAATAGGTAATTCATAGTATTCCCTCGACTTAGAGTACTCTTTCATAGTATTTCAATCATACTATACATCATTCATAATTACAATACACAACTTAGTCATTCAATTGCCTTAAGCTGAAATATACATATATAAGATAAAATACACAATAAAGAGATGAGATGCATCCTTTGATCTCCAATCCTTTAACTACCTTCAATTCAATCCTTCGAATGAAGACGAGAACAAGATTTAGGTGTTTTTTCCACCCAACCTTGAAGCATATGCTTCCCCAAAATTCTTAATCATTCAAGAATACCCGACCCTGCACAAATTGCTTAGCAAGAAGAATTCGATATGTAAGATGGAATCTTGGTGCCTGTCTAGTATGATACATGCATTTTCATTTAGTCCAACTCATTTAAGAAACAAACAAGATAAATACAAGGATATGATATAGAGTCATAAATACATCCATCTATTCCAATGGTCAATAAGTTACTCGGGCGAGCATAATGCCATGCATAGCAATAAGATAGTTTGGAAAAGCAAACTATACTCTCTAAAACCCCATATTTGGCACCCGTCCTGGAATATATACTTTCCCATGAAACACATGACGAGCATATTCATTCATCTAGCATGCCTATTCCTTTCATTCAATATCCTTAAACTATGTGACATGCACTATCATTTTTATGCAAATAAATCGTAAATCCATTTGAGAGAAAACAATCTTTTCGTTTTCAGTCATTAAATAAACATTAAAATGAAGAAAAGAAGGTGTAACACATGTATGCACATATTTGCATATAAAGAATACAAAATGGAAGTTATGAGCACACGTTCTTAAATTCTATGTTCCTATATGGTTCTGAGTTTATTTTATGTATGTATAATCGCATTGTTTCTGTTATTTAACATGTATGTTTCAGTTTTCCAACTACTAAATTCAGATTTAGTTATGTTTCAAAACAGTAAAGAATTTTCAAAATTTGAGTTAACATGTATCTTTTTTTTTGTTAATTATAATTTTTGGTAGTCCAAGGTATCCCCGAGATTCAGCCCAGCGACATAGGTTTCTCATTATGGGGTGAGCTGAGGCGAGACTAGTCCCTGGAGATGTACCAAGCCGCCCATAAGCCAGAACCATCGGGATATTTGACTAATTTTGATTGTTGACATGTTTCTACAGTTCTGTACATGTTTGGTATAATTCAACATGTTTTCTCTTCTCAGATTGAAATATGAGACCACATATACCGACATATAATGAAAACCATCTTTTAAATACTCAATGTATACACACACACACACACACACACACACACACATATATATATATATATTATGTGTTGTGACAATTCATTGCTGTTTTCAGCATGTTTGAAAACAAAACAAACATAGATCTTTTACGTAACAGAGAAAAATGAAATAAGAGCAATTTAAAAAGATGTAATCTGGAAATGTTTTCATTTCTTCTAATTTTGCAACATCTGAAAGTGTGTTTTCATTCAGCTTCAAGGAAGTAATCGGTTTCATGAATTTGTTCATATGTGCAAATATATATATGTGTGTGTGTGTGTGTGTATGTGTATGTGTATGTATATGTATATATGTATATGTATATGTATATATATACATATGTATATGTATATGTATATATAAGTTCTACTGTGCTGATTTGATCTTCAGCCAAACAAAGATGAATTCTACAACAACTTGAGATGCAATTCTACCAAATTGGAGTTTAAAATTGATAAAGAAAGACTTTTATACTTTAGAAATATGATTTAGACAGAGATTTCATTCAAAAGAACTGATTTTTCTATCATCCATGTTCGAAACAAACTAGATCAATGGCCTACTTGAGTAAATCGATTCTCCTGTATTGGAATGATCGATGATGTCGATTTCCCTTTCTTCTCTTTTTGCTCTCTTTCCCAAATTGGCTAAATGTTTGTAGAGTATATTCTTCGTGCTTTTTCTGTTGTCTCAAAATATTAACTACGTATTCCTTATATGTTGAAGGCGTTGGCTTTTCCCTACAATCATGGCTTAAACTCTAAGTTTTTCTAACTGCTAACTGAAGTTGCATTTGTTTCCAACAACAGTGGTGGCGGTTTTTATTGCCGGGTAAGTGCAATT
Source organism: Cryptomeria japonica (assembly GCF_030272615.1). Taxonomy (NCBI): domain Eukaryota; kingdom Viridiplantae; phylum Streptophyta; class Pinopsida; order Cupressales; family Cupressaceae; genus Cryptomeria; species Cryptomeria japonica. The sequence continues at coordinate 142,815,814 of NC_081410.1, forward strand.
CGGTTTAACCAAGTCTCCCATTACAAATTGAAGACAAAGAGTCTTTATTGCTTTAACAGTTTTCAAAAACATTCCAAGTCGATAACAAGAGTCATGACTTCCTAACTTGTTGTGCAGTTTATATTCAACTGCCAGTTCGGTTTCTTTATAGTCCCTTGCAATTGAGTTTTACATTCACCATTCGATGATTACATTGCATAGTATAAAACATGCAAAGTCAATTTCATTAATATCGACTCCTTCTAGCATTCACCAGTCGATATGCATACTATTAATCATGCTATGTCGATTCTTCCTTAATCGAATCCCTCTAGTGTTTTAGATAATTCAATGCTTTAATGCATGCAACAAGTATCATGCAAGTTGATATATATATATAATAATGTAGAATCAAAACTTGGTTATAAATACAATTTGTTTCTTTTTTAATTTTATATATATATATATATATATATATAATTGACGAGAAATAAACATAGCATTCATCTATTTATTCGGAATATTTAAAACTCCATCTGCATAACAATATAATAACAATCATCAAAATGCGTGTATTATCACTTAAAAAACGTTCAAAATCAATCTTTCTCTAAATCAAATAACATCAATTATGAACACTCAATATAAGAATTTACCATTCAAAATTAAACAAACATTCGATTTCTACAATGTTCATACTTTTCAGGATTTCCTGAACTCCTCTCAAATCCCTGCTGGATTATATCTTTGGAATAACATTATTAAGGCCAGGGATGTTGCTAATCGTGGAGCATACTGGAAGGTTGGAAATGGAAGGAGTATCCGTTTTTGGGATGACTGCTGAATTGGTAAGAGTTCGTTGGCCCTTGATCCTCTGCTGGGGGATTTTAGAGATGTTTGTATTGCTTCTTTTGGGTCGATGGTGGTGGACTATTTGGTTGAAGGTAAATGGGTGAATCTCTTTGTTATTCATCCGTCTCTTGCCCAGTTGTAGGTTTCTCTAAACTCCTTTAGTTTAGAGAATAGTTTTGAAGATGAATTGATTTGGAGGTTTTCCTTTACTGGTAAATTCTTTGTTGCTTCTATGGATTGCTGTGATGATCCTCTTGTTCCATGGTGGTCCAAAGTCTGGACGAAGCATTTAATACCTAAGATCAACATGTTTTTTTGGCTTATCTTTTTGAATAAAATCCTAACTATAGATAATCTTTGTAAGAGGGGCTTCTCTATACCTAATAGATGTTATTTGTGCCTGAAGGAAGTTGAATCTGTTGATCATATTTTTCTGCATTGTTCTTATGTGATGGAAGTTTGGAGTCAAGTTCTTCAGAGGTGGGATTTCTGCTAGATCTTTCCTGGGACAATTAAGGAGTTTGTTGACCAATGGAGGGTGCCTACTAGGAATTATTTATTAAAAACTTTATGGTCCTTTGTGTTTCCTCATGTGGCGTGGGGTTTATGAAAGGAGCGAAATAGTCAAATCTTTAGGGAGACCTATCTTCAACATGAGATTGTTTTCAGGAAAATTCATAGAGCCATAATTGATAATCTCTCTATTGTCTATTTAAAGTGTAAGACTCAGAGTAGCGGTCTTAAAGACTATGAGATCAGGGTTGCCAATGCTTGGGAAATTGATTGTGGTATATCTTAGTTTGTTGGGCCCAATCCTAATATCAAACCTAATCTTGGTTGGAGAAATCCTGCTCAAGGTTGGGCCAAAATTAATTTTGATGGGGCAGTCAAAGGTAACCCTAGGCTAGCAGGATGCGGGGGAGTGTTGCATGATCATAATGGCAATTTTCTTTTAGTGATGGCGCTCCCATTGGGAACACAGACTAACCATCTTGTTGAAGCCATTGGAGCCTACAAAAGCCTCACTTTTGCTAGACAACACAATTTCAAATGTGTTTGGTTGGAGGGAGATTCAAAAAATATTATAAACTATCTAAGGGGTATTTCCAAACTCTCTTGGAATGTTGAAATTTGGATTAAAAAAGATAAGGATACTATTAAAACTTTTGATAAATGTTCCATATCCCATATCTATAGGGAGTCTAATGTTGTGGTCGACTACCTTGCAAATAAAGGGGTTATTAGCAAGAGTCAGTTGAGTTGGACCAATGGAGACAAGCTGGAGGTGGATCTGTTCATGCTTATCCTTCATGATAGAAGTCGAGGTAGAGATATTAATGATAATGTGTGCCATCATGACTAGTAGTGAATCTAGAAAGATCGGCTCCTTTCCGATTTTGGTAGGTAGACAAAGAGGACAGAATAATAAGTGTGGAGTTATTTCACATGCTTTGTGTGTGTATATTGGTATTTTGTGGGCTCTGTTCTTCAGATTGCAAGTCGTGAGTGTTGTTATTCACTAGAGAGAAGTTGAGAATGGGGGGCGCTAGGAAGAGAACTGAGCCATCAAATTGTGTGCAGTTGAAGAAAAAGCAGAAGCTCTGGGGGCTTCTGAAGAAAGGGGGTTTTACCCCTTACATTGAAAGGCTGCAAGGTCCAAATAAGGATGTTACCAGCTATTTTTCCAAGCACTGAAAAGATGGGACTATTACTCTCCATAGATGGAAGGTGTTGGTTGATGAGAGCCTCGTTGCCCAAGTCATTGGCCTATTGACTGATGGTATGAAATTTTATAGAGATAGGACTTATATTGATCAGGTTGTGCATAACTTCCCAAAGACTGAAGAAGAGAGAGCTAATCTTGTGAAGAAGATCGTTGACTACTATGATATTTCTATGATCAAGGGCTTCTGGGCGAAACTCCTTAAGGTAATTATGGAGTATTTAACCCTAGATGGTCGTTTCTCTAGAATTTATGGACATCATTTTATTATTATGAGTCATTTTCGTTATGGGGTCAAAATGTCTTTTCCGTTCTATCTTATGTCTTCTTTAAGGGCCAATTTCAAAGACCATGAGAAGAAGCCTACCAAATTCCCTATCCTTCATGAAGGGCTTTTAGTCCTGATAGACTCCCACTTCCATGCCCTTCCTGCCCATAATGTTTCTATTTAGACCTCCTCTGAGGATGCTACTAGTGCTGGAGAGTTGGGTGGTGAGGACTATGACTCAGATTTTGAAGCTGAGTCTCCTCCTCTTAAAAAAGCTAAGTCTGAAAAGATCCCAATGGCCAAGTCTCCTATGGGAAAAGGCAGAAAAGGGTAGAAGAAAGATGTGATTTCTTCTTCTTCTACTTTGGCAGCCAAGGATACCCTTGTTTCCAGCGGCCCTAAAGCTAACCTTGAGGTCTCTGTGGGTGAGAAGGAGGGTAGCATGGTGTTGGGTAGCCAAAACTTTCAGTCTCTCCCTCTGCCCCCCCTGACACTACTATTGCTAATATTGGTGTTACGGTTCATGAGGATCTTCATCCTAAATGTGCTGAGCTCAGTGATAAGGAGGACTATGACGATGTGCTAGGTATGGCAAGGGAACATGCCATTGATACTTTCAGTATGTTCAAGTGGTTGTTTCATGAGTTGAAAGAGGTCAGACTTAATTAGAGGGCACTGGGAAGCAAGATGGAGGCCATCCCTATGGGTAATATTCAAGGCAATCAGAAAGAGGCTGGCAGTGGTCGGAGGAGGAGAAAAAATCAGTGTTGGAGTGCATTCAAAGGGCAAGAGAAGGTATTGACCAAATGAAAAAAGGGTTTGAGGATAGAATCTCCAATTTGGAAGCTAGCTATGAGGATATTCAGGCTACCCTCAAGACTATTATGTCTGGCAGCCATAAGATTGTCAAGAAAATTGCTGATGCCATGAATGCAATGGTAAACAACTTTGATAGAATGCAGCAGGACAAAACTATTGTTACCATTGGAGATGATACTGATGTGATCCAGGCTGATGAAGGACCCAATAAGAGGACTCGAGGCAATATGAAGAAGAAAGCGGCCACTCAGAATGTGGCCTACAAAGAAATTAAGGTTGTAGCTGAAAAGATGAGTACCTTGGAGGCGAAGGTGGCTGAAACCTCAAGTGGTTGTTTCATGAGTTGAAAGAGGTCAGACTTAATCAGAGGGCACTGAGAAGCAAGATGGAGGCCATTCCTGTGGGTAATATTCAAGGCAATCAAAAAGAGGCTGGGTAGTGGTCGGAGGAGGAGAAAAAATCGGTGTTGGAGTGCATTCAAAGGGTTGGACAAGGTATTGACCAAATGAAAAAAGGGTTTGAGGATAGAATCTCTAATGTTGAAGTTGGCTATGAGAAAATCTAGGCTACCCTCAAGACTATTATGTCTGGCAACCATAAGATTGTCAAGCAAACTGTTGATGCCATGAATGCAATGGTAAACAACTTTGATAGAATGCAACAGGACATAACCATTGTTACCATTGGAATGATACTGATGTGATTCAGGCTGATGAAGGACCCAGTAAGAGGACTTGAGGCAATATGAAGAAGAAAGCGGCCACTTAGAATGCGGACTACAAAGAAATCAAGGCTGTAGTTGAAAAGATGAGTACCTTGGAGGTGGAGGTGGCTGAAACCCTCAACAGCCTCATGTAGTTGGGCTGCTAGTTCTGTTTGTTTGTGGGTTCGGTCTTTCTGCTGGTTTTTTGCTGCCCATCTGGGCTTTTGCTATCTTTTTGGCTGTTGTTTGTAAAGTTCTATACTTCGCAGCCTGTCTTGTTTTGGATACTTTTTTTGCTTCATTCTAAATCTTTTAGAATCCTTTTTGTAAAGGGTTTCAGGGCCCCTTCAAAACTTGTTTTTGCCATAATCCAAAACATTCGATTTAGAGTCATTTAAAACACTCATCTATGCAAGATGCATTCATTAAAATCTAACGCGGTGTGTGAGATTCCATCTCCATTACCAATTTCAAAAAGCTAAAACAACTCTACTTGAACCAAGTTCTCGCCTTCATCCACATTCACCTGTTTCTGCATTATTCACTTGCACTCAATTGTTCATTAGCAATGACAATCCCCAATTTTCACGATAAAACAGTTTAAATCATTCTTTTGCATTTAAATTTCCATTTCCATTTCCAATCTAATTTCAATTCATTTTAATTTCATTTTCGTTTTCCATTTTATCCATATAACATAAAATATAAACAATTTTCCTAATTTGATAATTGCAATTAAATATAGATAAAAAGGGTTCATGACATTCGTGGTGATGGACAAAACTATGTTTCCTATTTCGACTTACTTAAGGGCGATTGCATTGGAGGTGGTCTGTTTTCTCAATGCATTGCTTATGAAGTAAATAAATATTAGTGTTATTCCAACAAATTCTTGCAGCATAATGTAAACTGGAAAAAATTTGTAGGAATTCTTGATAAATTTTGAAGGTTGCATATATTTCATGGGCGAACTCACAATGTTGGTTCCCACTTTTTCGTACATCCTAATTTTTGCTGAAATCATACATTATTTAGAAAATATAATGATTTAAGCTTTTAAGAGGTCCCATTTGAAGTAAATAATTGAAGAGAGTTAGATCAAAGACTCTTAGATCAAAATTTCTTGGATAGAACTTCTCTACTTCTAAATCATACTTGCAATGGAGTCTCCTTTGCATCTATCAAATGCTAATAAAAAACCAATTTTACATAAGCTTTTGGGGGATCAAATGAATTCATTTAGAAGTTTAAAAAAAAAAGTATTTAGCTCTTATTATAAGCTTTCCAAATAGTATAATTTTTAATATATTTAATTTCATTATTATATTTTTATTTTAGTTCTTATGAATGTAGGGTTTTCGCCGAGCATGAACTTCTTTGTTCAATGCTTATGGAAAAATAGTAAATGTCACCCAAAAAATTCTGAAAAATATTTACGCACTAGGTATTGAAGTCCTCTTTCCAGCAAAAAAAAAAATTTGATTTTTCGTTATATATACTAGAAGTTATGTAATATCAAATGGACATATGTCAAAATTACAGTTAACTCGACTTAATAAAATACGAAATATTGAAGATAATGTTGCAAAACCAATTGCTAACACTAGATATGGATGTTACAAAACCAAATTTGAAAGAGTTACGTTCATATCTATTATAGAAAAAAAAGTTATGCTATACAGGGTGAGTATCACTCTTTAAAAATGTTGTTTTTTGAAAAAAACTAGTTTTCGAGGGAGATAGAAAATGGAAGCAAATTGATTCCAAAAATTATTAAAAAAATATTTTTATGATGTACATACAAAATGACACAAATCACTAGTTCACGTCATCTACAAATTTCTTACGGTTTAGAAGTAATAGGTGTTTGAATCTGAAGTTTTTTCATAAAATGAATATTGCAATGTCAAAGCTGGCAAAAAAGTGTAACACACTATTGTGGGTTCACCCCATGAAGATTATATAATGGATTAAATATTGTGCAATTTTTCCTAGGGGTTTTATTTGTTGGAATTTATTGCCCTGAGCCCACAATTCTGCCCCCCACATAAACTCCACCTACCTGTCAGGAGTGCAGCAACAGCAACAGCTTGGAAGATTGACTTTGGGATCTTCATCCCAATAGCTCCTGACGTGAATAGCAAGATTGCAAAGGAGTAAATGAAGGTAGTTGAGTTTGAATTTGAAATTTTTGAGAGGGAATGTTGTGCAAACAGCAAGAAGACAAAAAAGAGAATGTTCTCTAGAATGTGCATAAGAAGAAGTAGCACAAAGAGAATGTGCAGAATCTATTCAACAGTTTGAGTAGAGAAGAAGAGTTTTGTAAACAGCAATAGCCTGTAGGTGTGCGTGTGGTTTATCAGTTGAGCAAAGATTGCTCTTGATTGCTACTGACAGTCTGCAGCTCCAAGTGAGCATTTGTTTGTAGTGAGCTTTGAAAATCTCTGTTTTGTGTGGTTGAATGCAACTCTTGATCACTGCTTGTAGATTAGAAATCATTAGTTATTTTGAGTTATGTATTTTATGTCATTTCCAATCTTTTTAATAGAAAGCAAAATAAATTGCGTGTCTCCTAGTTTTATTATTGGATTTTGCTGATTTACATTCCCAACAAATTGAGAAACATCGCAGTCTCTATAATTTGGCTCCTGAGCTTGAATGCTCTAGCCCTTGTGTTATATTTATTTTTGACATGGTAATCAGAGCTATAGAGCCTAAATCCTTGTGAGTTGGCCATTTTTTTTTTCCTGGGTGTTTGAGTTTTGCGTGTAGGAGACATGGTTGGAGATGAAGGAAAGAGTTGGCAGTAGCCACCCTCCTTTAATGGACAAAATTATGATGTTTGGGCCAAGAAGATGAAAACCATCATGGTTGCAAATGATTTGTGGGAACTTTGTGTCACTAGGTTTGTGGATACAATTAACCCATCTTAGTATGCTGCTCTCACAAACAATCAGAAGAACCAATTGAGGGAAACAAGGAGGAAAGATGTTAAGGCATTGAGTTTGAAGCAGCCTTGACAAAGGCGATATTTCCGAGAGTAGCAATAGCTAATTATGCCAAAGAAGACCAAGAGTCTAAGGGAAATCTACCAAGGTGGAAGGTATGAAGGAGATTTTGTTGAAAATGTGAACTGTGTATTATTTTCTCATAGTGATCGATTTATTTTGAGGATGCTATTAAGGAGGAGAAATGGTTTGAGGCCATGGATGAGGAAATAGATGCAATAGAGGAATGATACATGGAAGCTAACTGATTTGCCTCCCAACAAGTAAGTTATTGGGGTTAAATGGGTTTGTAAGACCAAATGTAATGCTGAAGGAAGAATAGAGCACCATAAGGCAAGATTGGTTGTCAAGAGTTACAAACAACAATTTGGGAGAGACTATAATGGGATGTGTGCTCTTGTGGCAAGGATGGAGACCATGTGGGCAGCCATAGCTATTGCAGTCCAGCACAAATGGAAGGTGTTTTAAATGGATGTGAAGTTTGCCTTCCTTAATGGAGTGTTAAAAGAAGAGGTTAACGTGGAGCAGCCACTTGGTTATGAAGTTCCGGGTCATAAAGGCAAGGTATATAGGTTGAAGAAGGCTCTTTATGGGCTGAAGCAAGCTCCACGGGCTGAAGCAAGCTCCACGGGCATGGTACAACAAGATTGACTCATATTTGATGAGCCATGGATTTGGCAAAAGTGATGGTGAGCCTACTCTTTACATCAAGATAGTTGATGGTAAGATTCTTATTGTTGTCTTGTATGTTGATGATTTAGTTTTCATTGGGGATGATGATTTCCGTATTGTTGATTTTAAAGAAGCCATGAAAAGAGAGTTTGAGATGATAGATTTAGGTCTCTTAAGGTATTTTCTAGGCATAGAAGTAAAACAAATGCATGATGGTATATTTATCTCAAGAAATGTATGCTAATGAGATCTTGAAGAGATTTAGAATGTATGGTGGCAAGCATGCACCAACACCAACAACCATAGGTCTTAAGTTGAGCAAGGAAGATTGCAGTAGCAGTGTTGATTCGACCAGGTTTAAGAGTTTGGTTGGAAGTTTGATATATTTAACAACAACTAGGCCTAATATAATGCATGTAGTGAGTTTGATTTCCAGATTTATGGAGACTCCAAAGGACACCCATTGGCAAGTGGGTAAGAGAATCCTGAGGTATATGAATGGCACCAAGGGATATGGCATTTTGTATAATGCTGTAAATGATTTTAAGCAAGTTGGTTACACATATAGTGATTGGGTAGGAAGTGCAGATGATAGGAAGTACACATCGGGCTATGTGTTTCATTTTGGTTCGGGTGTAATCTCATGGGCTTCCAAGAAGCAACCCACTATTGCCCTATCAACAGTTGCGGTTGAGCATATAGCAGCAAATGTAACAGCATGTCAAGCTATTTAGCTGAGAAGAATCTTGGTAGATTTGAAGGAAGAACAAGAGGAGAACAACAATCTTTTGTGACAATGTTTCATCAATTGCATTAAGCAAAAACCCTGTGTTTTGTGGAAGAAGCAAACGCATTGAGATTAAGTATCACATCATTAGAAGTTTAGTTGATAATGGTAAAATAAGAATAGAGTTTTACAGGTTTGAGTAGCAGCTAGCAGACATTTTCACCAAGCCATTGAGTAGAGACAGCTTCGAGCACCTAAGGAGAAGTTTGGGCGTAGTTGATTTAAGTCATGATTGATTTTGTTTATTGGCTCAGAACAAAGGGGGATTGTTGGAATTTATTGCCCTTAGCCCACAATTTTGCCCCCCACATAAACTCCACCTACCCATCAGGAGTGCAACGACAATGACAACCTGGAAGATTGACTTTGGGATCTTCATCCCAACAACTCCTGACATGAACAGCAAGACTGCAGAGGAGTAAATGAAGGTAGTTGAGTTTGAATTTGAAAATTTTGAGAGGGAATATTGTGCAAACAGCAAGAAGACAAAAAGGGAGAATGTTCTCCAGAATGTGTAGAAGAAGAAGTAGCGCAAAGAGAATGTGTAGAAGCTAGACAACAGTTTGAGCAAAGAAGAAGAATTGTGTAAACAGCAGCAGCCTGTAGGTGTGCGTGTGGTTTATCAGTTGAGCAGAGATCACTCCTGATTGCTACTGACAGTGTGCAGCTCCAAGTGAACATTTGTTTGTAGTGAGCTCTGAGAAGCTCTGTTTTGTGTGGTTGCTGTTGAATGTAGCTCCTGATCGCTGCCTGTAGATTAAAAATCAGTTTTTATTTTGAGTTATGTATTTTAAGTCATTTCCAATCTTTTTAATAGAAATCAATTTTCACTGATTGAAAAACAGAGTTGCAGTCTGTGTAGTTTGGCCTTTAAGCTTGAATGCTCCAGCTCGTGTTATATTTATTTTTGACATTATCATGGGTCAAGGCCAGGTAAGCGTAAGAGATATTCCAATTAGACTGGTTGAATTTTTTGCAGTTCTTGACTGTTTTAACTTTTTATATTGAAGCATTTTATAGTCGTTAGTTCATATACTTATAGCTGCAAGTTGTCACCTGGATTTTCCGATTTTGAATTACCTCCTGAACAGAAAAGACAATATAATCAATCATAAGTCACGGTTTGGAGAGTGTAATATTACTGTGCATATTAACAGGCAAGCAAAAACATAGATAATATCACAACCCAGACCTATGCAGATCAGTTGTATCATTGGACAAGTCTTTATCATAGGGAGACTTGTTATCCTTGATTTCTGAAGTGGGTGCCCAGTAATTTTCATGCACTTCAATTTGATTGTAATCATCAGGATTCTGAAGATCTTGAAATCATAACAATCAAACCACTCTTCTGCGCAGAGGCTTTCAGTAGGATGATCAGAAGAGATATACAAACTTATTCATGTTGTTCAGTTGGTTTTTAGCAAGAAAAAAACTAAACACCACTTCTTCCTTAATTAATTCATTGCCTAGGATGCAACTATGACTTTTGATTTGATAAGTATGGTACAAAATACTCATATCTGGATTAAATTGGGGTGATTCTTACGAAATTTGAACCACCATGTTGGTGTAGCCAAATTGAAATTATTGGTGTATAAGTGTTGTTTCGCTTGAAATTCATGTCACAGTTCTAATCGATGTATTGATGAGATTAAACTACTGGCAGGACTGATCCAGAATTTTTGTACAAGATACTGGGAGAGGTGATCAAGGCAGGAGCCACCACTGTTGGCATTGGGGATACAGTGGGATACCTATTTCCTTCCGAATGCTACGAATTGATTGCAGGCATCAAAGCCAATACTCCAGGCATAGAGAATGCCATTATTTCAATTCATTGCCACAATGACCTTGGTCTTGCAACTGCCAATACCTTGGCTGTACTATTCCTTTTCTATCCTTCTCACTGCTCTCATTATCTGTAAATTTGTGGTATTGGGTGTTAAATTTACGAGTTTTCATGATATGAATTACAGGGTGCACTTGCGGGAGCAGGTCAGTTAGAGGTGACTGTTAATGGCATTGGGGAAAGAGCTGGAAATGCTTCGTTAGAAGAGGTAATACAAGTCTTCATGGGCACATTTAGAGAGTACTTTTGCAATTTCAACTTCTTTTGGTTGTTTAAATTCCATCAACTCACAAACGAGATAGTCATTAGATATTCACCTTTTGAATTTACTTATTTGAACTTCCTTTTCTTGGTAAAGCTTGGATTTGTTAAGTTGGCTTCTATATAAAATGAGCCATGCCACATAAGACTGGCACATTGTTTTAATATTTAAACCAGATTTCTACTCGCAGGTATCCATGTTCATGCAGCAGAATCTTGTTGCATATATGGGCTGCCTAATTGAGCCAAGAGCGATTTGAAATGGGTCTCTCTTGCGAGTGATATCTCTTGCCATTATAATTATAAACAACGTCTTGGACTTAATTTCATTTAGTTTTTCTTTAATACATCCTAGTCTGCTATTTGACTTGGAGAGGTGACAAACACTCTTGCATACAGTTAGTTATATGGGGGAGAGCTAGAGAGAAATATAAATGTTGAGATAGAGTGATAGAGAGATAGGTATTTAAGGAGATATATAGACTCTAGAGGAGAGAGGCAACGAGATAGAGATATAGAGGGTAACAAATAAAGGGAGAGAGAAAGAGATATATGAGATGAGAAAGGGAGAGAGTGCTAGAGTTAGATAGATAGATAAGGGGATGGGGATAGGGAGGGAGGGAGAGAGATAGAAGGAAAGATAAAGAGAGGGAAGGAGAGAAAGGGAGAGAGATAGGTAGGGGAAGAGATGGAGAGGGAGAGATATATAGAGATAAAAAGGGATGAACAAAGAGATAGGGAAAGAGGTAGAGAGATGGAGAGAAATGGAGATAAAGATATAGAGAGGAGTGAGAGGAAGATAGATAGATGGAGAAATAGAGATGTGGATATAGAGGAAAGATGGAAGGAGAGGGAGAGGGAGAGGGAGAGGGAGAGATGGATTGATATAGATTAAAGGGAGATATAGAGAGATGGAGAGGAATAGGGAGAGAGATAGGGAGATAGAGGTAGAGCGATATGAATACAAAGAGTTGGAGAAAGGAGCAAGAGGGAGATAGAGAGAAAATTAGAGAGAGAGAGATATTAAGCAAGAGTAATAGAGTGAATTGGACTATTGTAATTGTAATATCCCATCTTAATGATTAATATGCTTGATAATGAGCCTCAAGTGCTTTGGTCTTGTAACATTTTTTATATCTAGTCAACATTCAACCATTTGCGCTTTTAAGGGATCACAAATGTGGGTAGAAGTAGGAGAAAACAAAGGCACAATTTTATAAAAGAGTCACTTGTGCATTGAGTTTAATACTTTTGTATCAAGGGTCAATGCTTTTGTAATCCTAACATGCTTTTGGAGTGAAATGGTGCTTATAAGGTGCAAGCTTACTTTAACTTGGGTTGTGGAATCTGACCTTACACCTATCAATTGCATTTGGTTGGAAGTTTCTAAAGCCTTTTGAACAAATTCATTTTATTAATATCCTTTGATGAAGAGAATGATGCTTTTCGACTTATACATTGTTTTCAACCTGTATTTGTATTTCCTATTTTGATGGCACTTTCATACTAGGACGATGAGGAAGAAGATGAATATGATACAATGGGAAATGAGTTTGATGAAGACATGGATGCCCTTAAGTGTGCATGCCAATTAACTGGCGAAGATCATAGGTTTGTCGAGAATGCTTCAGAAGCAAAGATTAATGGTGAGAGCGAGGATGAGGATGATGTCCAGACCTTATTCTGAAACTTTGATTTTGGCATAAGTTGGGAAGACATTGGAAAATGTTGTAGTTTTTTGCAGTACACTTGCCAATTGCATTTTACTAAAAGTTACTAAATCCTTTTCAAGAAACGTATTTGTGTATATCATTGTAATGTCCCCACTTTTTGAGTGATCTATCAGGATGGGAAATTCACCTCTCACCCATCTCCACAGGTGAATTCTTGTGTTTGGGGATGATCTACTTGCCAAAGGGAATCTTATACTTAGTCATTTTTATGACTTTGGTAAGTTAATAAAGTAACTTTATAAATTAAAGTTATAAAAGCACTTTTTCTAAAAATAGAAAAAGTTAAGTTACAAGTTATTATAAAACAACTTTATGAAATTACCTTGGCACATTTACCTAGGTTGTTTTATAATATTAAATTGGCCCCTCTTTAATGACAAATAACCCCTCAAGTTGGGCGTACAAGTTTGGAAAGGAATCTTAAAAAGATGCTTTTAGGGGTACGAATTAGGGCAAGAGGATTAAAGAGATGGAAAGAGGTTTTTGGAAGTCATTAGACATTGGTTAGTTTTGTAGTATTGGTAATTTGCAGGTCTGCAACTTTCCACAGATCATCGAGTTTGGGACGATACCCTCAAATTTGACTTTAGAAGGACGAAATCCCTTCTACAGGCACCACGTGGGACACACCAGAAGCTTGTTTCAGGCCATTGATGGGCCCATTCTGCAAGCAAACTTTGGAATCAAAATTACTTGAAAAATTCGATCAGATCTGGGCAGATGTTTGTGAATTTTCAGTCCATATTTGATGTCTATGCAAACCGTACCCTTTCCCCATGTTGGTCGTACCATTTCAGCAGCCTGGGGTTTGCAATAAAATAGATTAGAAGATTTTAGAGGCAAGGTTTGTGTGCAAAATCATTGTTAGGCAATAGGAAATTCAGTTGGTTGAATAGATTGATCATATCTCAGCTTATTTGGGAGCTATCAACAATTCATTGGGAATTTGGTGCCAAATCATGGTGGTCCTCCTGGCAAGAATTTGGGAAAAGCTTCATATTTGCATTCTACCTCCTCAATTGTTTTTGTTAATTATTAGAGTGATGAATAAAACTCATAAAAGTTGTTGATGAGTGTTGGAGATACTTGTAGCAGCAATCTACTTCAATTCAATTTTAGTTAATAACACAGCCTCCAGGCAGGGCGTGGACCTCTGGTAGACCATATTTGGCATTATTGTGTTGAAATTCATTAATCTCTCTAGTAGACCATATTTGGCATTATTGTATTGAATTTCATTAATCTCTTGCATTTAATAATTGCTGCTAATAAAATCAGAAATCTGATAATTGATTTTCAATCAGTTGTTCCTTTGTATTGCATTGTTATTTCCTTTATGCATTGTCAAAACCCCAAAAACAACCAAAGAACTTAAAAACTTACAAAAATCCAAAAACACATTTGCTGGTCAAAGAACCAAAATTGGAAACATTCAGCAGTTTGGAGCAGAATTATAATCAAGGATCTTTCAGTGGTATCAGAGCAATGATCCTACCGGAGATATTACACACGCAGGAGACCTAGAGTGGATTTAAATTTTGTCACAGAACCACTCTTTGAGACTAATATGGGTGATATACCAAAAGGACAGAGGAGCCCACCCAGACAGGAGAGACAGATTCCACTCAATCCTGATGAGATTATGAGGAGCTTGGCTGAAGCACAACCAAGAATTGTTCAAGCAATCAACAGGTTACAGGACACACTTGATGGAATGGATTTGGAAAATAATAGGAGAAGGCACAAGAGCTGTAGCAGGACAGTATCAACTTCAGGAAGTAGGGGCAGCAGTAGAACTCCATCTTCCCTGAGTAATGCATCCATCTCACCACGAAGAGACAAGACCCATACTAGGACAACAGATAGGCTTATGCTCCGACGGTTCACTCCTAGAGATGAACCACCGTTGGCTGATCCACATAATGGAATCACCTTTCAAGACACAGTTATGGCTGCTAGCGATGAGTGGGCACGTCTACCAGCACATGTTAGAGATGCATTTCTGTTGCATCAATATTGTATGTAGCGTCGTGATTCCATGATGGGACAGAATGATAGGGGACCCAAACAACAATGGAATAATGATTTGAAGAAGGCTACAGACAAGCTGACTTTATCCACTTTTGATGGCAGTGGCTCCATTAGTGCATGGGTGTGGGTTCATAAGCTGGATATATATCTTTCCTTGAAGCCTATGGCTGAAAATGAAGCCATACAGTTCGCTGTCCTACATTTGGAGGTTGTCGCATATGATTGGTGGCACCATGGGTTGATCACACAGAATCATGCCCTTATTCATTCATATGCAGAGTTCACAGAGAGGCTGATTTCCAGATTTGACAGGAAGGATGTGGAACTCTATTACAGGGATTTGGCTCTCCCGAAACAATCGGGACATGTGGAGTCATATATTAATGAGTTTCAGCGTATAGCAGTGATGGTGCCTGAGATGCCTGTTAGGAGGGTAGTAATGCTCTTCATAGAGGGACTTCATGAGAGATACCATGGTTTGGTTAAGGCCTTGAAGCCTAAGACTCTACAGGAGGCTATTTAGCTCACATTAGATCTGGACACTATTCCACCATCCTCTACTTTTCAGCAAAACAAAATTTTTCCCAGCAATTCCAAACCCTTCGAGAAGCCTTTCAATCCACAAAAGGGTAACACATCTTCTCCTAGGATTGATCAGGAGACTAGAAATGAATTGAGGAAGAAACTGTGTTTTACTTGTAAGGAACCTTGGGAACTGGGACACAGGTGCCTTGGCAAAGGCAAAGCTCATCTCATTGAAGTGAGCTTAGATGTGGAGGATGAGTACATTCAGGACACTGATGATGAGGGAGAGCATATTGAGACTCCCCAGATTGAGCTTGATTCTACTGATGCACAGGCTATGGCCAATGTCACCATGGCCACTCTTTCCAGTTATCCAAAGTTCCATGCCTTCAAATTGAAGGGAACTATTTAGGGGCAGCGTATAGTGTGTTTAGTAGATACTGGAGCAACCCACAACTTTATTGATCAACATTGGGTAGAGAAACGTGGGTTACAAACAGAGAAATTTTCGGGATTTGGTGTGAAAGTTGCAGATGGTGCAGTGTTGGGTTGTACCAGGAGGATTCCTCAGCTCTGTATCCAGATGGAGACTACATTCTAACTGATGATTTTTATGTTTTACCATTAGAGGACTATGATGCAGTTATTGATATGCAGTGGTTACAGGGGATTGGCAGATATGTCATTGATCACAGTAGGATGCAGTTGGAGTTCTTAGCTGATGGTAAGAAGAGAATTTTGAGGGCACTGTCGGATGGAGGCCCCAAGGAGGTTTCTTCTTGCAGGATGGAGACTATTATCAGGCACAAAGATATCCTTTGGGCTACATAGTGCTTTATTTCATCTAAAGCACCTTCATCTCAGGATGGAAAATCTTATCACATTGATATACAACAGATTTTAGATAAGCATGGGGTGGTGTTTGATGATATACCACCTGGTGTACCATCAGATAGAGGCTTTGAGCATGTGATAGAACTAGAGGATGGAGCAAAACCAATCATGACCACTCTCTACCACTATCCTAAGGCCTACAAAGACAAGATTGAGAAGACCATCAAGGAACTTCTCGACATGGGATTCATTAGATCGAGCTCTAGTCCCTTTGCTTCTCCAGTTGTGTTGGTGAAGAAGGATGGGACCTTATGCATGTGTATTGACTACCGTGCACTTAATAAGAAAACCATTAAGAATTGGTACCCCATTCCACGCATAGATGAGTTGTTGGATGAGCTTCATGGCTCAGTTTATTTTTCGAAGATTGATCTTTGATTAGGATATCACCAGATTAAGGTGCGGGAGTCTGATATTCACAAAACAGCCTTCAGATGCCATTACGATCATTATGAGTTCTTAGTGATGCCTTTCGGTCTCACTAACGCCCCTGCTACATTTCAATCATGCATGAACCACATATTTAATAAGCATCTGCGTAAATTTGTGTTGGCATTCTTTGATGATATATTGATTTATAGCAGATCATGGGAGGAACATCTGAGGCACTTAGATGAGGTGTTGAGCTTTATGGAATCTCAGTCTTTGTATGCTAAGATGTCCAAATGCGAATTTTGACTCACTGAGATTTTATACTTGGATCATGTGATAGGAGTTGATGGAGTGAAAGTCCATCAGGAGAAGATCCAAGCTATTATTGATTGGCCACCTCCCAGGAACATTTCAGAGTTGTGTGGATTTCTTGGTTTATGTGCTTATTACAAGCAGTTTGTTAGAGGTTACTCTCAGCTTGCAACACCTTTGACAGATCTCACCAGGAAAGGGGCTTTCAAATGGACTTGGGAAACACATGAGGTATTTGATAGGCTTAAGCAGGTGATGAGCACTTATCTTGTGTTGGCACTTCCGGATTTCACCCAACCTTTTGTGCTTGAATGTGATGCTTCAGGAGAAGGTGTGGGTGCAATACTTATGCGAAATCATCATCCTATTGTGTATGAGAGTAGAAAATTGAAGGGCAGTGAAAAATTATACTCTACCTATGATAAAGAAATGTTGGCTATTATGCATGCTCTCACAAAATTCAGACAATACTTAGTGGGAAGGAAATTCATTGTTAAAACTGATCATAATAGCCTTAAGTACTTTTTAGAACAAAAAGATCTCAATGAAAGGCAACAAAAATGGGTCAGTAAGATCCAAGCATATGATTTTGACATTGAATATGTCAAGGGAAAAAACAATGTAGCTGCTGATGCATTATCTAGGAAGCCATCCATTGCTGCTCTTTGTTCATTGAGTGAGATTTCAGCTGATTGGAAATCTCAACTTTTAGTGGAGAATTCCAAAAATCAGCATGCATGTGAAATTATGGATGGGATCATTCAGGATGATAGGTACACAGTTGTGGATGATGTGATTATCTACAAGGGGAGAATTTATTTAGTTCCAAAATCTAAATTGAAAAATCAGATTTTACATGCTTTTCATTATGCTCCTGTAGTAGGACATCAAGGGTATGGTAAGACCTATAGGCAGATTAGAGAAAGGTTCTCTTGGAAGGGCCTCAAAGATGATGTTTTACAACATGTTAGGGAATATATTACTTGCCAACAAAATAAAACTGAATATACATACCTTGCTGGTCTCCTACAACCATTACCCATTCCAGAGCAAAAATGGACTGAAATTTCAATGGATTTCACCATGGGTCTTCCCAAGGTGCAAGGGAAAGATTGCATATATGTAGTAGTGGACAAATTGACAAAATATGCTCACTTCTTTCCCATAGCAGTAGCTTATACAACTTCATAGGTTGCTGATTTGTTTTTCAGAGAAATATTTAGGCTCCATGGTCTTCCAAAGACCATTGTCAGTGACTGTGACAGCCGGTTCATGAGTTCTTTTTGGCAGGAGTTGTTTAGACTTACCGGCACAGAGTTGACACCTAGCACCAGCTGTCATCCTCAAACTGATGGGCAAACAGAGGTTGTGAACAAGTGGCTTGAGGGGTATCTTCGCAACTATGTGTTAGGACAGCAGCGTACATGGGTTTGTTGGTTATATTTGGGAGAGTTTCGCTACAACACGACACATCATATGTCTATTGATATGACTCCTTTTCATGCACTATATGGCTACGAGGCCATGACATTCATGGATTTGGCACTTGGAGATAGTAGGGTACCATTGGCACAGGATTGGCTTTAGGAGAGCCAAGACAAGCGATCATTTGAGATTGGAGACATGGTGTTCTTGCGCCTCCAACCTTACCGACAAAGTTCTATGAAGATGAGTGGGGCCGAGAAACTCAAACCTCGATTCTATGGTCCGTTCCATGTTTTGAGGAGAGTTGGGGAAGTAGCATATGAGATTGAGCTACCACCCGAGAGCAGGATTCATAATGTCTTTCATGTATCTTGCCTCAAGAAGCCAATCAGACAGAGTACAGTGACTTCATCAGTTCTTCCACCCTTGGATGAGGAGGGTAAGTTGATTATGGTTCCTGTTGAGATATTGGATCAGCGTGAGAAGAGTTTACGTAACAGGGTAGTTCGGGAATATTTGATCAGATGGAAGGATTTACCTATTGAGGATGCCACTTGGGAAGGTGAAGCTATCTTGTAGCATCCATCTCTTCAGTTGCTTGAGGACAAGCAATCCCGGGAAGGGAGGACTGTAATGTCCCCACTTCCTGAGTGATCTATCAGGATGGGAAATTCACCTCACACCCATCTCCAAGGGTGAATTCTTGTGTTTGGGGATGATCTACTTGCCAAAGGGAATCTTATACTTAGTTATTTTTATGACTTTGGTAAGTTAATAAAGTAACTTTATAAATTAAAGTTATAAAAGCACTTTTTCTAAAAATAGAAAAAGTTAAGTTACAAGTTATAATAAAACAACTTTATGAAATTACCTTGGCACATTTACCCAGGTTGTTTTATAATATTAAATTGGCCCCTCTTCAATGACAAATAACCCCTCAAATTGGGCATACAAGTTTGGAGGATTAAGATTCCATTTGGAATCTTAAAAAGATGCTTTTAGGGCTACGAATTAGGGCAAGAGGATTAAAGAGATGGAAAGGGTTTTTTGGAAGTCATTAGACATTGGTTATTTTTGTAGTATTGGTAATTTGCAGGTCTGCAACTTTCCACAGATCATCAAGTTTGGGACGATACCCTCAAATTTGACTTTAGAAGGACGAAATCCCTTCAAATTTGACTTCAGAAGGATGGAATCCCTTCTACAGGCACCACGTGGGACACACCAGAAGCTTGTTTTAGGCCATTGAAGGGCCCATTCTGCAAGCAAACTTTGGAATCAGCATTATTTGAAACATTCGATCAGATCTAGGCAGATATTTGTGAATTTTCAGTTCATATTTGATGTATATGCAAACCGTACCTTTTCCCCATGTTGGCCGTACCATTTCAGTAGCCTAGGGTTTGCAATAAAATAAATTAGAAGGTTTTGGAGGCAAGGTTTGTGTGCAAAATCATTGTCAGGCAATAGGAAAGTCAGTTGGTTGAATAGATTGATCATATCTCAGCTTATTTGGGAGCTATCAACAATTCATTGGGAATTTGGTGCCAAATCCTGGTGGTCCTCCTAGCAAGAATTTGGGAAAAGCTTCATATTTGCATTCTACCTCCTCAATTGTTTTTGTTAATTATTAGAGTGATGAATAAAGCTCATGAAAGTTGTTGATGAGCGTTGGAGATACTTGTAGCAGCAGTCTACTTCAATTCAATTTTAGTCAATAACACAGTCTCCAGGCAAGGCGTGGACCTCTGGTAGGCCATATTTGGCATTATTGTGTTGAAATTCATTAATCTATTGCATTTAATAATTGCTGCTAATGAAATCAGAAATCTGATAATTGATTTTCAATCAGTTGTTCCTTTGTATTGCATTGTTATTTCCTTTATGCATTTTGTATACATCTGCCAAAGCATTTGTAACCAAGATGTCTAATCATTTACCCCCTTCTAGTATGCTTTGATGGATGTCCATATCATGTTTCAAAGCTACCAATTTTGCAGAAGCCCCGCCTATGTTGGCGGATAGTTAACGACGTACTAAACCACTATTTGGGAACATCGAACATCTTCGGACTATAACTACCAACGAAAATAAACGGTGAAGATTATCTAGATCGTCTTGCACGTTTTTGCGGAACTTCTGACCATTGATCTTTCAAGCTACTTCAAATACTTCAAATAGGGTATGCCTTCGGCGTAATAATATATATAGATTCTTGCATTTATTAACTAATATCAAATGTAAGCATTGTATATAAAAGTTGAGTTATTTAATTGTTGTATCTATAATTATTTATATAATATGTTTATTTGTTATTTTTGCTGAGTCATTTGTTGAATTATGTTTCTTTGTTTATGTTGATGTTGTTTCTTTTCTTAATTTATTTATTTATAGATTCAATAGGTTAATTTGAATCTTTTCTAAATGCATTATTATCTTCTAGGTAGATTCCGTACTATTTCTAATTGATAGATAACTTTATTTTATTTTATAAAATATAATATAAATATTAATTTGTAGATTTTTATATTTAAATTGATGTAATTATGTCATTTATATTAACTTTATTTATAATTTTTTCATGTTATAGATATTATATGTTCTAGTAGAATTATTTATATATTTTTTGTATTATAGTTATCTTATGTTTATGGTGTGATATTTATCTACATTATCGATAGTTATTTGTTTTATATAGATTAATATTCTTAAATATTTTCAAATATTATATGTTTATAAGTTGAATTTTAAAATGTGTATATACATTATTGTAATATACCAATAGAAATATTTTAATATTTATATTGAAGTTCCAATATTTAAGTCGAGTTATCTTATTTAAATTATATGTTAGGTCTTTTTATTTTTAAGATTTCAATAGCTTTCTAGTGGCCCCTTACCCCTTGTTTTATTTTCATTGTCAATTTTATTTTTGGCCATTCTTGTAATTGGTTTGCGTTTAATTCCTTTTCTTCTGTTTTGGGCAATTTATTTTTCCTCCCTTGGCTCTATTTAATCTCATGAGAGCTATCCTCTCATTTTTGCTCTCTAGCTATTTCATCCTAAGGATAGATCATGAAGTATAATCCAAAATGTTGTTGATGAAAAAAATTGCTATAATATTGATGACTTGAAAACTTGACTTTGAAAGAATATAACTATTAGAGATTGTGGAAATTGTTAGAAGAATGTTGCAAATATGTGCTTGAGAGATATTTGAGAGATGTGTTGTCATTGCTGTCAACATATTTCTCTATCTGAGACAGTGGTGCAGTGAAGTTCAGTGAGTTAGTTTGTTTAGCATGATGAAGATTAGAGTTTGTGGATTAAAGTGTTTGTAGAGGGTTGTCTATAGTTGATTCAGTTCAATTTTTAGAGGTCCGCATGGAGACTTGATTGAGTTATGGGTATCTATGTTGTGGCTGGTTTTTCAGTTGTTCAGTGGTGACAGTATTTTGATCTCCATTGCTCTGCATTGTAATATCTTGTTTTTCGGATTTGGAGATATGTTTGGGACATTGGTGTGTCCTCAATTCAAGTGGTTTGTGGTTTGGAGGTCCGCAAGTGATTTTTCAAGGTTGACAGTCATTGCAGTTAGTGTTCCCGAGGTTTGGTATGAAGATGCTGGTGATTCCAGTAATTTGTGTTTGTGAGGATGTTGCTATGGTAATTCATGATGCTTGTGGATGTTTTTGGATCATGTGCCTTTTGTGTTGGTGGTCTGCATTGATCGTTGAGCTCGTAATTGATGTTTTTACTTGTTATGTTGATGCTTTTCATGATCTTGGCTGACCAGATGCTTGTAGCGTGTTGCGGATGTTCGAGGAATAATTTTTGGAGGTGTAACATGTTTGAAACGAAATATTGGGTCCGTGCTATGTCTTGATTGACATTGCTTGGTCGGCATGTAATATTGTATTGAGTGTGGTTATATTTTTGTAATTAGGTGATGAGTGTTGAGCCAACCTTAGAGAAATGATGACAAGGTTGATGTCATGTATAAATAAATGTAATATCTTTGTATTCGAGCATGAGTGTGGATCAGTGTGTATGTGCGCTGAATGTATACATCTTTTGAAGGCAGAGAAGAAGTGTGAAGAAGAAAGTTGTTTTGTGCTTCAATGGAACTGAACCAGGCATAAATGAGATGTTATTTCCTAGTTCGTAACTTTCGGATGTGATTCGAGATTGATTGTATAGGCAGTGAGCCCCTCTTATTTTGAGCAGTGAGCTTTAGGCAGTGTGCCTGAATGCATGTGCATTCCTCATTGTAATACTTCTAACAGAGTATACCTATTTTGTGGGTTCATCTCCATCATGGTTTTTCCCTTAACCGGGTTTCTACATCAAAATTTTTGGTGTTGTGTGTGTTTATGATGTGTTGCTGATTTATGCATTTGAGAATAAGTTTAAGTTGCTTGATTTTTTGAGACAACTGATTCACCCCCCCCCCCCCCCCCCCCTCTTAGTTGTTTGCCCCTATTTCATCAATAAATTTTTGTATTCGACCTGGTTTGACGATGGATACCCAATATTATGGAGATCCCTTGGCTTTCCCCAAACCCATACGTATTTCTGTAGGTCTCGTTCTAATAGGTTTGTTCAGGAAATATATATCCATATTTTTACATTGTGACAGGCATAACGAGAAATTGCTCATCGTCCTGCTTATATCTGCCCAGATGTGATCCAAACAAGTTCTGATGCCTAAAGAGAAAATATACCAAAACAAATGCGATTACCCCGAGAAGATATTCCCTTGATTCTTCCCTTGTGTTGGTGACAAAATTTCGTTCTTTTGGGTTCTAGTCAATGGTTGTATAATACTATTTGAATCCCATCTCTATTTTAGAACCGGATATGAAAGTTTCTTCTCATCTGGCTCCTTGTGAAAATCTATGGCAACTATGGATTCTAAATATTGAGGTCCTAGGAATAAATCTGTATTTACTCATTACACATATATTATACATATAATATGAGGATACAAATACCTCTTTTATTATATATCGGTACTTCCCAATAAGTATCTTATAGGTGAATATTAACTGTAAGATATTTGGGGTCGACTTATGGACTCCAAAGAAATTTATTCTTTGTTGGTTTATTTCGCCATCCTATCCAATGAATGATTCAGATTTCTATGTGATCTTATGCAGTCACAGGTTCCATGGTTCCCATAGCTTTCAAATGGCTGCTTAGGTATACCCTCTGCAATGGAGCTCTTATTTATATTTATTACAAGAATCAATTTTCTTAGTTTCCATCAATTCGAAGCTCTTTTTCCTCACTCATAAATTAGATTTAAATAATTAGGATAATTCTTATGCTTTATCACACTGCTCTTTGGGCTGATTTATGAACCATACAATACTGAAAAGAAGAAGATTTCATTTTTTCTTTTTCTCCTTCCTTCCCTTTTTCTTTTCTTGCATTAGCAAAGACTTTTTTTCTCTTTACAAGAGATATATGTTTGTCTCTTTGTGGAAAAAAGTCTTTCATTTATTTGATAGAACTATTTATATTGAAACAACTAGCTTATTGGATCTTGGTAATTAATATAAAACAAATATACCAAAGACCAATTTGTTTTTATTTGGAGTTCTCTATCATTTTATAAAAGAACCAAAAGCTTGATCTCAACGAGTTGCACACTAAGCATAGCATTGCTCCAAGATATTTAATTATTTTTATTTGGTCTTATAGAATTTAAGATTTATAAGGTTAGATTATAGAAAGATATTGCTCATCTTAAACAAAGATCCAAATTTTGATCCCCAATAATCCATAGAGGGTTTGAAGCGCATAATAACAATAATCAATTAGGGGCACTCTACCTTGCATAGCCGATTCTTTTCGAGCTCTCTCAATTCTGCTAAGACGCCCTTTAATTTTTATTTTAATGCCTTGTACATTTGCCTTTTCAGCCAGTTTAATAGCTTTTTTCATTATTTTTCTTATTTCAACTCTCTCCTTTAGTTGTAGAGCAATATATTCTGCAAGAATTTTGGGTTCTCTATAAGGTTTCTCCACTTTTTCTATAGAAATGACAAGTTTTCTATTTACATATTCAAGCATACTTTGTACAAGCATATTTTGTACTTCCTTTCTTAATTGCTTAATTTCTTCTTTTTCATCTTTTGTTTCTTTTTTCTTGGCCTTTTTTTTCGATAAACAAGTTGACAAATGCAATATATATATTTACCGAAATCAATTCAATTTGTTTCAGAATTTCTCTATGTGTAATTCCTCCATAACTAGAATTTATGGAACTTTTATATGTTGTACTTAATTTTCAATGCAATTATATATTCTCTCATCTTCTCGAGGATCTTCGGAATAATCCATTTCTTCAAACCAAAGGGAACAATGGTTTTGAGTAAAACCAAGTCTAAAACCAAGTGGATTTATTTGTTTCCCATACATATTTTTTTATAGTATTTTTTTTCTCTTAGTATATTTGCGACATAAATGGATTATGCTTCCATCTATTTGGATATTTTGTTTCTTTTTTTTCACCATAATTGAGTTAAAGTCAATTACATGCTCCAATATGATACTTAAATGACAAGTGGGTTTATGTATTGGATAACCACACCCCTGAGCTCTAGGTCGAAATCTTTTGAAAATAGGACCTTCATTCACTTCAGTCATAAGGACAAATAAAAAGCCCTTATCTATATTCATATTGTGATATGCATTTGCGATTGCAAAACAAAGTTCTTTTAATATGGGACAACATGCTCTATGAGGCATTCAATTCAGTATCGAAAGTGCCTCCATATAGGTACAACCACGAAGTTGATAAGCTGCTCTACGTGCTTTATTAGAAGACATACGTACATGTTTAACTACAACTCGTATTTTTCTAGTTTAAACCCTATTTATAAATTTCATCTTCATCCTCCACAATGAATTAATGTATACCTTTTACAACAATACTTTTTCATCGTTTCTCTTTTTTTTTTTTTGTTGCTTTTATTTTATTTTTTATTTTTTCGTTTATCAATTTTTTATCCTTTTTCGCATGTCCCTGGAAAATGGAAGTAGGTGCAAATTCTCCTAATTTGTGGTTTATCGTACCATTTATTATAAAAATGGATAAATGTGACTTTCCATTATGAACAACAATGGTATGACCGATCATTGCGGTTACAATGGCAGATCACCGGGACCAGGTTACTATTATCCTCTTTTATTTATTCATGTTTAGATTATCTATTTTACTCAACAAATCTTTAGATACAAAATTGTTTTTTCTTAGTGAACGTGTCATGGTTAATTACCTTTCTTTTTGTTGATAGAAAATAAAAAATGGATTTACAACTATTCTTACTTACGTCGACGAAGGATTGAAACATCACTATATTTATTTATTTTTCGATTCTTCCAAGTGCACTATAGCCCCAACGGGTCAGGGTATTTTTTCTTTCAATTGGAGCTCTTCCTTCACCACCCCCATGAGGATGATCCACAACATTCATAACTACTCCTCTTACTTTAGAACATTTACCTAGCTAACGTTTTGACCCAACTTTACTTTAAGTTCTAATTTTCCATTTAATGTTGCCTACTTGCCCAATTTTTGTTGAGCAGTTCTCAAATATTAAACGAACGTCCCCATATGATAATCTTAATCTGGTTAATCAACCTTCTTTTGTGATCAATTCTGCCACAGCACTCATTGCTCTAGCTAATTGTCCGCCTTTTCCAACTTGTACCTCGACATTATGTACAGTCGTGCCTAAAGGTATATTGGTTGAAGTAGACCTTTAATAATGTATCTTATCTCTTGGATGGGTGGAATAACAACTCTATTGGGAGCTACTATAGCTCTCGCTCAGAAAGATCTTAAAAGAGGTTTGGCTTATTCTACTATGTCTCAATTAGGTTACATGATGTTAACTCTAGGGATAGATTCCTATTGAATCTCTCTGTTCCATTTGATTACACATGCTTATTCCAAGGCATTATTGTTCCTAGGATCCGGATTAGTGATCCATTCCATGGAACCTATTGTTGGATATTGCCCTTGTAAAAGTCGGAATATGGCTCTTATGGGTGGTTCGAGGAAATATATGTCAATTACAGGAATCATTTTTCTTTTAGGGACACTTTCTCTTTTTGGTATTCCACCTTTTGCTTGTTTTTGGTCTAAAGACCAAATTCTTAGTGATAGTAAGTTATATTCTCTCATTTTTGGGGGGATAACTTGGTTCACATCAAGATTAATTGCCTTTTACATGTTTCGTATGTAAAAACTTACTTTTGAAGGGGACTTCCACATAAATTTAGTTAATTCATATAACAAGGTCCATATTACATTATATTTGACTTCTATGTGGGGAGACGAGGAATCCAAGATATTAAATAGAACAAGAGCAGATTCTATGTGGAATCAAATCATAGGAAGGAATAATTCCTTTTCTTAAGAAGCATTTCAATTTTCGAATAAGATGGAAGCATTGTACCAAAAGAACGGGGGTTTGGTTGTCACTTATCCTTTCTTTTATAAAGGATCTTTTGTATATTCGAAAGAATCAGGCAAGGCAATGCTATTTTTTTAACTTGTGTTAGGAATATTTACTCTGTTTGTTGGATTGATAGGAGTTCCTTTTTTTTGAAGGGGAATGAGTTTTGACATATTATCTCAATGGTTTACTTCATCGATGACCCATTTTGATAAGAAACATCTAGAGAATTGGTCCAAATTTTTCATAGACGAAATCCCCTCAGTTGGTATAGCATTTCTTGGTATATTGATTGCCTGTATTCATATAGACCTATTTACTTCTTATCACAGGATGTATATCATAAAACAAAGTCTCATATGAAGATTATTATGGATCAATCAATTAATATTGTATATAACTGGTCTTTTTGTTGAGCTTATATAGACATATATTATGACATAATCTTGATTAAAGGTATACCAGGATTAGCTGAAACAAGTCATTCATTTGATCGATGGGCAATTGGTGGAATCCCAAATGGAGTAGGTTTTTTAGGTCTTTTCGTAGGAGAGGGAATGAGGTGCTTAGGAGGGGGACATATACCTTTGTATATATTTTTTTCCTTTATTTTGTATATTAATATATTACTATTCATTTTCATAATGAAGATTTTCATTCTATCCATAGAAAACTAGAATGTATATAAATTGTGCTCTTTATCAGCATTGATGTCTATAACAGCATCCTTTTTCAATATCGTTCCTTGGATTTATTTTTAAAATAATAGAATATTATTAATATCTTTGTGAATGAATATGATTCAGTTATTTTATCAACTGGTTTACATGGAACACATAGATATAGAGATAAAAAAAAAATGAAAGATCATGAAAAAACTTATTTGAAATGCTTGCAAAGACAAATAGACGAGTCATTGATCCCATGAAGGTATGATTGCTGAGATCCATTTTTCATACTTTACCACTTTCCAATACTTCATTTACCAAAATAAAATTCCCGAACAGATTGAATAAGATTTCACATATCTTATCAACTAGCCCATGATTCAAAGGCTGTACAATCTGCATAAGGTAGAAAGATGAAAGGCCTACTTGATGGAAATCAATTCAAAGAATTGATATGACAAATGCACATAATGTAGGTCATTGAAAACTAATGAAGACTGATAGGATTCATTTACACAAGGTAATTGATGCTTTTGCCTCTGAATTGGATCAAACAACTTTGAATTTCCATTTGCACTATTCAATCTCTTGACTATCTAATCTTGACTTTGATTAGGAAACCTCATAGATAGAAAATGTGCAAACCACTGAACATATCTGCTCTAATCTTCTTCAAAACAACTCTCCAATACTCTTCATATTTCCTACTCTAGATCCGCTCTTAGATTTGCTTTTCTTCAAATAATATTCTATTGTTTTTCACACAATCTACTCCACGAATTTCGTTCACATATCACATCTTTTCTATTTCATGAATGTATGCATCTCTTTTAAAATAGAGACAACCTTTCAAAAGATTATGTCCTTTTAAATAATCATAATTTTTTTTCATTAATTTCTGACTTTTCAAACAGATTGTAATAAGAATAATTACTGCCTTAGTTCAGAAGATAATCGCTGCCCATAATAATAGTTAATATCACATTTACTAGTTGCTTCTCTTCTCTTTAATATTGATTACTTCCTTTGTAAAATTTTTATCGCTGCCGTTGTTTAGAACTAACATTACTTATCATAGTTGCTGTCCTTAACAAATGCTTCCTTTAATAAATCGCTGCTTATAGATGAATCGCTATAAATTAAATTCTACATATCGATTAATCATTATCATTTTACATGGGTGATTTAGACTTCCTTTTATATATCTGTCTTGGCACCAAACGTAGGGGTCGGCCAGCATATGAGTCGGCCTTGTTCTAGCGCTGTTTCCTCTAATGTTGCAACAACTCCTTCCAAATGTTATAAATGACCTCAATTCTGGACTGAGTTGCTTCAATGTGCCCTCGATGCACTCTTCACGTTTTAGAAAAAATTCATCAAATTGAGAGAGATTTTTGACTCACAATTTGACCTTCTAAATGTAGAAACTGAACTCAGCTACAACAAAGAAATATAGTGAAATAAAACACAAACAGTTACACAAAATATATTGTTTTTCACACACAAAAATAACTCTTTATTTAATGGATGGATTACATGGTGCCTCAGTACAGAGGTCTTTTTCTCATCACAAGCTTAACAAGCTCAACAACAAAATGATCCCTAAAAGTAGATTGAAACTGGACTCTTTTTGGTCTCTGCATTTATTATTCATTTCATTCTCTTTTGAAACTGCATATAAATGCACAACTGAGTCTGCTAACAGCCTAACAGTTCATTGAAATGCAAACTGAATCTAAACTAACAGTCTGGCATGGCGGTGCATGATGAATGCCAATTTGGAAGCCACGGTGGAACTGGAAGATCTCTTCAGCATCACTTTCCAACACTAAATTAAAAAGAATTGTTTTCTTTCTTTCCTTTTGGATGTCAAGATCAAATTCGAATATTACTTGTAATGAATTTATTGACACAAAGAATAAAACCGTAGAGAATATGAGAATATGCTGTAAATTATTGATACTAATAGACTACATTTCTAAAATCTTCAATAAGAACAAAATAAAAAATTCACAATACAATGATTCTATACTTAATACCTCCTATACAGCCATCATAAGGTACTACTATTAGTACTCTAATTCTAATGAGGCTGATTTAGCACACTAAAATTATACTTGAGAACTTATAAATGACTCAATTAAGAAGTATGCGAATTCTAGCAAGTTATCACATATCTCAATACATTCGACTAGGTCAAGGGCACATGTGTATCCCCATATTTGTACATTTACTAGTACCTAAACGAAAATGTAAGCAGTTCTGACAAAGTCACACTTGGGATAGAAAACCAAGAGCAATTTTGTTCATTGAACCTTCCCTTTTTTCACCAGTGCTGATGATCACTAATTCTAGCAGCTCAAAAAGTAGTTCTACAATCAAGCTCGTATTTTTACTTTCTTATATTACTAAAATCAACATTGTATCTGATTTCTAAAACATTGGTTAGGCGTCATTTTTTTCTGATTAAGTAATGAATATTTAAACCTCAATGTGCTCTTAGATTTGTATTTGCCACTAAGCATGCTAGTTTTTAAAGTGATCTTTCAAGTTTTTATTCTATGTTAGGTCAAATAAATCATAATATTATTAAACCCTAGAAAAAAAATCTTTTTGAAATTCCACAACTCTCCCAAATGCTTTTCTCTGGCTGTATACTGGATGTTAATGGTATTCATAGAAGAATTCAAATCATGCCTTACTTTCATTTTCTTTTCATATTTCTATTCATAGACTGGTTTTCTGCAGGTGGTCATGGCAATAAAATGTCATGGAAAGGAAAAATTAGGGGGTATTTACACTGGAATCAATACAAAACATGTTGTTATGGCAAGTAAAATGGTAGGCTTAGGATTTGTTTTCACGGTTATCATTGTTATGGCAATTTTATGTATTAGTGATCTTGGTTGGTTTACTCTTATTTACATTCTCGACTTTATTATTACTCTTGAGAACAGGTATCAGATTATACTGGAATTTATATACAATCACATAAGGCCATCGTTGGAGCTAATACTCTGATAGACAATGGGGTTATTCATCAAGTAGGTAGTTGTTATGTTTTGTACATTCATACTAATGAGATGAACAACAATTATCATGTCATTGTTCTCATTTTCCCAGTTCAGATGATTGATATATCTCAAAGCTTTATGACAGAAATTCAAATTAATGTCTATTACAGCCCAAAATAATCTCTTATGTCTGTGGGTTCTCTTTTCACAAAACATTCCCCAAGTGTAAAATAAAAAGCTTCACGGTAAAATGGAGTTATGCTTACATCTTTACTGTTTCTAGCAAAGTTCTTTGAAGAGGTTATTAATTTTACAACATAAGTTTTGTGGTTGCTAATATAGCTTTCTTATGAGGTCATTATTGGTAACTGTAGTTAATCAAAAGAGTTTATAGAAGAAATTTGTATAATATTAATATGGATTTGGAATTTATAATCATATGACACTATGATGTGTATTGAACTTCTTTTTTATCTATAAATGAACGAAAAATCACTTATATCTAAATTGAATTTATGTATGTTTTTAAGATTATTTTGTAAATAATGTATTTTTTTTTTTATGTTTAAAAGTTTTGTTAAACAATTTTGGTTCAGTCATTGAGTCCAAGTCAAATTTGGGACTGCTGAATTTTGCCAAGTCACAAGTTTTTAAACTATAAAGTTATTGATTGATATAGTTTTTCTATTTCATTTTCAATTATTTAGTTCTTTATGTCTGTGTCAAAATATTTGATCAGAGTCAATCGGGGGATTCATCATTCCCCACACTTCACTTGTTCAAACCCACGAGCTTAAAGACCCAACAAAGGCAGAAAGCTCGTGAGCTGGCCTAGTAGGGGTTTGAACCTTAGTGGCTGTCTCACCAATGGAGTGTTTCTACCACAACACTAAACATCTAAAGACATATATAATATATATAGAAATAGATAAATGATATATAATTTATAATTAATATAGTTAATTTTTGCTCAAACAAATACATACAATTCATTATGTGAGCAATACATCCAAAGTGCTCAACGAAATAAATCTGAATGACAACAAACAAGCTTACATAGTTGTAATAAAAGAGCCTCCGACACATAATCATTAAAATTTGTCTGTACCTAAAATAGTAGTCACAAGCTAGCTATTGCTAAAACCAGCGGCTTGCTAATCTTTTACTTCAGCTAAACAAATGCCTTTTGTTGAATTCTACCCTATATAAAAGACTTACCAATTGCCATCAAGGAATATAAAGCATTGCAACTATGGAATATGATTTGGTAAGCTTTCTCAAATATTGAACTACCCCTAGAAAACTCCTTACCTCAATCACTATGAAAGTCTTGGATCACTTCAAAATGGCTTCCACTTTTACTAAATTCCTAACAATAGCTGGATCTCTGTCTGATAAGTTTTGATCTCAGCTACTTCATAGACTTAGCTAGTCTTTGATCTCAGACTTAGACAACTATTTGGTGACTACCCTTTTAAAAAGTTAAATGAATATTTGTCTATATAATCAGCAAAATGAATATAAACAACAAAAATCTTTTTTCTACAATCATGGGTTAAAACTCTATTTTATTTACTCTATATATCTCTATGCTATGGAAATGCCCTTAAGTTTTAAAAAAATAGTTTGTGTCTATTTTTCTTAAATTTTTACGATTTTTTAAAATCCAAATTTTTATCCATTTTTTCAAAAAATCTTGTACTTTTGGTTTGCCAATTTTTTCCCCAAATGATTTTTGTTGCTATGATATAAAGCATTGCAATGTTGGAATATGATTTGGTAAGCTTTCTAAAATATTGACTTAACCCTACAAAACTCCTTGCCTCAATTACTATGAAATTCTTGGATCACTTTAAAATGGCTAGTCTGAGACAACTATCTGGTCTATTTGGTGACTGCCCTCTTAAAAAGTTAATTGAATATTTGTCTATCAGCAATATGAATATAAACAACAAAAAATTAATTTCTACAATTCATAGGTTAAACTCTATTTTATTTGCTCTTTATATCTCTATGCTATGGAAATACCCTTAAACTTTTAAAAAAATAGTTTTTCTCTTTTTATACAATTTTTTATGTTTTTTCTTAAACCCAATTTTTCCCCGATCTTTTGCCGACTTTTTGTTAAATTTTTCAAAAAAATTATCCTTTTAATCTGCCCATTTTTTTCTCAAACAATTTTTTGCTACTATGATTTATACAAAAGCTGATCCCGGTGAATTTGACTAGTCTACGTCAAATTTCAATAGCAGCCTTCCATTATTGTGGGAATTTTCCCCCCTATCTAACCATGCCCCGCTGCATAAAAAAAATGGATTTTCCAATTTTTCTAAATATTTCAAAAAAAACATTGGTAAAAAAAAATGGATTTTCCAATTTGAAGTAGTTGCCAACTTAGTCATTATGATTCTAATGGTAATCTGATACTCTCTTAATTATCATAGATTACCTTTGTCTTTAAATTCTTTAGAAAGATTGGCGAGAATTTAAATTTCAACTATTTGTGTCTAAATGTTATTGTCAATATCATTGTTCTTCTCTTTTCTGATTTCGTTTTTAGTACATCTCATCTTTGAGTCTTATTTTAATTTCAGTATTAGCTTTTAAGCACGGAATTGCTAGAGGTGTACTGAATTAACCAAATAACAATATCTGATCAACTTTGATTACTTTATTTGTTGTAGTTGCATTTTGATAAAGACCAGAAGGAATTGGCATTGGATGAAGGTCTCCGACAGAAGGAATTGGCATTGGATGAAGGTCTCCGACCTAGAGTTAATTGGTCATTTGTTGATTTACAGGTAGATACTCTTTGTTTCAAGGAATTTGTCATATATCAATTCTCTTTCTTGTTAAAGTAGGATGTTGTAGCTGGTGTTTGTACGAAATCTTGCAATGGTCATGGAGGTTTTGGAAAGCAGGTTACTTGTGGAACATTGGGCCTTTCCACAGCATCTATAAAATTAATAGGTCCAGATGGGAAAGAACACTGTGCATGTGGTAGTGGAGCTGGACCGATAGGTGCTGCGTACAGGGCAATTGATAACATTGTTAAGGTATGCCACCTTTTTTTATATTCATGTACACCTTTTCTTGTGGTTTTAGTCAAATATCTTTGTTCTCAACATGCTTCTTTATTCATTTTAAAACATGTTTGCCTAGATGTTGTAGGGTATTATAACCCAGACAATGTTTGATGTTTTTAGCAATAGTATTGTATAGATTGTTGTTAGTCATAGGTGGATAGGTAGTTCTTTCTTTTTTCAAATTCTTTATCGAGTTGTGGGTGATTTTTCTTCTTATCTTTGAAGTGGTTTTCTAATTGTACTATTAGTGTGTTGTTAAAGGTCTGTTTTGACTTTTGTTATATTGATGGTGGTATGTTCATGACCTGCGGTCGGTGGCCTATTTAACTTAAGTTTGTATAAAGTCAGCACCCTTGTTTTGCTACTTTTATAATAAAATTAAAAAAACAAATCAAATCATCTTATTTGAAAGATTCATTACTCAACAAAACTTGAAGAGATATATACTCATTCCCTTGTTGAAGTCTTACAATAGACCATACATCTCCACAACCTTGCTAAACCATCTTATAGAATATATCAAAGTTATTTTTGTTTTTAAGTGAATATTGGTTACTAATCTTTT
Organism: Cryptomeria japonica; assembly: GCF_030272615.1. Classification (NCBI taxonomy): domain Eukaryota; kingdom Viridiplantae; phylum Streptophyta; class Pinopsida; order Cupressales; family Cupressaceae; genus Cryptomeria; species Cryptomeria japonica. Next base: position 142,849,834 of record NC_081410.1, read on the forward strand.
TGTTTTTGAAGTGAATATTGGTTGCTAATCACAATCGAATCTTTCTCTACATTGGCTACTCTAATTTGGATATGCAATTCGTTATTTTAAATCAGATTCAAGTATTGCTATTATTGATCATACGCTAGGTTTGGATTTGAAATAATATTCAATAGCTATTTATAACATATGGCAAAGTATTTTAGCTGTTGAAGATAATATTTTAGCTGTTGAATTCAGTTGCATGACGTTGTTAATAGTTGCATATTATTTTTGGATGGTGTTCTCTATCACAACAATTTCATATTAGTTTCGCATGTTAGAATTAATAATTGCCTGTTAGTTTTGGATGGTGTACATCACATCGATGTCATATTGGTGTCTATGAGCATTTAACACAGTTGCATGTTGAAGTTTCAACATTGATTTATCATTCAGAGGTTTAGAATTGGTTTTTAGATTGAATATAGTTGGGTATTTTCAGTTGTTTGAATCAAAGAAGCAATAATAGCGATTAATACCTTCAAAAAATTGGAAAAATCTTTGACTGATTGTTTGCTGATTTTTTCTTGTTTTAATCGCAAAAAAAACGCGATTAATTGTGTTGCGTGAAAGCCTGAGAAAAATAAATGCCGCTAAAACTTTAAAATGTCTACAAAATTCGATAAATAGCCGTCTTTTTTCAAGGTTACTCAGCTCGTGGCTAAGGGTTAAGAGGCGAAGTTGAAGTCGAAGGGAAGCAAATAGGTGGTGTTTTTTGGTTGCGCAACAAAGGGCATTACCGGCTACTTCATTTTTTGAGGTATTTACAATAGTATAGCCGTCCAATTTCTAATAAATAGCCGTCTTTCTGCTAAATAATTGTATATATACTGTAAGAATTATACAGTAAGAATTGTATATAGTATATACAGTATATAATTCTTATGTATTTCTTATTACTTATTTCTTATATAGTATGTAAGTAGAATTATACAGTAAGAATTGTATATAGTATATATAGTATATAATTCTTATGTATTTCTTATTACTTATTTCTTATATAGTATGTAAGTAGAATTATACATATACCGTATGTATGTATGTATGGAAATGTCCTAATATATTAAAAAAAACTAGTTTTTATTTTTTTTTGCAATGCTTTATGTTTTTTTGTATATCCGATTTTTTCCCAATTTTTTCCCGATTTTTTGAAAAAATCTTATACTTTTGTTTTGCCAATTAATTCCCCAAATGATTAATGCTTTGGTTTGAATAACATCATCAACAATCTTTTGGATTTTTAATTTGATATTATATTTGAAGGTTTCCATCATTTCATTTTAGTTATTTCAAATATAATAATGTGATATTATTTTTTGAAGGTGATTGTTTATTTTGGGTTTTGATATTTCTATATCATTAACTAGAATCTTAATGTTTATTATTTATATTGTTAAAAATCTTAAACAATTCACCACTAAATCCCTTTAATTTGCATCTCATTTGCCATCAAATCATATAGTAAGCTATTTTGGCATTGACCATTTCCACTTGTTATTTGCAAATTTGGCATGATCAAAATTTGCATATCATTATTTGTTATATTCGCATTGATTGAATTTTTTGAGTCTGATATTATTTCTAATTTGATTGGCTAGCCACAAATAAGTTTCATATTTTGCTTAATTGTCCTCATTCTTGTCCCTGCATGCTCTCACCTTACCCACATCAAGATCTTGGTGATAAGAAAGACCTAGGATTTAAATTGATTATAAGTATTTGGTGCATTTGAGCTATCCTACTAGCAACATTACACTATGGTGCTCGATGCCCCTCACACCATCATAAGCCATCTCAAACTAATTCTATGTGATCCAAATCAAGTCTCAACTTAATGTGGTGTATAAAATAAGTTAATAACAAGTTAAAATTTAAAACATAAAATTTGATATAAAATAAATTAAGTTTAAGTAAAATTTCATAAATTTACCTTCAACAACTCCAAATTAGAGGTCTTGAAGAGGCCTTGTGACGTATTGATGAATGTTCACTTTTAGAGTTGAGATTGATGATTTAGAATTTTAATTTTTATTAAAATGTTTTTTTAAAGCTTTAAAAGAAGTGTTCCACGGAAACACATTTCCCACTCCCAAGCTCAAGTCCCCCATCCCTGAAACCCGTCCCCAAAACTTTTTCCTTTTGTCCCCGTGTCCCCGTTCCCCTTCCTAACGGCCGTGGAACACTGTTCAAAAGTATCTTTTCACTTTCAAATTCCTTTCGGTGTATCATTCATCTTATTAGGTGGAAGGGAATCTATAAAGTGATGGTTACATTCCTTACATATTGGTAGGTTGTATCATGTGGCGATGTGTGGATTTTCCATTGCTTTGCCTCAAAATAATATTTGTAAGATTTTTGCGGACCGGGGAAAAATTAAGCCAATGTGCCATGCAGGTACCAATGACCCTTTTAGAGTATTCAATAAGATCTACTGGAAAAGGTGTTGATGCAAGTGCATGTACAAAAGTCCTAATTCGAGGGGAGAAAGGGCACTCTTCAACACATGCATTGACTGAGGCAACTAGTCATAGAACCTTCAGGTGTGATTTGTGCTCATTAACATTGTGATATTATGAGAATTCATTTACCATAAAAAGAACTTTCTAGTGCATTTTTGTTCATATGAGATTAATACTTCAGTATTTTGACAGTGGAACAGGCACTGGATCAGATGTAGTTATCTCTAGTGTGAATGCATATCTACGCGCTTTGAACAAAATGCAAGGATTTCAAGCTGAAATGACAAGAAAAAAGCAAAGAAATTTGCTTCATGTCCCTACGTGAGATACAAGTTTTGTCTTGTTGACCAGAGTTTCCATTTCAACTTCTAAATGTACCTAATTTCCACCTTTTATTGATCCTCAATACGTAGTTTTCATTTGGAGCAGAGCAAATGATACGAATGTAACTATTTCTAAATGCATTGCTTTCTTAAATAAATGCAACGAAGTTATGGTTTCTTGTAAACTAAGAAAAACAATAAATCTAGCTTATATATTTATTCTTTGAAACATAGGGAAAGAGGATAAATTTTGACATTATACAATCACTTATTAGATCATGATCATATGTTTTTCACAACTGAGTTTAATACAAGTTAAAGCTAGTCAAACTTAGTAAAATAAAGCTTCTTACATTCTCTTTTAACTAATCTAGAACTTTGCAATTATTTCATCGAATTATTGTTCATTGGGTGTGTTGTCAAAATCCAGCTATAACTGACCCATTCATGTAGATGTAAGTCATTCTTCTCATTGCTTTGCATTTAATTTGTATATAGGTCGACTACAGATTTGATTTACTCAGGTTGATGTGGGAAAAGAATATTGTACCAACAAATTGATATTAGCTACAACATTGATTAGATTTGCATCAAAATTATTAGATTTCCACAATCCATAATGATATCTATTACTGCTTCTGGATGCGAAAAAAAGTAACACAATCAAATCCAGAAGCAACGATAGATAGATTTGCATCATTTAATTACTTATGTAGCAACACTATTTTAGTGCTTTAATCATCATTATTGTGGCCTTTTAATGTAACTGTAAATTAATTATTGGGCCCACTTCTCGTTTTCTTGTTCTGCCTGTTTTTTTCTTGTAACTGTCCATTTTGGGCCAATTCTAATTCTGGGATTCTAATTCTGGGATTTTCTTTTCCTTTTGTGGAGTGGAGGCAGATTTTTTGATGATTGTTTTTGGTGGTAGTTTTTGGTTTTGAGGAGAGATCACTGCTCTGAGTTGGGGTTGTAAGCATTTTCTGATTTTTGGAGTGTTGATACAGGATTCCTTTGGTTCTTTCTAATTTATTTCTATATACAGGAAGCCCAACATGAATCACAAGGGCGGCTGAAGTAATCTCTTGGTCAGCTTTGGAAGCTTCTGTCTTAAATGTAGAGTTTGACAATTTTCTTGCGTTTACCAACACTCCCCCTTAATTTCTACCACGAATTCTGATTGCATTCATAGTCCCTTTCATTGATGCTGCGGCATCTAAAATCTTTTAGATCTAGAGATCGAACCTAAGAAATCCCATGCTATTGTTGGGATGCTCTAACCACGAGCTCTGGCCTTCTTGATAACCAGTCCATCATCGGTTCAGGTGCAAGACACATGTATTTCTTCTGCACATCCCATAGAGTCACACTGCTGGTGCTCAAGGATCCTAACAGGCTCTGTTGGCCTCAAACATGCTTACACAAATCCAGAATGCTTTTTTCCAACAACTGCGGCTGTACTTCAAAATGTTCATCTTTGGGAGGATTTTTGCCTCACCTATTTTCTCCTGGCTGAGACCATCTCTTACTTCTTAGATCTCATGCCTCACGACTTTTATCAGCTTCCACGATTCTCCTTACTTTGATGACTTGAGCAACTTCAATGGATTCCACTGAATTCTTCTGCAATAACCTCCTTGGCCTACTCGTCCACGTACTTCTGATAGAAAAACACCAGTATCTCCTTTCCTCTTTGACTTGTTTCTGCCTTTGCGTTGTCTCCACACAATCTGCCATTTCCAACTATCTTTGACTAGCCGATTCGTTAAACCATGCTGAGTTCTTCATCGGTGGCCAGGAATGCCACCAAGGGCGCCACATTAGACACCTCGCCTAGCCATTCAAGTGGGGTTGTATCCTCCGCTTTCTTGCACATCTCTACACACAAGCAGACCTCCTCTTCCACAAATTGAATCCCTATCACATTTTACAATGATGATTCCGTGCAGGCTGCCATCTTCTTCTCCATTACACAAGCTGAACATGACATTAAAACCGCATCTAATGAACTGCCAGCAATAAAGTAAATATGGACCACTCATTAATGTAAGGCAATACGCCTAGCCAAAAAGTGACTTTGCAACTGATAAAGCTGCCAATATGTGAAGACCAAAGTTGCATGGACACGAATACAGTATCCGATACGGATACGGCTATTTTTAAAGACCCCCAATATGGATACGGTTGGACACGTCATTCATAAAAAACTCATACACATTTATTCAACACAATTTTCTAAGTTATTCGAGGAGATTTTCATTACTTCAAAAGCAATATAGACACATAATTGCTACATAAATAATGATAAGTAGATTTAACATTTTACAATATGCAAAAATAGAACAGTTGCATTGGAAGATAACCCCAAAAATGGATCACTGAAATAGAAAAACATTTCATTTGTCTTTCTCATTTGGTGTAGATTTTGTTAATACCATTTTTTTAAAAAATGCGTTAATGAAGTTTTTTAAAATTAAATTTAGAAAGATTTACACCAGTTTTGTTTAAAAATCAAATCACATTAGTATTTAGCATGGTTGGAAATCAAGTATTTTTGGGCATGTGTGGGTACACTATTCGACGTGTATCTGGGCTGTATTGGATATGTATCCGTTTCAGAAACGAGAACGGATACAGGGAAACGCGTTCCCAAGGAGGGACAAAGGAGTTTCCGGCAACTCTGGTGAAGACAAGACAACTTTGAACACCTTATATTAAACAACTCGGTCAGTCAAATGAACACAGCCAAAGTAATTCTCCACGCGAGATGCCCTCTGGTACAAATTTGGTCATGTGGCACAAGAATGCAAATCAGACCTACTCGCAAATGCCAAGGATGGAGAGGAAAACCTCCAGCACGGTGCACTTCTTTAGCACTCGATCTCCTTGTCTTGGCATGTGTTCTTGACTTTGCAATGACTTCCTCCTTGCAGTGACTTTCTCTCAGCTTTGAAATCTCCTTCCATGCACTTTCTGCAAAACAACTCTTCCCAGATCTCACAGAACACAATATAAGCAGCATGACAAATGCACAAAGAAATGAGAAATAAAGCAACAGTACACCCTCTAATTCATTTGCAAAGAGGATCTCCAGGATCATTTCCCATAGGCTCTAATACCACTTTGTTGGGGTGGTTAGAGACAGAAGAAATAAAAAAGAACATAATATCATTTTATATTGACTACAACAACATATTACATCTCATAAACCTCTGACAGAACTTCAGCTCATACACCATTACATATTGCTGTTTTAGACAGCCTCTTACAGCTCTACAGAGCTGGACTCAACTGGGAGTTCATAACAAATACAAACTCGGCCATTATACAGAAAGCTGAGTGCACATTGTAGATTGCAGTTTGTTGAAATATTTATGGAGGACATGTGAATGGAAGCCCAACATGAATCACAAGGGCGGCTGAAGTAATCTCTTGGTTAACTCTGGAAGCTTCTGTCTTAAATGTAGAGTTTGACAATTTTCTTGCGTTTGGTGGTAGAAATTATATCTACCAACATCTGCAATGGCTTAGAGGGGAGTTCATGTCAATTGTGGGCGAAGAGGCAGGAGGAATGCATGGCCTCGAAGAATCTTGGTAAATGCTACTAGGATATCAGATCCTATGGAGAGGCTTATTGAGGCATATTGCCAAAACAGAGTTCTAAGATAAAGTTTGATAGATTTGATTTTAAAGGTGAGCTCAACATAAATGTATTTTTAGATTGGGTCCAAGAATTAGAGAAGTACTTTGAGATGGAAGACTTATCCAAAGAGTAAAGATTGTTGCTTTCAAGCTGAAGTTGCATGCAGCCCTAGGTGGGAAAATGTGCAAAGTTCGAGGAGAAGACAGGAAAAAGATAAAATTTGGCATTGGCCTAAGATGGTGAAACATCTAAAAGCCTGATTTTTTCCCTTAGGTTACCAACAAAAATTGTTTAAAAAATTTCAAAATTTGAAACAATCAATGCAAACTTATAATGAATAGTTTATGAGGCTTCAATTTCAAATAGATAACAAAGAGAGTGAAGGACAAGCAACAACCTGGTGTTGATTGTAACTAGGGTATAGGGGTTCGGATTGCCTTAAGGCAACATCCGAACCCCTTTAGGACCGGGTCCTACCCTAACGTGACCCTATCCTAAAGACCACGCTAAAACACACCAATTAAATATTAGTGCCAAAATAACATTAGCGCCTCAAATATCAAGGAGGCCGACTTACAAGAAAGGGCCGACTTTAATAAAGTAAAGAGGCATATAAGTAAAGATCATTTTGCAAGTCAAATCATCAAGTTCAATTAAAAATCAGAATGCAAATTAGCTCTGCTGTGCGAACCTAAGGAAGAGGGTGAATTATTCAGTTTGGTGTAATATTGTCCAAGGGGACATAGCATATCTTGAGGCAAGTCATTGAAGCATGCAAGGACAGATCTGATATGTGAAGATCAGATTCGAGCTAAGTATTGTATTGTTATTTAGAGGAGAATATATATTCTGACCTGTGGGTCTTTCATGCTGGGTTTTTCCTCCTTGGAGGTTTTCCTAGGGTATGCTTGTTTGTCTTCTATCATATTTCTGATTTATGTTGTCTTACTAAGTTCTGCAAATCTGATTACAATCTAGGGCACAATTTAATGCATGTTGGTTCACTAAACTACTGCAAATCTAATACAAACCAGGGCATAATTAAATAAGATAAATCTGGTTATCATACCTAGGGTTTAAATTAACATGGTATCAGAACTCTAGGTGTTACTAACTTCTGATTTTAGCAGATCAATTGTTGCATATAGCTGTTGTTTGTGTTCAGATTAAAGATGTCAGGTTTAAAGGCTGACGATAGGCTTGAGGGAGCCATTGACTTTGCTGCTTGGAAAGTTCGTATTCTGTTGATCCTTGAAGAAAATGACCTACTGAAATTTGTAGAAGAAGAAAGGTTGTCTCCTCCAGAAGATGCTGAAGAGCTGAAACTGTTCAAGAAAGATTCCCTCAAGGCTAGAAGGATCATAATTGAGTTCGTCAAGAATCATCTTGTCACTGTCATATCAAAGTTTACATCTGCCAGAGAAATGATCAAACACTTGGAAGGGATCTATGAAGTCAACAATCTCAGCAGGGCTCTTGCCCCAAGACAACAACTTCTACACATAAAAATGAAAGAAGAAGACTCAATCATAGCCTACTTCATGAAGATCAATGAACTAAAGGACAAGCTAAGCACTCTTGATTGCCAAATCTCAGATAAAGACCTTGTTATGCTTGCATTAAATGGTCTACGAGATGAATGGGAACCATTCATTCATAGCATTGGTGGAAGAGCTTATCGTCCCAACTTTGAGCGTCTTCAATCTGATTGCATCGAAGAGGAATCTCAAATTGAGGTAAGAGGAAAACTCAAAAACTCTCTCAAAGATAATCATGTTCTCTTATCTAAATCTAGGAAAGGTGGTCATTGGAAGAAAGAAAAGAGAAGCAAAGATTTTAGATCCTCCTCCTATGATCCAAGGAAAAAGTCAAGATATTCCTCTCACATCCATTGCTTCAGATGTGATAAGTATGGTCACTATGCCAGAGATTGTCAAAATGACCCAAAGGAAAGAGAAGCTAATTTAAATGAGGTTGCCGAACAAAGTGAAGACTACCTTTTTATCTCTGCTCTTTCCAGCAATGTTCCTACGGATAGCAATTCGTGGATACTTGACAGTGGTGCCTCCAGACACATCTCAGGATTTCGTGAGCATCTCTCAGATCTGATTGAAAAAGACACCAATCTTCATGTTGTAATTGGTGATGATGCTCGATACTTGGTAAAAGGTTCTGGTACTACCTCTCTAAAACTAGATTCTGGTATTTCCTTACAACTCTGTGATATTCTATTTGTACCTGGTATTAAAAGAAATCTTATTTCTATTTCGGCTTTAGAAGATAAGGGTTTGCAAATAGCATTTTCTGAAGGGAAAGTACTCGCTTGGTCTAAGAAATCTAACTTCAAATCTGCTCGTATTATTGGACATAGATGTGATAGTTTATATAAGTTTGCAGCCAATCCAATTCAAGCTCTCATTCATGAGACCCCTGAATCATGCGAGCTATGGCATAGAAGATTGGGTCATCTTCACTTTCAAGCTCTTCCCACTCTCGGTAAAATGGTCAAAGGTATGCCTAATCTCAGTTTATCTCATGATGATGCTTGTAAAGGTTGTGCAATGGGTAAGAATGTAAAGAATCCCTTTCATAAAAGCGATAGTAGGGCTAAAGAAAGGTTAGAGCTTATTCATTTAGATTTATGTGGTCCCATGTCAGTAGCATCTCCTAGCGGGTTCGTATATTATGTTATCTTCATAGATGATTTCTCTAGGAAAACATGGATCTATTTTCTTAAATCTAAAGAGTTTGAAGAAGTCCTAAACAAATTTAAAGAATTCAAAGCCTTAGTTGAAAATACTACAGGAAATCGAATTAAATGTTTGAGGTCTGACAATGGAGGTGAATACACCTCATGTAGCTTCTATGACTTTTGTGTTAAAGCAGGAATTAAGAGGGAGTTCTGTGTTCCCTACAACCCTCAGCAAAATGGAGTTGCTGAAAGAAAGAACAGGACCATTGTTGAAGCTGCAAGAGCCATGATTCATGATCAAGACTTGCAACCTTTTCTTTGGGCAGAAGCATCCAAAACCGCCTTTTATATTCAGAATAGATGTCCTCATCAAGTCCTAAAGAATGTAACACCTGAAGAAGCATTTTCAGGAATCAAACCTAACATCAATCACCTAAGGATATTTGGAAGCCCTATGTATGTTCATGTGCTTAAAGAAAAACGAACCAAGCTGGATCCATCTGGAAAGAAAGGCATCCTAGAAGGTTACAGCGAATCTTCCAAAGCTTTCAGGATCTACATTTCAGGTCAAAGGTATGTTGAGGTAAGTAGAGATGTAACCTTTGAAGAAAATATTGCTTTCAAAAGATCTAAGGGTTCATTAATCAACAATGATGATATGATGATGGAAAAACAAGATTCAATTGTTGATGCTAACCCTGAGTTATAGGAGGAGTCTACTGATCTCCCAGATCAGGAAGACTAGAATGACTCATCAGAACGCATGCAATCTATCGATATACCTCAGGATATTGTGGTCTGCAAGAAGAGACCACTCTGGGTTAGAAATACAATTCAAGATGCTGAAGGGTTTGCTGCTCCCAGAGGAACCTTCAGAAACAGCAAGAGTGTCCAAAATCACGCCAACTACATTTTTGTGATGTGCAATATAATTGAGTCTGAACCCCACAATATCAGTGAAGCTATGTCCCATCATGCTTGGAAATTAGCCATGGATGAAGAGTATGGGTCTATCATCAAGAATGATTTCTGGGACATTGTACCCATACCCAAAGGTTGAAGAAAACCTTATATGGGCTCAAACAGGCTCCTCGCGCTTGGTATGAAAGAATTGATAAGTACTTACTAAGTTTAGGGTTTTCCAAGAATGATGCTGATGCTAACATTTACTTGAAAATTTATAATAATGAGATGCTTATTTTAGTTTTGTATGTAGATGATTTATTTCTCACGGGTGAAAATAAATTAATCATAAGATGTAAAAAGTAATTAGCCTCGGAATTTGAAATGAAAGATTTAGGTTTAATGCACTACTTCCTAGGGTTAGAAGTATGGCAAAGAGCTAATGAAATCTTTCTAAGTCAGGGAAAATACACTATCGATATTTTGAAAAGATTTAGAATGATAGATTGTAAACCTATGTTTACTCCTATGGAATCTAACTTAAAGAAGTTAAGTGTTTCTGCAGCTAACTCAGATTTTGCAGATCCTTCTGAGTATAGACAGTTGATTGGCTCCCTGATGTACCTAGTCAATACCAGGCCAGATATCTGTTATGCTGTGAATGCTCTCAGTCAGTTCATGAGCTCACTGAAACATGTTCACCTGGTTGCTGCCAAGCACATTCTAAGATATCTACGTGGCACGATTGGTTATGGGTTGAAGTATACACTTAATACCCCAATCCTCCTGAAAGGCTACTCAGATTCAGATTGGGCAGGAAGTGTTAAGGACAGGAAAAGCACTTCAGGCATCTGCTTCAACTTGGGCTTCGCAGTAATCTCTTGGGCATGCAGGAAGCAATCTTCAGTAGCATTAAGCACTGCAGAAGCTGAGTACATTGCCGCATCTGTTGCATCCAGAGAAGCAGTGTGGCTCCGTAAGCTTCTTGTTGGATTATTTGGTCAAGTCAATGATCCTACCACCATTCATTGTGATAATCAAAGCTATATAAAGATGTCAGTAAATCTTGTATTTCATGATCGGTCCAAACATGTGGAAACACACTATCATTACATTCGGGATATGGTGCAGAGAGGCGCCATTCACCTAAAGTACATTAGCACAGATGAACAGATTGCTGACATCCTCACCAAACCCTTATCCAGAGTGAAGTTCGAGTACTTCAGAGATAGACTCGGTGTCATGGAAAACGGAACCCTGATTGAGAGGGAGCTTCAATCTCAGTGACTATTGGTAGCACTTTGAATCATTCTTTGCTTGTGTGCAAGAATGAATTTCATCCAATCTATGCTTGTGTGCTAGATGGATAGTTGTAATAATGTAAAGACCCACTGGTGTATTACACTTTCTATGCTTGTGTGCTAGAACCATCCTATGCTTGTGTGCTAGGTGGAAGATGTAATTCTATGCTTGTGTGCTAGATCCATTCTATGCTTGTGTGCTAGATGGAACATAAAAGGTTCAGATCATGTATTCTCCTCCTCCCTAGTTAAGAGGGAGTGTTGATTGTAACTAGGGTATAGGGGTTTAGATTGCCTTAAGGCAACATCCGAACCCCTTTAGGACCGGGTCTTACCCTAATGTGACCCTATCCTAAATACCACGCTAAAACACACCAATTAAATATTAGCGCCAAAATAACATTAGCGCCTCAAATATCAAGGAGGCCGACTTTAATAAAGTAAAGAGGCATATAAGTAAAGATCATTTTGCAACTCAAATCATCAAGTTCAATTAAAAATCAGAATGCAAATTAGCTCTACTGTGCGAACCTAAGGAAGAGGGCGAATTATTCAGTTTGGTGTAATATTGTCCAAGGGGACATAGCATATCTTGAGGCAAGTCATTGAAGCATGCAAGGACAGATCTGATATGTGAAGATCAGGTTCGAGCTAAGTATTGTACTGTTATTTAGAGGAGAATATATAATCTGACCTGTGGGTCTTTCATGCTGGGTTTTTCCTCCTTGGAGGTTTTCCCAGGGTATGCTTGTTTGTCTTCTATCATATTTCTGATTTATGTTGTCTTACTAAGTTCTGCAAATCTGATTACAATCTAGGGCACAATTTAATGCATGTTGGTTCACTAAACTACTGCAAATCTAATACAAACCAGGGCATAATTAAATAAGATAAATCTAGTTATCATACCTAGGGTTTAAATTAACACCTGGTATGTGAATAGACTCAAATTTCAACTTCAAGATGAACTTGTATTGGTAAAAGTTCCTATTGTAGATAAGACATGAATATGGTTTGAAGGCTAAGGAGAAACTAAATCAAAAAACAAAATAATGAGTAAAAGAGGTCGAAGCTATCAAAGCAAAAGGAAAGAGACTTCCTTGGAACTTACCATGAGTGAAGAGCTAGAAGAAGGTACAAATGTGAAGGTTGACTCGAGGAAGGGGAAGCTTTAGAGGTAGAGGATGTGGATAACTGTCGTTGGAAGAGTGAAGGCCTCTGAAGTGTTTTATTTGTGATGAAGCCCACAAGGCTATATATTTCCTAAACCCTAAAAGAGTGATGATAGGTCAAGAAGAAGAAAAAACCTTGGTTAGATGAAGTTGAAGTTGAGTCAGGGGAGATCGAAGTTGAGAACCTTAATATTTGGAAATAAAGAAACCCCGAAGTTGATTGGAAGAGGAAGAGTGTTTTCAATCAAATTGCAAATGTAAAAACGAAGTGTGCAAGGTGTTCATAGATGGTGGATCTAGTGACAATCTAGTTAAGTATATAAATGGTTGATAAATTACAACTTTCTTGCATTCCAATCAATAACCCCTACAAGATTTCTTGGTTAAAGAAGAGTCATAGTGTGCTTGTTGATAAGTCTTGTCTTGTTGCTTTCAACATTGGTCCATATGTGGATGCATGTCATTTGTTATTGGGTAGGCCACTACAATATGATTGAAATGTAAACCATTGAGGTAGGGAGAATACTTATGAGGTTCAACATGAAGGGAGGAAAACCATATTAAAATTTAAGAGAATAGAGAATTGTGGGGATATGAGCATTATCATGAAAAATCTACCTTAGATGTGATAAAAAATTTAGTGAAGAGCGACTATTTAACTTAGTATGACAACAATGATGAAGTGTGATTTGAATGAAGGAAAATATTTCAGATCTATTAGTGATTTGTCTGAGCATTCTACTTTAGAGAATTTGTATAGCTTTATTGGTCCAACTGAGTGGTGGAATCAATACTAGACTCCTCTACACAAGAAGATCGAGGTTGGAAATTTTGGTAATGGTTCAAATTTGTGTCAAGGAATCCCAAGATACTACATTGGTGATAGGTCTATTCCCTCATATTGGTGGCAATGTTGTCATGCACTTTTGAACCAGGAGATTCAGACTTTTCAAAATGAAAGAGAAGATAATGTAACTGCAGATTAATTATTGGATCCACTTCCAGTCTTCTTATTTTTTATTTCCTTATTGATTTTGCATATTTTTGGCCTGTAATTGTTTATTTTGGGCAAATTCCAATTCTAGGTTTTTCTTTCCCTTTTGTGGGAGTAAAGGTAGATTTTTTATGATTATTTTTTTCTGGTAACTTTTGGATTTGAGGAGAGAGCACTGCTCTGAGTTGGGATTGTAAGCATTTTTCTCATTTTTGGAGTGTTCATACAGGATTCCTTTGGCTCTCTCTTATTTATTTCTATGTGTATGATTCCATATTATTAGCCGATAGGCTTTAAAATGTGGGAACTTCCATCGGTTTCGTCTCATGTCGGATGACGCAAATTTTTTCTGATGCCGGATTTCGATGACTTTTCTGTGTTTCAGGCGTAGACTTTGGTGACAAGACTACTCTGCAATGGGAAACACCAGCTACATTTGCCTGCTGTCGGATTTTATTGAGATAAGAGGGCAATGGTTCAGGTTTTCTGCAAAACACGCTTGATCCATGAATCAATTCTTGCAAAGATGGAGGCGACAAGGTTTGAACCATTGGAGAAGGATTATTTTGTGCTTTGCAAACTGTGGGAGTTACAGACGCACGAATTGGAAGCAGAATAGAGAGGGTATTCGAAGAGTCAACCAAATAAAAGAAAAGTGGAAGTGGATTAATTATGCGTGATGAATCAGGGATCATCAACGCCCTTTCCAAATCCTTTAAAGATGTGTGAACGACTTCTTTGAAAAGGTGTGTGGGAGATGAAGGTGTCTGCTTCTTGCTGTCATTTCCATTTGGAATTTAACACAGAATCCATCATCTTAACCAGGAAATAGTGCAGTCGAGTTAGAGAATTTTGGAGGTATGGATTTGATATATCAAGGAGTTCTTCCAGATATCATAATTTATGATTATCAGAGGCGTTCTTACAGCCACATCACATCTGTAACAGTCCATGAGATCACTTTCGTAAGAAGCATTCTGTCAGACACGTTATATACTTCCCTATGGCATGGTTAGGTTTACTATAAGGGTTTCAAGTTTTGCTTAAAATTCTCAAAAGCCTTCTTAACAAATCTATTTTGTGTGCATCCTACCACATCTCCATATAATTGATTCCTCAATGCAAAATTCTACCTAAACAGTAGCCAGAATCAAACATGCAGCCCTGAAACCATCTAGTGTGAAGAAATCTGAGAATGACTTGGAGCTCTTACCTGGATTTAAATTAAGCATCGATCTACCAGTTGAGGCTCAAAAATTCTGACCAGAACCAAATGTAAGTACGGCTGTTGTAAGCGATGACAGCAGTGCAATATTGTACGAGGGATATTACCGCTACTATCTCTTAACAAAAGAATACAGAGCTTCCACAAGAACACGAGGACAAATACAATTAATGACCGTGGCAGCTTCCGAGCTGAGCAATACGCTCCGAAAATGGTCGTTGGAATCGACTGCTGATTACACTAGGCTAAAAAACAAGCAGTTTATCAGTCTACTTGAATGTTGTCATCCATGGGAGTACGAGGATGCTGCTTGTACGAGGAATATTCTTTTTCATTTTACAAGAAAAATGTATACAGCTGTCCTGTGGTTGTCAAGCGTCTATTCTGGTGTCGTTTTTTGATTTCAAAATGACAGTACGGATTGACTAACCTGTCACTAACACGTTGTATTGAAACCAGAATAAACACAACTGTCAAAATGCACCAATAATGACTTAATGAACTTTTTTATTATTTTTCTCTCACATACATCTTTTAACTAATAACAATACCACATTTTCCAATGACCAAATTATATAATATAAAAATTATATCTATTAATGATAAATTATTTATAATTAGCCCCCACCGGAATTGTTTGCCGGTCGGGAAACTTCGTTATTTGCCGGTTTTCGTTTGGCACGGGCAAGGTTGCAGACTACGGCTTTAGAACTGCCATTTGTTGGAAGGTCTCCAAAGCTTTTTCAACAAGCTCATTTTGTGCGTACGCTACAATCATGGTATTTCACGAAATCGCACTTCTTTGTAGAATTTCGTCACCGGTCTTTTGTGTTTAATTTTTTTTCTGTCATTCACATCAGTAGATTGAAAATCAAAGTGTTAAGCACACAATGGCATCCCTAGCTCACCTCAAATTCAATAACGTAGCACTCTGTAAAGCGAGTCGGTTCAAGGAGGCTCTGCAAATTTTTCTTACTGCGCACAACCACTTTGAAACTCTTCTATATATCTTCATCTATTACAGACCTGTATTGCCAAAAATGCTCTTTCAGACGGTAAACAAATTCACTCTCTCATCAATGGCAGCCAGTTTTAATCTGCCAAGTATGCATTTTTACATAATAAAGTTATCAACATGAATGTCAAGTGTGGAAGTGTAGTGACGCTCGTAATGTCTTCAACAAAATGGAAAAACCAAACATATTTTCATTCCATGAAAATTGCGTCCAAGAGAAGTCATGGATTTCCTCAAAAAGCAATCACTCTGTTTTGCCAAATGCAATGAACAACTGTCAATGTCCATCCATATCAGTTCACTTTCTCTACTATTCTCTCTTTATTTTCCGACATGGCATCACTAAAATATGGTTTCCGGATCCATGGGAAGGTTATTAGATGTAGATTTCAATCCGACATTATTGTGGATATGCATTCAAAATGTGGAAATTTAGGAAAGGCGCGTGAGTTGATCTGCCATTTGCATTTGCTGGAACATCTCCAAAGCTTTTTCTACAAGCTCATTTTGTGTGTACCCTGCAATTATAGTATTCCACGAAATCACACGTCTTTGGGAAATTTCGTCGAACAGTTACCGTGAACGGTGAATGCTTCCACATTTTGCGTACATGTTTATCAGGCACTTGCATTGTGTGTACCCTGCAATCATAGTATTCCACGAAATCACACGTCTTTGGGGAATTTCGTCGAACAGTTACCGTGAACGGTGAATGCTTCCACATTTTGCGTACATGTTTATCAGGCACTTGCAACTACAGCATCTAATAAAAATCTCTTTTGCACTATATGCTTTGATGGATGTCTATACGCTGCTTCAAAGTTCTGTACGCTGGAGAAGGGGAATGGATCAGGTTGGACATTTGTTGATTGCATTTCCTGAAACAGAGTAGCTATCTCGTTCTTGTTCTTTCATGTCATCAAATAGAAGGACACCAGAAATTTGGCATTCAGCTGGATAGTCTGAAATGTGATTTTCCTCCATGCCGCAGCTACCCACAACAACATCCATAGGAAAACTCCTTCAATCGGAACTTGATCGTAGCTTTGGTTTCATTTACTTTTCCTTCCAGTACTTAATAATTGCTTCTGTGCTAAAAAACATATTATTTCTTTGCAGTTTCTTAACCAGTTTCTTGATATTGTTCATTTTTTTCTTTTAATTTCCACATCCATGTAGTCCAAACGTATTTTCTCAGACTGCCATTTTGATTAAGGTCAAAAACCATATTGCAATCAAATTTGTTTTCAGACACGCTGAAGTCTAGCCTTTCAATAATTTTGCAGTACCTATAAGTTGTAGGCATGTTTTACAAATAACAGAAATCGGACAAAAGAAAAAAGGACTTTCAAATGAATATAGAAAATAGAGCGGAATGCATAGTTAATAAGATCATTCAGTACTCATGAGTTAATTTGCATCTGAAGAAATTGCCTATTAACTCGCATTTGCCATGCTATGCTGACTTTCTGGTGAGTTAGTGAATTCAAGTATTTGTTTGTAGCCATCGTGGTTTTAATTACCATGGCCAATTTCTCAGAGCAGCTTTACGATTATCATGATTGTTTATATAAAAATTTAAATGGAAGGATGGATTTTGAGTTTGGGGAAAATGCATGGAAAACATTGTTTCTTGGTGATGGCAAACCCCAGGCATGTGGAACGTTTCTTGGATGGGGCCATCCATAATTTGATAGCAGTAGAGGAAAATGAATTGGGAAAAAAAAGACTAGTGGGAGATTAAAAAATGGACTTAAAAATGTAAATTTAGTTATTCCTCCTATTTTTAATAACTGCACTGTTGTTTTTGGTGAATCGGATGAGCTAAAAGCGAGAGATAATATTGGGAAGCTGTGTGTAGGAAGGAGCGTGATGAATCTGCAGAAGCTTTTCTGTTGAAGGTTTGTGCTCACAATCCATTTATTGGGGTGTGATTTAGTTTTGGGTGATATTTATTTTCATACATGTTTTTCATTTCAGTTGTGTATAATTTTTTAGCATCAACGTTTTGAATCACTCTGTGATTCATCATCAAGATGATAGAACTGAAAGATAAAAAATCATATCTAATTCATATCTATTTGTCAAGGGAGGAATTTAGAGAAGCTAAAAGTGAGGTTGAGATTGGTTTGAAATTATTGTTGGAATGTGGAACGAGTTGGGATAAACAAAGGCAATGTTTATCCAGCCCTTAGGATGCACTAATATAGAAGTTACCTTTATGCATCATCACTTCTATATTGGTGCATCCTAAGGGCTGGATAGCCACTTCCACAAACAAATGCCATGGGAAGCTTGGGTATAATTAGGAAGAATAATGCTACTCAATGCAAGGAACCATTCATGGCCCAACACATCCATTAGAATCATGGACCTAGGGCTGTTCAATTAGAACCAGCTTTTCTCTCCGTATTCTCACTTGTGTGATCTTCCTCATAATAATATCTCTAAAATATCGTTGTAGTTCAATAATGTCTGCAAGGACAAGGCTTGTGTTTGTGTGAAGTTGAACTCTTCTCCTTTCCATGTTTATCTTCTTCTACTACATGTATTCCACAAAGCTTATGAAATCTCCTCGTCATGTAAATTCTCTATTAGTAAGTATTTGTTAAGAATTTCATAGTGTAAAATGTATTTTGCTAATGCATGTGTGAGTTGAATGAGGAGGAGACGAAGTTAATTTATTTGAATTTATAGTAATTTTATAAATATACATTAAAAAAAGATAAATATTTATCTTAATTTTTATTTTTAATTTTTTCTAAAGAAAATGAAAAAATCCCGTGAGTGATGAGAAAATGGAATGCTTTTAGAAGGAAAGCACAATATTGGCAATGCAAGTGGGCTTTTCACTTCAAGTGCAAAATTTCCTCATTTAATAACCTGGGTGACAAAACTTAAGTGATATTCCCTTCCCAGTAAAACAACAATCTCACTAGTGCCAAAACAGTTGGAATTGAAAGAATCCTAATAGTGAAATGACATATCCTTTTTGTGATATATTGATTAAAGTATCTCAATTAATTATTATATACATATCTCATATCACTCATTTTTAAGTTTTTGATCATCTTTGGGAACTTGATTCAAATCTTTTACAACTTTTAAAATTCATATTCAGAATAAATTCCATCAATTTTCTTATATTAATCATTATAACCCAACTTAGTGCATGTTTTTGTTAATTTGTGTATTATTTGTTGTACTTAAAGATATTGATTACTTATTCATTTTGAAATCATCAAGGAATATTGGAATGTGAAAGAACAGCTAGGTCATCCATAAAGTCAATTATGCATTGTTTGCTTTTAACGTCTTCTTAAGTATAATTGTATGCTTGTTTCTCATCTTTGATATTGCACTTAGAGCTATAAAGTTGCTCCACTAGTTATTTGACCAGAGAGAAAATGGTCCTCACAATTCAAATTATTCCCTAAAGGTGTAATACTCCAATTTTCGTTAGAGACATTAATGAACAAAAGATAATTGAACTCTTTTTTTTTGCAATACAAAATTAGTATCAAACAACCCACACAACACTACTACATACACAAGGTGTCATAACATGTGATAACATACTTGACATGCACACGAATCCATGATACATGGTAACATAAGTAGAAGACTTAGCTCTACCTTTAGAAAAGACACCAAGGTTGAACTAGGAACTCTTCCAGCTCCTAAGAGATCTTCCATAATGGAACCATGAAGGAATATTTTCCACCCCCAACTATGTTACCATCATCAAGAGTAATAGATGTTTATACATCTCTAGGCAACCCACAAGCTACAAAGAAGAACATGGTTACACCACTATCAAGACCAAACTTCACATAGATGCAAAACATACATGACAACACTCACATCAAATTAAGAACATACCATTTAAAGTATATTTTACTATCGACGTAACCATTGCACCTCCTTTTGGTGCAAGTGCTAGTATAAACAAATTGATTACATTGAAGATAACCTTGTCACTCGATTGATAAAAGCTAGAAGTTTACTTTATGTAGAAATTTGTTTGAATATAATTGAATAAAATGTGAATTGTACAAATCAATAATTATCAAATCATTTATGGCTATTTTTACAAATTTGGACTATATTCCAATTATCAAAAAATTATTTTTGGTTTGTGAAGGATGTATCATATGAATGATCGATTGTTTTTATTTCTACCGGCATGGCCATTTCTTGTTTCTTTTCAATTAATTTAAGTTATTGATCTATTTGATCTAAGACTAGGGAAAGAAAAGAGTTTTAAGTTTTTGTTGCATCATCTTTGACTACATTGATAAGTACAAGTACATACCTATTGTTGCACTAATGCTTTATAATGTTATTGACTTGCTTTTGCAGCTTTGACATTCATTGGATTAGAAGGCATAATTCATTGTCAGTTTTAATTTTTGATTGAAGGAATTGTTGTTGGAGTAAATAGATAATCATCTAATAATTAACTACTTATTAGATCCCTTTCTAGTTGATTACACTTAAGTTAAACTTGAGAGTGTTTCTTATTATTAGTGTAGTCACACAAATCTGTCCATTTTAATTAAATGAATATTTGCTATTTATTTGGTTAAAAATCCACTAGCCATCAGTTAATTAAATTAATATTTAATTAATTCATCCACAAACATTCTTTTATTAATTAAATAAATTATTCAATTTATTTTAATTAATTCATTAAATCCAATTCCAATCAATTAAATAAATAAAATCAATTTATTAAATAAAATCCCCCTTTTCCTCTTTTAAATAAATTAACATTTATTTACATCATTTAAAAAACCCCCCCCACTTGCATTTTCCTACAAATGCAACTTGCACACATTTATTGAAATAAATGAATTTTTATTTTAAATAAAATCCTATTTTCCCTCACCCACCAAATCCACTTGCATGCCTAAACCCCTTCTAGATTCTTCTAATCACTTCTAATTAACCTAAACCATCTTCTAAACTTTGTCACATTCCTAAGCAAAATGGAGTCACTTCTCAAAGCCTAAAAGTCTTTGATAACCATTAAAGGCTTTCAACCTTCAACCACCAAAATCCTCAAAGTCTTTGAAAACCATTGAAGGCTTCCAACTTTCAACCACTTAATCCCCAAAGTCTCCAATAACCATTAATGGTTAATTCAACCCTCCCACATGGTTAAAACATTTGTTTTGACTCAACCTCTACCCAACCCAAAGGTCTCATCAGGGCATTAATGCTTTGACCATGATTATCTCTTAATCATTTGCACAAAGGTTTATCCTTGAATTAACTCCTAATCCAGTGGGTAAACCTAACTTAGACTTGACCCTTAGCCTTTAGATAACCATGAGGTCTTCTCAGGCCTTTAATGCCTCCAACCTCTTCTTTCAACCCAACCCTATGTGGACATTTGTCATCATTTCATTGGTGCCAATTGTGCACATGGATCCCCAACTTTCAAGCTTGACCCTTGATTAAACCCTTCAATCCTGGCCATCCATTGCTCCATTTTTCCTATAAATAGAGCCCATTCCTTCATAATCCAGATCCTGAAAACTTGTATGCATTTAGACTATAGACATTTTAGAGAGCATTTAGCATAGCATAACTAAAATCTTGTCTTTTTGGTAAAATCAATCATTTTAGCATCACTAGCATAGTATTTAGTTTTTCATTTATATTTGAAGCTTAATATTCAATCTCAGTCCTCCATAAGCATCCATAGTGCAAAAAGCTGCTGAGAGCTACACTATTTTGGAACTTGGAGAGGAGAGGAACAAGGGAGAAGAAGCTAAAGCCATGCTAAGAGGCAGTTGGAGATGCCTCATAATCTTTGCTTTGTTTATTAGATAGATTAGCATGCTTTTAGTGTCTCTCTTGATATGCTTTTTTTAGATTAGTTTTTGATTGACTAACACTAATGGTTTTGTGTGTTTTGTGTTATTTTATCAATTGCTAACCTTGTGCCATTTTGTAGGGCATCAATTAGGTTATGTGTTTATTTGTCTTACAACATATTCAGATGAAGATGACACAAAGCCGTGTCACACTTTTATAAAGGATATGGTCAATGTTGATTCAACTTTTTAAATTGAATCAATAGAAAGTGAAATATTTTTTTTTAATTTTGAAATGATGTAAACTAATAAAATGTATATTCTTTTGTGTATTTTATGGTTGTAATTTTTATAAAAAATTTAAAAAATATTTGAATATAGTTTTGTATAAAGTAAATACTATAATTTAGTTGCTAAAATAATGCTAAAATTGAAGTTACACAAGCTTTCACACTTTATTTAATAAATTTCATTTTTTTTTCTTTATTTTTTTTGTGTATATTGATAACTTGAAACTAGTGCATGGATATATTTTTTACTATTTTTATAAATATATATTTTCAATAATTTTGAAAAGTTGTGTACCGAAATATAATTTTTTTCATTTACTGCCACCTTTTTTAATTCATTGTTTATCCAAATTAGAAAAGAATTATATCATCTTGACATAGATTTTTTTCTCTAGTGAATCATATTTTTTTCAACATTTTTAAAATGTATTTTAGTATTTTTTCTTGTTAAGATAATCAATCTTATATTTAAATGTTGATGACCTACTTTCAATAAAAATAACATGTAAAATATATATAGTAATTAAAATATTAAAAGAGATATATTTTGGAATATTCACTTGTAGATCTATAAAAAGGTATTTTTACATTAAAAAATAAAATAAAAAATTAAGAGTACGAATTATTGAAACATCAAGTTTTTCAAAAAATAAAATAAAATTGGTAATTAGACTCAGTGATATAAAATATACATTTAGTAGACACTTCTAAATGGAAAAGTTGTGGTCCATATATAACTTATTTATAATAAATCTATATAGAACATTATGTTGGGCTAAAATTAAATTTTAATTAGAAAAATTTAAATTCACTTTTGCTGATAAGTTGGCCTAAAACGTGATATCGTATTGTACTTTTAGAATGCATAATTAACTGTTTTCTTAACTTTTGATTGAAGGAATTTTTGTTAGAGTAAATAGACAATCACCTAATAATTAATTACTTATTAGGTCCTTTTCTAGTAGATTACACTTAAGTTAAACTTGGGAGTGTTTTTATTATTAGTTTATGTGTTTCTTTGTCTCATAGCATATGATGAGGATACTTGTCATATTCTAATGATATCTTCACCTAGGGTTTGATCTTAGAGGGTTTACCTTTTCCTTTTACATAAGCATTCATTCAATTTTAATAATTCATTACTCAAAAAGGTTTTGCTTTAATACAAGTATCAAGTTACATGGCAAATCCATCTTATTTTTTTGCTATTGTGATAGGTGTTTTGGTTGTAGGTGATTTATGAGAGTTGTGGGGCTCATTATTAACTCCAATATAGTATTAGAGAACTAGATTTGCAACTTCCTATCCAAATGTGGAGAGACTTGACCTTCAAGAAAACATTGACACATCCTAGAAATAAATGGACTTCACTATTGCATCCAAAATACTTTAAAATCCTAAGATTGATTCTCAAAACATTGAAATTTAAGTAGGGAAATTTTTCTTTTTGTTGTATTTTTGAGTTAGAAAAATTTGTATGCTTGTACAAAATCTATATCAAGTTGTACCAACTATATACAATTGTGTGCCTTTTGCATTAGACCTATGTAGAAAATTGGTATCCACTTTTTTTGACGAATTGTGCAATTTTTAGCATTAAAATACGACAATTAGATTTTTTCTCTTTTTCGGTGCTAACGTCACCTTTTGTCTTGTTGATGTCACTTTCAAGTTTATCGATATCGTCAATTTTCAATAGGTGATCATTCCTTATCTGTCATCACCTCCATTGTCGAAGAATTGCTCTATGCCTGACTTGTCACCTTGTTGCCTCTTGCCCTTGCCCTTAAGCTCTCATGACACTCCTATTGGTGCCTAGAGGCCAAGAAATAGTGGCTAGTGGCTGAGTGTTTTAAGCCTCTAGTATTGCTTCACAAGCCAAACTAGGTCACTTCTATGAAATCGAGCATATCTTGGGCATAAAACATTAAATTTTTGCAAACATGACATCAACAAAAGTTCCAAAGTTTTTTTTGTAACATACTAAACTATAACAAGGAAATAAATTACTCTTCAAACTTAATGGAAATAGACATGAAATCTTTTATCTATATACTGAAATGAACATTTTGCTAATCTTTTCATTAGAGAAGCATAATTTCTAAAATGTCGATTAACAATATAACATCATGAAACATTATATATACTCTACATCATAAAGGAAGAGGAAGGGTTAGAATTTACAAAATCATTAAGCTTTCCATTCTAAATTCTCATACAAGTTTCGACATAGTCAGAGAGGGGGAGAGCATCATTGAGGGCTTTACCTCTAACCACAGACATGGTGGTCCCCACACACCTTCAATAAGAAAGTGGTCCTGCCCTTTACTGGGGTATAGACTAGGGTCTAGGTCTAATTGCCATCTTGCCATCTGAGCCTCGTATTTAGAACCTACACAACTCTAGCCGATGACACACTATAGGTACCTCTTAACTAGTATGATCATCTAACTAGGATGTGCATTTGATTCATATGAACTAACGCTTGCATGCAAATCATTGAACCACCTTAGCCAAGGTTTAAAATTTGCAAGCACGATTTACATGTTGTAAGTATTCACCACCCTCACTTGACTTGTACATTTACACCTTAGTTCTACTAACTCACTAGTTTACTCTCAAATTGGGCAAGCCATCTGCTTAATGTCTACTGACACTAATGGTCAATAACAACCCTCAAGAAAAGTAATCGCTAAACCAACTAACTGCCTAAATGTTTACTGACACTAACAATCGTTAATGACCTTAATGGGTAAGTTAAGATAAGTTCGTTATATGTTTCCTTTTCAGTTGATCATAGATAACCTATCAAGACTGAAAATTGATTGTGATTCACAGTACTATTTAAGCATATCCAACATTGGTTTAACCAATAAGGTAGAGATTTAATGCAGATAGTTGATAGGGTTCTTTTCATAAAATATTTAATATTGTATTCAACTCTACTTAATAAAATGAATATATCATTTAGCATTTTGACTAGATCAAATGATGTATTTAAGGTCTTTTACCCTTGCAACCGGTACACTATCATAGCTTAATGCATATCTTGAGATTATATCTCAGTTTTTCCATTCACATAGAATAATTATTTCAGCATTGTCATAAAGGACAAACACAGTTCAACATGCAAACATGCATCTTAAGTTATGAAATCGAAATCCAAACTATTCCATTTTGATTCTATATAGAACTCATGATATGCATATAGATGCAAGAACAAAGATATAGAACTTTTCAATTTCATGATCAATTAGCTACAATAATTATTTCATACAACATAATACATTATCTATGATATTGAGTTCCAACACATGATAGCTTTAAAGCAATAATATTGGCTATGCAGTTGATGTATCATAGACTTATATATAAAAAATGAAAAAGATGAACATGTCTGCAAATGGTGGTAAAAATGTCAATGGGTCACCTATATCATGCCCCTTTCCTTCTTATCACTATTAGTATTCTTTGCTTACCAATGCTATTTACAATAGCTTACAATACAATATGATGGTAAAATGATTTCTCAAGAGTAACTCTCTCTGTGTGTTCTTTATCACGCGACGCAGTAATGTATTAGAAGTTAATGATAATAACCTTTGACCTTGAAGTGTAGATGTGAGGGTGATAAGGTGGGAGTTACATCCACTGTCACTTCTTTATAATGCATAAGGAGCTTCACCCATAACAACCGAGTAATAAATTTAACTTCCATTCACTTCTTGAATTCATTTTTATATATAAATATAACTGATAAACCAACCAACTCCTTAAATGTCTAATGACACTAATGATCATTAACAACCTTCATGTGGGTAAGTTAAGACAAGTTATGTTACACATATGAGTCTTTGTTGTCATTGATGTCAAACTTATTGTAGTGATTCATATTGTATATCAAACCTTGTGTTGTGGTTTGGGATGTCAATCTACTTGGTTTGGTTATTCGTTTGGTTATTCTCTTGGTTCTATTGTGAAAATGGTGTAATATTGAAGTACATAATTTGATAGTACACATTGATTAAATTCTTGATGATGGTTGCTTTGGTTGTTGGTCTAGGTGTCTATCAATCAGTTATATGTTGCAGAATTGTATGTAGATTCTAGTGTAGAATAGTGTGATAGGTGAATATGCTATGTTAAATATCTATAAGCCTTTTGGATGGATAAGGCTAATGATCTAAAGTGTTTTCCAAAATATTAATGAACTTTGTGTGGTCCAAAAATTGTGTCATTATTTCCACTGGTTGTTCTTGTGAATAATATCTTTATCTAGAAGCATGTGTGTACCGGTTATGTATTAGATGGTTGTGAGGTTTGAAGTAGAGTTAGTGTGGCAGTTTGATCACAATTTTTCAGTTTGTTTGATGTTCCCTAGTAAAGTGATATTTATGTCTGTAATCAGAGTTTGTGCAATTTTAGGTTGTTGCAGAAGAATGCACTACATTTATTATCTTTTTGATTGCCTTTGGTGGTTGTGGATAATTGAATATTGTTCCTAACATGTCATGACACTCTTGTGGTGATTCACATATCTTATTTTCGGGTCCAAATTAAGATGTGTTTGTCTAGAGAAGATTGGTATGAAACAGTTTATGTGTTTTGGTTTGAGTGGTCATGTGAAAAGTTTTCTTAGCAATAATTGGAAGGTGTGCTAACATGGTGTGAACCTTCACACATCTTCTTTACCTTCCGCATGAATTTTTTTGGGTTGATGTTACATATTGTAATGGGTGAAAAATTAGGGTTTCTACCACAAGAAGGATGAAAACCGCTAAATTTTTACTTAGAGACCTATTAAATTCAAAGGAGGGTTGAATCCAGTAGATTTAGTCACAAACCAGCGAAGATAAGGACTAGAAATACTGATTGGATTTAAGGGGTGGATTTGTTTACCCTCTTTTGTGAGTTGAATTGCTGAAATTAGGGTAAAGTGCTGAAAATGAAGGTAAAAACACGGAAACAACAAGTTATAGTCATTGGATTGAGGCACGCACTTGGATATGAGATATATAAGAAGATTCACATGTGATCTCCAAAAAAGCTCCAAAAATGTCGGGACCATAGTGAAATTCGCCCCAGTCCTTTGAAATTTTTGCACACCAAAATAGGGTTGATTTGTCTCTACAAATAATAATGATTCTGAAGATCGCAACTCCACACCTATTTCTTACACACATAATGAAAGAGAAATAGGTTGGGAATAGGGGTTTTCCTAAGTCAAACCCCATTTTAGGAATTAACCTTGATTGAAATATTGCAAATACTAAAATAAATAATAAAACGATATACCTCAGATTTCAATGACTTATAATGATGTTTTTCTTCTTGAATGTAATCACATATGTTGCATGAAATGGCATGAACATGACAAAACCCTAATCACACACACATTCTTGCATATGAATAATGTAATGTTGCTTCACAATTGATGAAGAATGCAGCCTTGAAGACCTCTAGAAATGCTCGATGATGAATGGATGATGATTATAATTTTTCCCTTGTATCCTTCTTGTATATCCAAATGAGAGGGGGAAACCTCCTTATATACTTGCTCGTCGAAAAACATGGTATTTTTTTGACATAGGCTGACATGAGGATAGGTTTCTCGCTCAAATTTGAAAATGCAAGAGGGGTTAAAAATGAGGCCCAAATAAGGAGGACCATAACATGGCACTATGGTTCTAATGAGGACCAAGGTGTCACGCCTTGGTCCTACCCTATTTTAGGGCTAGAATAAGGGGCCATGTGACGTGTGATGTTAAAATAAGGCCATTTTTGCATGATGTAAGCATAATCAGCTCTTAATTAAGTATAGGGGGATAAAAAATGAGGTGGGTGCCCAAAATATGGACTAACTTGTAAGGGAATACAATTTAGGACGCTACACATACACATTACATTTTCCTTTGCTCGGCCTAGCAAATATTGTTGTTGATCTAATTGATATATAATGGACTAATCAGTTAGGTTTTATGTGTGCAATAGAGTGTGTATTATGGTGTTATAATTTTTCAGATGGATGGTGTGAATGAGATATGAAGTTGAAGCAAATTAGAGGTCCAAAAGTATTACAGAGTTGTTAGATGAGTATTAAACATTGAACTGTTATCCTTATATTGATAGATGCTATTTCCCATGCAGTTTAGTCTATTATTTTTATTGTACCTAGACAGTTGTTTTGTATCTTGCCCTGAAGAAGTGATATTCAATTGAGGAAGTACTTATCTTGTATCTTGCCTAAGGTTGTGTGCCTTAGTCTACAAGTATAGAGAAGTGAACTCCCTAGCCTGTGGCATAAAACATTGTAAATAATTAATACATATTGTGAGTTTGATTCTCACCATATTTTTTTCCTGGTGAAGGTTTTCCACATAAAAATCTTGGTGTTCTTGTGCAGATGCTTTTGTTGTTTCAATTACTTACTTTCATGCATATATATTTAGATGGAAGATATGGTTTAAGTATTCTAATCTGATTAACTTTTAGTATATGTTAATTCACCCCCCCTCTCAACATCCAGTAGTGTTCAACAATTGGTATCAAAACTTTGGTTCTTAAAGAGATTGCTTAACCGCTAAGGTAGATCCTGATTTTGAATACTATCTTTGAAGAAGAATGGAATGACATGGATGCCATGGGTCAGAGTGATTGGGATGATGTTGATGGAATTGTTGACATGGAAGATGAGTTGAGATGTGCATTGGTCGACCTAGATGATAGCAGAGAAAAGATCATAAGAAGACTGTTGAAAAGATATCTAATCTAAGAAGCCTGCTTGATAAGGAAAAAATGGTCATTGATGAATTTGAAACAAAGCTTGATGAGAAGACTAAAGAATGTTCAAGACTTGAAGAATAATTAATCAGACTTAAGAAGGTATTGAAACATGCAAAGGATAAGATTGATAATGGACTAAAACTCAAAGGTAGCAATGAAGTGCTAGATGTTGTGTTTAGCTCCTGGA
This sequence comes from Cryptomeria japonica, assembly GCF_030272615.1. Lineage (NCBI taxonomy): Eukaryota > Viridiplantae > Streptophyta > Pinopsida > Cupressales > Cupressaceae > Cryptomeria > Cryptomeria japonica. The sequence goes on from NC_081410.1 coordinate 142,878,667, forward strand.
AAGAAAGTAAAGATAAAGTTTGACTTGGATTTAAGGATGGGGATTGTTTGAAGATAGATAAAGGAAAAGATAAGGTTAATGATGATTTGAAAAACTCTAACAAAGATTAGAAGAATTTCATTTCAGAGCGAAGATTAAAAAACTCAAAGAATGTTTGGAGACCTCCTCATGTTCTTTAAAGGTATTCATCTTTTAATTGTAACTACTTTTCATGCAATAGATTTGGACACAAAGATATTGAATGTGGAATTCGGGTCAAAAATTAATCTTTTAATGGAAATTGTCACTACTATAACAAGTTTGGTCATAAAAGCGAGTGTAGAAGTAGGTTGAATTGGAGTAGAAATGGAAATTTAGGGTTTATCAGAGATGTTCAATCTTTCAATGGATACTATTATGTACTATTATGTTTTCAATTCCTATGGGCACAAAGTTGTTTAATGCAAGATAGATAGGAGATTTGGAAATGGCAGAATGAATGGCAATGAACGTCAGAGAGGTCTAAGTGGTTGATAGTATAAATGTGAGAATAGATACTAAATGGGATACAACATCATGGATAAGATATGAGTTAAAAATTAATAAGATCTTACGAATAGACTTGCTAGATTAGTGTCTAAACACAATTAGGGTTTCGTCTCATTTTTGCATGATCCATGATACTTCAATGAGACAAGTCAAAAATGCCTGAAATGACTAAAACTGTTATCAACATTTTGATGGGTGGATACATATTTGAATGTTTCGACTAGATTTATTTAGCTTGATGAGAAATGATTACAAATGCCTCAAATTTATAGAGATCTTTGAGAGTATAATGAATATTCAAGAAATTTGATTAAAATGTCAATGTTCAATTTTTTTTATCAATAAATATCGAATATTTTTTTATTTATAAACAATTAAATAGTTATTCAAATCTTGTGTCAAATTATTTAATGTTAGTGGAAGAAATTATATATTGTAACATGTTGATATTATAAATGTGAGAATAGATGAAGACCTACATAAGAAAGAATTTGCACTGGCACCCTATATAGATGTTTCAGATGATGAGCATGAAGTTCAATATGGCAGTGGATCAGTAGAAGAAGCACCAAGCAAGAACTCCAATCGATATGTGCAAAAGAACCATCTAGAAGAACAGATCATAGGAGATTAAAATGAAGGTGTGCAGACCAGAATGAGACTAGCTCATAATGATGAGCAGGTAAATTTTTGTCTCATGATAGAATTAGAACCCAAAACTTTTGATGAAGCTAGCAAAAGTGAGAAATGGGTAGATGCCATGGATGAAGAGTTGAAACAAATTGAGAAAAATCAAACATGGGAACTTGTTCCTAGACCGGCAGACAAGAATGTCATAGGTACCAAGTGGGTCTATCAAAACAAGATGAATGAAGAAGGCAAAATAATTCAGCTTTAAGCAAGGTTAGTTTGTAAAGGGTATGCTCAAGTGGAAGGTATTGGCTTCAAAGAAACCTTTGCATTGGTTGCTAGGTTAGAGGCAATAAGAATGTGTTTAGCTTTCTCTGCTTATAAAGGATACAAGGTTTACCAAATCGATGTTAAATCTACATTTTTGAATGGTAACCTTGAAGAAGAAGTGTATATGGAACAACCAAAAGGATATCTATTACATGATGACGAGAGTTTGTTAGTTGAAAAAAGCTTTGTATGGTTTGAAGCAGGCTCCCAAAGCATGGTATTCCCAGTTAGACAAGTACTTGAAGGAACAAGGATTCCAGATTGGGAATGCAGACAACAACCTGTACATCAAGGTAAATGGAGACCATATGATCATAGTTGTTGTGTATGTGGATGACATTATATTTGGTGGAGACAAGGACATCATGTGCAAAGAATTTGTAGAACAGATGAAGACAAAATTTGAGATGTCCATGCTAGGTGAGTTGTCCTATTTTCTTGGTTTGTAGATCTCATAGTAGGAGAAAGGAATTTTCATCTCTCAAACCATGTATGTTAAAGATATGTTGAAGAAGTTTCAAATGGAGGACAACAAACTGGTAAGTACTCCTATGGTTACCAGTTGTAAGTTGAGCAAACTAGATGAGTCACCAGAAGTTGAGCAAACCCTGTATAGGTCTATGATTGGTAGTTTGTTATATCTAACATCATCTAGACCAGATATTGTACAAGCCATTTGCATGGTTTCAATATTCCAAGCTGCTCCTAAATAGACTCACTTAAATGCAATCAGGAGAATCTTCTACAAGGAACTATCAGTTATGGTATGTAGTATCCAAAGAAAGGAGACTTTTCTTTGCAGGCTTATACTGATGCAGATTGGGCAAGATGTATTGATGACCGGAAGAGAACAAGTGGTGGTTATTTCTACTTAGGAGACCAGTTAGTATCATGGAACAATAAGAAGCAAGACTCAGAGTCATTATCCACTATTGAGGCCGAATATATAGTTGTTGCTACATGTTGTTCACAAGTGTTATGGATGAAGGAGACATTGAAGGACATATAGGTGGAGATACCTGATCCTATTCCAATCCGGTGTGATAACTCAAGTGCAATCAACATCTCCAAGAATCCAGTAATGCACTCAAGAATAAAACACATTGCAATCAAGTATCACTTCTTGAGGGAGAAGGTAGCAGATAAAGAGGTCATAGTAGAATATGTTCCAACTAGTGAGAAAATTGCTAACATATTTACCGAGACACTTCCTTTGGGTCCATTTGAGTACTTGAGACACAAGATGGGAGTTGTCTCACCATCCTAAAACACTTAAATGTGTAGGAAGATATATGGTTCAGGGGGATTCAACAATTGTTACTATCTTTTTACTCTTGAATCATGAAGCATGGACATAGGGGGAGAATGTGTCCTAACCGCATGTAGACAAGGGAGAGATTATGGGTAGACTCTGATAGTATGACTGGTGTTAGACTAAGGTTCCCTTTTCCATTGCTATCAAAGGGGGAGAGATACCGAAATAGAAAATGTTGACATCAATGCCAAAGGGGGAGATTGTTGGCATTGAGTTGTCATTGATGTCAACCGGTTTTGCAGGCTACTAGTAGGGTATGTCAACCTAGTATGAAGAAGATTGAACTAGCATAAGGAAGATTAACATGAAGGCATGTCAACCGGTATGGTGGAAGACAAGCAGGTATTGAGATTGTCAGTTACATCACCGGTAAGAGGTGATATGAAGTTGTGTGCTAGCATGACAAGTTGTAACCACTATGAAGGTTGTAACCAATATGTAGGCTAGCTGTTCATTTGTGATAATATTTGTGCTGAAGAGGCAGAGTGTCAAAGAGATCACAAACCACCACAGGTGAAGTTGATCTACCGGTGTAGTATATGTTGCTGGATAGCAACAGGAGAAGGTTTTACCGATAAGCTTTTATGCCAGTATAAGAATTTGTTGAATGAATGAGCATGAACCGACTCAATGTTGGGAGGTCAATTGTCGACGTGTTTGACAGGTGGATGCCAATTGGCAAAAAGGCAGAGGTCAATGTGTACATCGATAAGGCATTGTAGGTGTGACAGTTCATCATTTAATATGATTGGAAAAATCACAAATTGATTGCAAGTGTTCGTAGCTTGAAGTAGACTGAATGAGCAGTTGGGTGAGTTGATCAAGGAAGGACGATCCAATCTTTGTGCTCACTTGTCAAAGGAAATAGCTTAGACATTTATGGTATTTGACAAATGCAGGTCGATAGACATGGTTGTCTTTGCTAAATTTAGCAAACGTATATTGGAAGTTGCGAGATTGGTGGAGCTTGATTGATTTGTTGCAGGTAATCAATCTCTAGAAGGAGATCTGATTCGATTTGTTGTGCCTTGTGATTAGTGGAAGAAACCCTAGTCGCCCTCTATTTGAATTGATTCTTGGCGGAAAAGCTTCAGTTTAAATATGATGACCTAAAATAGATAGAAGTTGTTGTTGAAGGGAAAAGAATAGAGTGAGATTGTTGTCTGAGAGTCGAATAGATAAACACATGAAGTGTTTGTGAGTGAAGATTGTATTGGTAAGGAGAAGTAGGGTAAACTAGTGTAAGGAAAAAACTGACAGAGTGAGCATAGAATGCAGAAGTGACAAACCGAAAGAAGCAGTACTCGATGGAGAATGACCAAGTATGAGTTGAATTCAACAAAATAGAGGGAGAGAAGATTTAGCAGAGTTAGAACCACCAGAAAGGCTAAGTTGCAGTGTGTGTTGAGTTAACACAAACTAGTAAGATAGAAATTGGTAGTGCAAAGCTTTGAAGGGTTGCAAAACTTCATTTGCAGCATGGATCTCATTTGTGTATCTGAGTTTTCATATTGTTTTTTCACTGAGTAGGTGTTTAGTGTAGGGGTTGTAGCTCCTTTAGGTTGTAGCCTATAAATTGTGTAGGGGTTGGTGCTCCTTTGATTTGGTGCTCATAAATCAGGAGTTGGTGCTCCTTGGGTTGGTGCCCTAAAATTTGTAATCAGATCTTTCCATTGTGAGGCTGGATTGGAGCAGAAGATCTCCAACAACTATTCTCACCGATCTTTTTTCCCACATTGGGTTTTCCTCGTACATTTGGTGTTATGTGTCGCATCTTCATGTGTGTGTGTTGTATTAATATTTTAGATATTTCTCCTACACACCCTGTTTGTATTGCTTTGGTAACCAGTCTGCATTTTGTTTATTTCATATTGAACCAGTATAGCTCTGATTAAGAAAAAATTATTTAAATCATTGATTCACCCCCCTCTCAGTGATCCATTGTCCCCAACAGATAAATCTTTTACAATTTCTTAGTTGTGAGCACAGATGTAGTTTTAACAGACCCAGACATGATTTTTGATCCTAGACGCAGTTATAGTAAACACATACATGCTTTCTAGTGATAATGACAATTTTATCTTGAAAGTGAGAGATGCAATTCTGCTATGCACAAATGTGATTTCTCAACACAAATGTGGTTCAAACTGACACAGACGTGGTTTTAAATTTTTCTCTGACAAATGTGATAGTATACTTAACTGATACCCAGATGTGATTATGCTCTACACAAATGCGATTTCCCAACACAGATGCAATTTAAACTAGCGCAGACGCAGTTCTGAATTTTTTTTCAAATTTGTCCAATTGTGAAGTTGTTGATTGTGACCAAATCTCAATGTTTTGACTTTTAGTGGCAAGATAACACAACAAAATAGTGAAGACCCAATGTATGAAGCTATTTTTGTCCAAAACTGATAAAGTGTTTTAATTTCAAGTGTGATTGTAAAATGTCCTTGTTTGTTTTGCATACACTTGGAAGACACGACAAACACGATCTTTGTTTAAAATATTTGATTGATTCTTTGATGAATGAAGACAAGCATAAATCCTAAGGCTGGCTAGGACAATAGTTGTTGGATCTCACTTGGTTTCCCAACTATGCTTATTCAGAGCGGATACCCCACTGGCTCCCCTCCACGACACTCACTTCTTCAGGATAGCCAAGCACCAATCCCTATGAAAACTCCCCGTAGTGAACTTTGCATCTCTACTAAGAATCATAAGAATGTGAGATGGCATCAGAGGTCTGAACTCCTATAGCAACAACTAGAAGGTTTTTGGCTTTTAACATAAAAAGGTGTCTAGTAAGGGCATCTATTCAGGAGGTTATAATCAGCAGCGTGTTACGCTCCATTAAATGGAAGGCCTCCCAACCTATAGAGGTTAGACTCGATAGGGTTTATGGGGAGTCATAACACCGTTATAACAACATGTAACACACGTTGCTTGATACTTTCATCACAAACACTTTTATTTATAGTGGCTTGGAAGAGCTTAGCTTTAGCCCATTACCACTTGGGTTGTTCCCTCTCGCTTGGCATTATGGGCTACTCAGGAGGCAGACCCTCTAAAAGGTAAAACAAAAAGAGCCTATTGCTCAAGACACAAAAGACACTTGTTAATTTCAGAGCACCAATTGAAGTGTTTGCTAGACTAAAGAAGACAAAGAAAGCAATCTCAAAATCAAAATATTTGCCAAAGGTCTTGCACCAAACTTGTTAGTAGTTTTCAAATGATACCCCTCCTGCAAGCACACAAGTAAATTTTAAGAAATCCCAAATACTCTGTGAAATAGGTGCCTTCAACAAGATGTTTTTTTCTCCTTTTCAAATAGTTGTACCACTTTGTCAGTCAGATCAAAAGAGGTTAGCTCTAAAAACCAAATTTGAAAACCCTAACTGAAAGTGAAAATGCAAAACTGAAAAACATAGGTGCAACTATATCAGACACAGACGCAGAAATAGATCACAGACATGAAAAGAAAGGATGCAAACACACTTTCAGGAAATCAGACCCTACAAATTTAACAAAAAAGCATAGACGCGACATAAACCTGCACAAATGTGAGATTTGGGCACAAACATGAAAACAAAACTCATAGACACGATTTCAAAAACCTGCAAAATTGATTGAAAAACCTACAAAACAAAAATGCGACAAAAGGCAACACAGACGTGGAAAGAAATAAAAAAACGTGATTATATGTGTCACAAACACAACTTCGGGATAACGGATCTGCAAAAACAACAACCAAAAATCAGAAACACAAAAAGAGTAGTCACAGACGCGGAAAGAAAAAACAAACACGGTTAGATCCATTGCAGACATAGAAAAACGCAGAATCATCGCAATCTCAAACCTGCAACTTAAAAAAAAATAAAAAATTTGCAAACAATATGTCAAAATACAAAGGGACAAGGGTCCCACCGAGCGTACAAAATGTATATGGTGAAAAGTGATGATAAACTATTGTAAAACCATAAAGATCCAACCACAAACAATCTAAGTCCTACAATGAAACATTCACCAATACTAATAGAGATACCTAAGATCATGCAAATAATAAATAACAAAACAAGATATACCATTCATATGTCTAGTAGGGTTTCAATCTCCATTGTCTTCTTATCTCCATTGATCTTGTTTAATGTAGTTGCTCTCAAATTTTATGTGTGCACAAGAGCTCAACAAAGAACAAATTGTGGTTGATAGCTTGATCTCAAGAAGGCTTAATTATGTCATTAGTGTTGATAATGAAGGAGAGTATCCTCTTATATAGAAGACACTGCAAGAATTTGAGGGATACGATTAAGAGGTGTAAAGGTAAAGGGTAGGTAGAAGAAATAATTAAATGATAAAGGGGGTAGGTAAGAGAAGAATTAAGAGATAAATGACACGTCTCATGGGTAGAAAAGGTTAATGAATTAATTAAATAAATAAAGATTTATTTAATTAATATAGGAAGTGGGATCAATTAAATAAATAAATAAAATATTTATTTAATTTAAGAAAATGACAATTTAAATAAATAAAAATATTTATTTAAATGAGGAAAGGCTTAGAAGAGGATTAATGAATTAATTAAATAAATAAGAATTTATTTAATTAAAGACTTAGGATAAAATAATTAAATAAATAATTTTTTTATTTAATTAGACAGGACAATTTTAGGTGTCTACAAATCTTTAACAGTTTCATCCACTTGCTTCAATTGATTATTAACTTCCGTATGCCTCAATTTGAACTTCTGGATTTGTTCTCTCAGCTTCTGCACATATTCATTCGCTACCTTCACATTCTCTTTCAATTCCTCATTCTCAAGTTCAACACTTTCCAGATCTTTCAAGAGCTATTTGTAATTCTTCATCCAACTGATATTCTTTGGTCATAATCATTGGTGCCATGATCAACCAATAAGGATCTCCCTCAAGCGATCAAACTTTCAAGAAAGCGACCAAAGCTCTCATGCAAATTGTTAAATTGGTTGAATGGACTGAAATACTGAGAGGGAGGGTGAATCAACATTTCCATAGAATTTTAAACTTTCTGTAGTCACATAAATCTATCCACTTAATTAAATGAATATTTAGTATTTATTTGATTATTTAACCATCAATCAATAATTAATTAAATTAATATTTAATTAATTCATCTTAACCCTCTTCTCCTATTAATTAAATAAATTATTCAATTTATTTGATTTAATTCACTTAACCAAATTCAGACCATTAATTAAATAAATAAATCATATTTGTTTAAATTAAATCTTCTCTCTCCCCCAAAATCCCATCTCTCACATTTAAATAAATTAGCATTTATTTAAATCACCTTTATCCTCCACCCACTTGCATTTTCCTACAAATGCAAGTTGCACAACTATTTTAAATAAATAAATTATTTATTTAAAATCCCATTTATCCTCACCCACTTGAAACCTTTAATGACTTCCCTTAAAGTCTTCAAACTTAATGGCTTCCTTCTAGAGTCTTCTTAAGCCTTTAATGGTTTCCCTTAAAGTCTTCAAACTTAATGGCTTCCTTCTAGAGTCTTCTTAAGCCTTTAATGGTTTCCCTCAAAGTCTTCAAGCATTTAATGCTTTATCTTCCTTTTTCTCATGTAAATAAATTAAGATTTATTTAAATAAAATCCAAAATTCACATTCACATTTAAATAAATTAATATTTATTTAAATATCTATCCAAATGCAAATTACACCATTTAATTGAAAATTCCAAAATTTCTCCCACTTGGATTCTCCTACAAAATCCACTTGCGTGCCTAAATCCCTTCTAGGTTCTTCTAACTCCTTCTAATTAGCCTAATCCTATCCTAATCATTGTCACATTCTTAAATAAAAGGAAGTCACTTCTCAAAAACCTCCAAAGTCTTCAATAACCATTAAAGGCTTTATGTATTCAAATGGTTAACCTCTAAAGTCTTCTAAACCATTAAAGGCTCTTACATAACCATTTATGGTTAACTTGCCTTTTTACCTTTGATTAGAGACTTTCCTCTAACTTAACCATCCTTTTGACTTATGGGTCTCTTCAAAGCATTTATTTCTTTGACTAAGGTAACCATTTAACCCTTGCACATTCATTTATCCCTTGGATAAAAGGAATAACCATTAACCTAACCCTAACCCAACCCCCTAGGGTAACCATCATGTCCCTTCAAACATTTAATGCTCCTCATCTCTCCTCTCAAGCCTCCTCATGGTGACACTTGTCAACATGGGATTGGGTTGAAAGTCTCACATGGATTGAATATCTTTCAATCCCAACCTTTGTTAAGATTGCTCAATCTTAACCCTTCATTTCCCCACTTCCTCTATAAATAGAACCCTTATCCTAAAACAAAGAAGGAAGCATTAGAGTATTGTTACTATACTGGCATTAGCATAGAGCTTTTTCATAGCATCACTATCTACACTTGCATAGCATTTGTTTATCATATCCAACCATCTTGAATCTCCATATGGCATCCATGGCTAGTGCTAAAAGATGAGAGCTACACTCATTTGGGACTTGGAGAGGGGAGAAACAAGGGAGAGGCATCAAAAGGCATCATGGAAGCATCTTAGGGAGGCTCTTCTCCTTTCTTTTGTTTTGCTAAACTTCTTTCATGCTTTTTGAAATCTCTTTTGATATGTTTGGAATGGTTTTTAGTTCTTTGTTTTGGTTTTATGGTTGAAACTAACTTATTAACATTGAATTTTGTTGTTGCCTTGTCCCCATTTCCATGACATCATTTGGTGAACCCGACGTGAATCAAACACTTTTGTAACTTCAAGGACATTTTTTTTTACGCTTGTGAGCCCACCATGTGCACTAACTTTTTTTGAATGTTTTAGTTGCAGATTTTCTAATTTTTTTGTGCAGGTTTTGGAAGGAGTTAGTTTAAAACATTTTTAATTTCTTTGGTTTAAATTTCATCTTTCTTGTTTTTCACAAAGGGATAAAAATAACTTCACATTTTTTATTTGGTGCAACTAAAACAAACTCAACTTTTTCATTTGGTGCATTAAAAAAAAAAAGAACTTCATCTTTCTTGTTTTTCACAAAGGGATAAAAAGAACTTCACATTTTCTGTTTGGTGCAATTAAAACAAACTCAACTTTTTCATTTGGTGCATAACAAAGAACTTCATCTTTCTTGTTTTTCACAAATGGATAAAAAGAAATTCACATTTTCTATTTGGTGCAACTAAAACAAACTCAACTTTTTCATTTGGTGCATAACAAAGAACTTCATATTTCTTGTTTTTCACAAAGGGATGAAAAGAACTTCACATTTTCTATTTGGTGCAACTAAAACAAACTCAACTTTTCATTTGGTGCATAAAAAGAACCTCACATTTACCTTTTTGTTACAAAGGATACACGACTTTATTTTTGATGACCAGGTTTTCTTTCCAAAAGTTTATCAAGTGTCAAACATTTTGATATCTTGGTTAAAAAGAACACCATATCTGTTGGAGCAACATCTCCAAATAGCATATAGATCACATTATGATAAAATAGTTAAAAAGAACAAGTTCTTTCAGTGTTTGGCATGCTTGTGCAAAATTTGTAGAGTGGTCCTACTTCTAACGCACACTATCCTCTCCCTTGGCTTTCGTGGTCCTAGGTGCAAGAGAAAAGTGTTAGTAACACTCAAAATTTTATCCTTTTAAGAGAGGCATGCCAAGAGACACATCACTCTTGGGAACGACCTCGTGTGGTAAATCCTTTGAGCCGCTATAGAAATCAGGTGAGACTGAAAGTTGTAGCCTTGGGTATAGTTGTCCCTACAGTGTAACTTGTCGAAAGGACATATGGGCCCCACCACAAGTTACAAGGCTCTTAAGTGAGTCACTGCAGAATGAACTTATGTCCAAAGACATCGAACATTACTAGACACTTTTTTATATAGAAGCCCACTCATTGTATTGATTGAGGATATTTATGACAAGTTCAGTGCAAGAGCATAGATGGTTTTGCTCCCAAGATACTCACCATACATATTTCCTTGAATAGAAACAAAGCTTTTTGAAAGGCTACTTGTAGCTTGATAAAAGTGGTGACTCCCCCATCATAGGGATCACCTAGTTGTTATATTCACGCAAGACTTAGTATATCACATCCCTACCTGCCACGATGAGATTCATAAGGTATGTAGTACCAAAGTTGAAGAAATATCAAGATGTGGGCTGAAAATATCCCAATTGGCCAATTGACCTTAGGGATAAAAAGTGTTTGACTTGTCTTCGTATTGTGTCAAACCAGTACAAATTTGAGCCGACTTCAGGCTTTGGAAACACTAAAATACATTTGTCAAAAAAGGGTCAAAGTTTTATGATTGGGTTGATTTAAACCCACACCTATTTGTGCCTTTTTGAGGCAACATTATTGTGCTTGTGTGCTTGCTCTATTTTCTTGTCAAAGAAATTTCCAAACAAACTCAAAAACTAAAGTATTCATCCAAACACAATTACACATCAGAAATTAATCAAACATAAACTATCCAAACACAGTCAAAACAAAGTATCAATTTGTATGACCATCACTCACATTTTGAGAAAAAGGAGTCTTCATCAAAAGACCACATTAAGAAAGAGACCATTGAGTTCAAAGACTCTCATCAAAAGAAGGAAATTTTTCTATCTCAATAGATATATTTTTCTCTCACATAGAGCCTTCTTGCATCATATGCACTTGTATCTTCAAGGCAAAACCAACGAGTTCGACAAAGAGCCTTTGAAAAATAGAGCTTTTACTCAATACTGAGATTTAAGTTATCACAAGAACAAAGGAGGTAAGATCAACCCTGCTTTCTTTCCTAAAAAATGCATCAGATATAACAGAGCTCGGGAAGAACTACCAACCCCTAAGTTAGAAGAGGAAGAATTCATCCCATTTGTAACACAAAGCTTTTATTGAAGTTCCCATTCTATCCACTCTTACATTTCATATATCAATCCATTTCACCTCTCGAAATATAAAAGGTCTTGTCCAAAGTTCTTTTTAGATATTGCTTAATCAAAACAACACATCACTTTTTAGAGTGTTTTCTACATCTAGGATCAATCATCCTAAGAAACACCTCTACACAGGTTAAAACTGGTATATGAGTGAATCTTCTCATTTCTAGGTAGCTTGATTTGTAACACGTCTCAAACCTTGCTACACCTTATCATACCAACATTGTTGACAACATAAAAAGCAATTCATAAAAGGGTTTTTGGTAACATCACACCTTTAGTGTCAGAGATTCATCTTCTTCACACTACACAAACACATTTATCTCTCATTTCATCACCAACTCATAATCATATTCATCAAACTTCAAAAACAATTTTCCAATCAAATGGCTAACACCAGGTCAAAAACCAAACAACTAGAGATCGAAGAAGAGGAGGATGAAAATCTCAATGAATTTCAAGAAGCTCTTGGAGGTGGTACAAATGAGGAAGATCCTATTACTCCCACTCCTAAGGCAATTGAAAGAGAACAACACAACCCTCTCTTTAATCAACTTTTTGATGAAATCCTCAAAAACAATGCGAACGTTCATTTTCTGAGACTTGCTCAAGAGGGAGTTAAACCACCCTCTGATTTTGATACTGCACAATTACGACAAGCATCAAAAAACCATAGCCATAATGAAGGTGGAAGAGGTCGAGATCCTATCAGATATGACCTTAATCAAGGAAATCCCCCACCTCCTCCTCCTAACGAAATGGACATGTTGAGGCAACAAGTTGAGACTCTCGCTCAACAACTCCATAGTGGTGTGAAAACTACCTAGTTTTCACGTAATGATATTTGTCTCTATCCCTTTGATAGGAATCTACATATGCCACCTTTTCCGTGAGGGTTTGTAACACCTAAGTTTGAAAAGTATCGAGGAAAAGGAGACCCTAGAGATCATGTTTGGGAATTTCACTTTGCTTTCCTAGAAGTAGCATATGAAGATACATATCTAATGTGACTCTTTCATCAGAGTTTGGCAGGGACAACTACACAATGGTTTTCTTGATTACCAGGCATCATTAGGACATTTGAAGAATTGGTTCAAAATTTCATCACACATTATACACACAATATCAAATGTGATGTAACTATGGCAGATTTGTGTAACACTAAGCAAAAGCTTGAGGAACTCTTTTCAGCTTTCCTACAAAGATGGAGGTAGCTATCTAGCCGACACTCTCTTCATCTTCCAGAATGAGAACTAGTGGAAATATTTATTTCCAACTTAAACAAGGAAATGAAATTCCACCTAGATATGAAGGGAACAGAATGCTTTGAAGACATGATCACCCAAGGGTTAAAATGTGAGCGAGCTCTTATAAAAAAGGGGCTTATTAAGATATACACTGAACCCAAGGATGCTCCTCGCCCACACTTTAACAGTGATAAACCGAACTTCTGGAATAAAAACAAAAACATTGTCAATGATGGAGTTGTAGATGCAAGGACTATAAAGAGTGTGCAACCAGTGGTTCGATTTGTGGGGAAAAATCCCCCTCCTAAAAACAACACCATTGCTCCTCCACAAAATCAAAACTGCAATACACCACAAGAGGAACCAAGACAATGACAACAAAACCATAAACCAAAACATACGTACACACCCTTAGGGGAACCCATTGAAACAATGTTGTGTCAACTGGTTTCTTCAAACTTGGTAACCTTACCCAAGACATCTACCTATGAACCTCAGGTCAAACCTCCATGGTGGTGAGATAATGAACATTGTGAATTCCACCAAGGGAAAGGGCATAAAACAATTGCCACATATTGAAAGATCTTGTTCAAGATCTTATTGATCGAGGCGAAATTGAAATGGAGGGACACAACCCAAAAAATCTCCAACAATGATCATCTCATGTTTCAGAATCTGCTTCCATCACAAGATCAAAGGGGCTCTTCCACCTCAGGACGAAACATAGATACCACGGATTATATGCGAGCTGCATATAATTACACCGTGAATCACCTTTACGATGTCAATGAACAAATTGCAACCATCACCATCAAAAACTTACATCCTGAGTGTAATGTTGTTACGCGTCATAGCAAGCTCACCATAAAAGCTGCTCCACAAGGATCAACACCTATTCCTAAACAGTACAATCTAGTGGAGCAGTTAGATAAGACACCCGTGCTCATATCCATATTAGAGCTTCTTCGCCTATCTCCATCCCACAAGAATATCTTGGACCAAGCTCTCCAAGAAGAGTCAGTCCCCACCAACCTTGATAGCGATCAATTTTAAGCCATGGTTGGTAGTTTAAGATCATTGCCATGTCTTACTTTCTCTGAAAGCGATAATGCATCGTTCCAACAACCTCACAATGCCTCACTCCATATTGAAAGGTTTGTGAACCAACATAGGATCAAGCGAGTCTTGATTGACAAAGGAGACGATCTCAATATATGTACATTACAGTTGGTCACATCATTGGGGTATGTTGTGGGATCAGTGGATGTTAGCAAAAGAATTACTATTAAAGCCTATGATGATGTCAAAAACTCTTCCAAAGGGGCTGTGATATTACCTGTCAGGGTAGGGCCTATGATAAAGAACATAGTTTGCCAGGTTCTAGATCTTCCTCTACCATGCAATCTCTTGTTGGGAAGACCTTGGATACATGCCATGCAAGTAGTTCCATCTACCTATCATTAGTGTATCAAATTTCTTCATAACGGTGTGGAAATCACGATCCTGGGAGATGCCAATCCATTTGCATATTGTAACAATATTAACCATCAACCAGAGATTATTGTTCCTAATAACAGAGAAGTTATCCCATCCACATCATATGTTAGTCTAGCTTCTCTTTCCAACTCAAACACCCCTATACCGAAGCAAGAGAAGCTAAAAATGAAAATGGCAGAGGAAGGACCTGGGGAATATAATCCAACTCTTTTGTGTTTGGCAATTATCCACTTCTCCTAGAACTTATGGCAAACCTCAAAAATTACTTCAAACACCACTAGTCAAGCCAGCATGCACTTTGGCTCCTTTTATCCTTGGAAAAAGTCAGGAAGAAGAAACCAGGGACGAGGACATCACAAAATGGCTCTACAAAGACCCTGATACCACATAAATCCCATAGGCTACACTGCCCATAGATAAATATGGCAAAGGCCTTGTTATTATGCAAAGAATGGGCTATGATGGCTAGAGAACTTTGGGACCTTGCAAGTAAGGAAGGCATGAACCCCTACAACCAAAATTAAAACCCAGGGACAAAATTGGACTTGGTTTTCAGAAAGAAGTTCTTCATAAACTCATATTTAAAGGCAAGCCTAGCACCCCATCGTATCAACCTAGTAAGAGGCCACCTTTGATTATATCAACAGCACCAAGCACAACACCAACTGCACTACCACGGTTGAGGATTCCATCAGTTATATCAACATTACCCACAACATCACCCCCAATACTTGCAAAACCCACAAAACCGACAACACTGCTCATACTACCTGCAACACCGATCATATTACCTGCAGCACCGATCATATTACCTGCAACACCGATCATATTACTTGCAGCACCAGTCATCCCACCAATCAAACTAACTACCCCATCAACACCAGCAACAACTACATCCCAAACACTGTTGGTCGCACTAGTATCTCAAAAAGCATCTACAGATCTGGTAAAACCATCAGCAATATCAGTGGCATCCACCATACCAGCAAATACATCCCCAATAATGCATCAACCCATCACAACGACAATGTTTAACACAAAGGATATCCTAGTTTGGTATAGAAATCGGATACTAGAGAGTGATTCAGAGACCGACTCACATGAGTGGGAATTTGATTCTATACATCTCAATACTTCAAATGAGGAAGACGCATCACCACCTCCACCTTGCAAAGAAATCCTTGTTTATGGAGAAGTGTAGATTAAGACCTCTTGGGTTCCTAAATTGGAAACACCTTCCATAGACCCTATGTCACATCCTACGCCTAATTCTGACAGGGAGAGTACCATCAACGATCTTCACCACAATGTCGTAACCCTGACTGACGCATCTCACGACCTTAACCTGATCAATGAGGTAATGCCTCTTATCCATCCTGAACTCATCAAATGGAACCAACCTAATCCTCCATGCCTTGATCAATTCCAAAATGATGAGGCGATCATTGACTTTTTGGAACTAAGGGATAACATACCAAGTGGGGATCACAAAGTTGGATTCGCCATAGAAATTAATAGCGCATCATACTTTGGGACAAATGCCAAACCTTTCAACTGCAAACCTGTCACAAGAAAACATGGATCTTCCAGTGAAAACCACACAGTGGCACTTGTTGATCGCAAAAAAGTAAAAATAAAGAGTGTATCCGACGATGAAAGCCTCTCTAGGGCGCCTGAGGATGAAAGGTTTGACATCCTCCCCTCGAGTACAAATCAAGAACGATCGACGATACTCATTGAGGAAACAAAGGAATTCAATGTGGGGACCCCTGAGATTCCTCACCAAATACATCTAGCATCTCTTTTAACTCCAAAGGAACAACCCAAATTTATAGAGTTCTTCCAGAGGCGTCAGATCAACTTCGCATGGTCCTATGCAGACATGCCTGGCCTGGATCCAGATTTAGTCATGCATCATCTCATTGTAGAAAAAGGAGCTAAACCTGTTAAATAGAAGCTTGACAAGATGCATCCTCAGATTGATGTACTTGTCAAAGCAGAACTAAAGAAACTATTGGATGTTGCTTTTATCAGACCAATTGATTATGTAGATTGGATCTCCAACATAGTACCTATTGGTAAACCAAAAGGGGGCATCCGTATCTATATAGATTTCAGAGATCTCAACAAGGAATGTCCTAAAGATGACTTCCCCCTACCAAACATCGATATGATCGTGGACTTGATAGCAAGACATGCCCTGCTTTCTCTTATGAATGGTTTTTAAGAGTACAACCAGATAAAGATCGCTCCAAAAGATCAGCATAAAGCAACCTTCACATGCCCATGGGGAACATACTGTTGGAATGTGATGCCTTTTGGTCTCAAGAATGCAGGAGTGACCTATCAAAGGGCTATGACTACAATATTTCATGACATGATGCACACGATCATGGAGGACTATGTTGATGACTTACTAGCAAAATCATTAACAAGAGAAGGTCATCTTGCTATATTAGATAAAATCTTTGAGAGACTAGAACAATATCATGTTCGACTCAACCCAAAGAAATGTGTCTTTGGAGTGACCTTGGGGAAGCTTCTAGAATACATTGTCTCAAGCAAAGGTATTGAGGTCGATCCAACCAAAGTCAAAGCAATCATGGAGATGCCACCTCCTAGGAACATCAGTCAATTAAGGACATTACAAGGGCGGCTACAATCCATCCGAAGATTCATTGCACAACTAGCTGATAAGTGCCATCCCTTTAAACATCTGTTACACAAGAATATCCGCTTTCAATGGGTTACAAGATGCCAACAAGCATTCCAGATGCTCAAAGACTACTTAATGAACACACCATTGTTGATCCCACCCGATCCTGACAGACCGCTCTTGTTATATATCTTAGCTACAAACACAGCATTGGGAGTACTATTAGCACAACATAATGCAGAAGGGAAAGAGTGTGCAGTATACTACATCTCTTGCACACTAGTTGGCTATGAAATCAATTACACATCTATTAAGCAAGCTTGCCTAGCAGTAATCCTGGCAGCTACCAAATTAAGGCACTACCTATTGACACATAAGGTACAACTCATTGCAAAGATTGATCCACTGAAGTATCTACTCAGTCAGGAAGCATTGATAGGTTGCTTGGCCAAATGGGTGATGATTCTAAGTGAATTTGACATTGAGTATGTGGATCATAAGGCTATAAAGGGCCAAGTTATTGCAGATCAGTTGGTCGATGCACCGCTCAAAGGTGACCATCCTCTTGTTTCTAACTTCTTAGACGAAGAGATCTTCATGATCACAACTACACAACCCTGGAAGTTATATTTTGATGAATCATATACTAGACGTGGCTCGGGGGCAGGCATTCTATTTATCACACCTCAAGGTGATAGCATCCCGAAGTCTTATAGGATAACTTTTTCATGCACAAACAACATAGCTGAGTATGAGGCCTTGATCACAGGACTCCGACTAGCTGTACAATTGAAGTTAAAAGAGCTACAAGTATATGGCGACTCTCAACTGGTCATCCGACAGGTCACCAATGAATATCAGACCAAGGATAATAAGCTTATGCCATATAAGCAAATGGTGGATACTTTCAAGGCATCCTTTACCACTATCACTTTTGAGCAAATACCCAAAGATCATAATCAAGTTGCTGACGTTATGGCCACAATTGCATCTCTCCTAGATCTTCCATAGAATTCAACATGCTACGAGTTCTTGGTGGAACAACTTTGGATTCCCGCTTATGATATCCCTGAATCTGAGATGATATGTCGCCTTACCGGTTCCGATTGCCCATGGTATGGTGAGTTCTTTACTTACTTACGCGATCACACACTTCCTTCTAACCAATCAAATAACCAACATAAGACCTTTATCCGCCAAACCGCCTGATATACCATCATCGCTGAAACCCTATACCGACGTAGTCTCGATGGTACTCTCCTTCGATGTTTAGAGCAGGATGAGATAACAAAGGCCTTGGAAGAGGTACATGAAGGAATTTGTGGACTCACTCCAACGGTCCTTCACTAGCCAAGAAGATCATGCATGTAGGATACTACTGGCCATCCATGGAAAAAGACTCATGTTACTTCATTAGAAAATGTAAGAAATGTCAAGTTCATGGGGACTTGATACATGCACCAGCATAGGAATTGCAACCAATCACAACACCATGGCCTTTTTGTTAGTGGGGACTTGACCTTGTGGGTAAAATCCATCCATTTTCATCCAACAGTCATAAGTTCATCATTACCGCTACCGAATATTTCACAAAGTGGATCAAAGCTGTTCCACTTACTCAAGTTACCGACAAACAAATCACCTCATTCATCCTTAATTACATCATCTTCCGGTATGGTGTACCCATGTCCATCATTATAGATAACATAATCCCATTCAAAAACCAAGACGTCTGTGAACTCTGTGAGAAATTTCACATCCAACACCGCTTCTCCACCCCATATTACACACAAGGCAATGGTCAGGCCAAAGCATCAAACAAGAACATATTAAGGACCTCAAGAAGACAGTTAATGATGCTGGCCATGATTGGAACATACAATTGAATCCAACACTATTGACATATCGAACTAGCATTCATACCCCTACAGGCGCAACTCCCTATTCACTGGTCTATGGAGCAGAAGCTATAATGCCTATTGAGGTTGAGATACCATCTCTACGAGTTTCCTTGCATAATCTCATAGATGATGAAGCATACAGAGTATCACGTCTTCAAGACTTAGAACTGCTTGATGAGAAGCGACAAGCTGCATACAACCACCTCAAAGCATATTAGCAGCGCATGAGCCGTAGCTACAATCATTGAGTCAAGCCTCACACATTTGAGGTAGGTAATATTGTTCTAAGGGAAAGTCCTCATAACCAACCAAACAGAGAACACCAAGGCAAGTTTGAATCAAACTGGCCGGGTCCATATGTCATCACTGATGTATTTGGGTCTGGGGCATATCAGTTGGCTACTTCAAAAGGGGAACCACTAGCAAATCCGATCAATAGCATGCACCTCAAACGGTTTCATACATAAGCTGTACAGAGCATCAAGATCCAATACATATCAGAAAAACACTAAAAACATTCAGAAAATGTCCTAAAGAAAATACAAAAAAAATCAAAAAAATCATCAAAATAGTAAAGAAAAATCATGCATCCAAATGGTGAACAACCACTCCGGTGGAACCTTGGGTAAGTGCGATGGTGAAAACCTGGCAAACAAGCAACACTCGTAAAGGCTATGGCTCCATTGTCTTTCGAACTTATTGCGATTACATTCATTGCATCCATTCGTCCATCATTTAAACCATGGCTTATTATTGATTTGCAATCAGGGTTAGTACTTCATGCATCTTGCATCTTGCTTTTCATAGTAATATCTAAAATGGGGGCAATTCTCTTGACCTATTGATGGAAGCGGATTATACGTTACTTGTGATTCATTGAGTTCTTCATCCAAAAACATTCAAAAACACATCAAAAATTAAAAAAACATTAAAAAACACATCAAAAATCCAAACACATTATAAAACATCAAAAATCAATCAAAAACATGGCAACGCATACAATCCTTTGTACATACGCATCGCCACAGACATCAAACAAACATTTTGAGCTACTCAAATGATGATCACTTATCAAAACAAATCAACACAAATCAACACAGGTACACACAACTGTCTTAACAAGGATGCATCCTTCCTTACCAAAAACAAAGACATGATGAAAAAATTTCTTTGACAAGAAAATTTTGTTTTAAGTTATCAAGTACTTAGTTGGTTTGTTAGTTATTTATTCATTCATATCAGGTTCCTATGCTACTCTGGGATATCCACTAGTGATTAGAGTAATTCAGGATGGTTCCTCAGTATCTTTTGTTTGTTATCTACGAATTGTTCCAATGAAGTTCTGGGGCATGTACTAATGGTGTCTACGTGAGAATTTCACTAAGCTACATGATCATATGCAAAATACAATCATGGATCATTATGGCTTGCTGACTACAATGTATACCTCGACCATTTGCCCATGAACTAGAATGGAGGGTCCATATTCTTTATCTATGCTGCTTGCTGACAGGTACGATGCTCCAAACTTGGTTCCTACTGCCTCATCCAAGATTGATACTACCCTACTCAATGATGAAAAATAAAGCACTATGGATCGTCATTTCATCTCATATGTATATATTGCATTCCATCCATCCATACATCCATATAGCTACATAGCATTCATACATAGTAATGACAATGCATACTCTATTTCACTCTTCTTCCATAGGAATGAGTCATAGGTCCTCCATATCCTCTATCTAACATCGAATCCCCCCTCACCCTCCCTATCTAGGTCATCATCATAATCTCTTCATTGTTTCCCCTCAACCCAATCAAGCTAGTTACTCTATCAACATAGTTACATCAACTCATGCACACCTAGACTATCAATAGATACTTTGATCAAGTATCTTCGGATCTCAACAGGTTATCGATCATGAAAAACCTAGACTACAACAAACATTTATCATAATGACCTAGTCTCAACGGGGCTGCTATGATTCACCACAAACAATCTACAACGCAAACACTATCAATTGATCAAACCAATCAAACACAATCAAAATGGGCAATTATATCAATTGTCTAAGTCTCACCGAGTATTTTGCTTCAAATACCTTGACTTCATTAGGCAATTACATCAATTGTCTAAGTCTCATCAGGTCACTTTGATTCACTTACTCAAACTGTATCTTGTCCAAGCGAACAACTAACGTCAACTGTCACGCTTTGACTCAACTAGGGCAATTTAATCGATTGCACCAGATTGTCTAACCAATTTTGATCAATTGTACAGTATCAATCAAAATCACACACTACCTTTGCACTCTATCTTTTGCATGACCTAAGGATACTCGTTGGCTTTCCCTTTCTCTGTATTCACTCTAATTTCTCCCATTTTTTCAACATTCTTGCTAAATTCTTCTATTCTATCTCCCCTCCCCTTGTTCATATTTTTCGAGAGATCGCCCAATTTTTTGCAATTTTTGGCCCATCTCTCAAGGGGGCATACCACCCATTAAATTAACATTTATGGGGCATATTTCTTCGCACCTATTTTTCTTTCTTTGTAACAACGCGATAAACTGCACCATCTCAAAGAGGGGCAAATGTAGTCACATAAATCTGTCCACTTAATTAAATGAATATTTAGTATTTATTTGATTATTTAACCATCAATCAATAATTAATTAAATTAATATTTAATTAATTCATCTTAACCCTCTTCTCCTATTAATTAAATAAATTATTCAATTTATTTGATTTAATTCACTTAACCAAATTCAGACCATTAATTAAATAAATAAATCATATTTGTTTAAATTAAATCTTCTCTCTCCCCCAAAATCCCATCTCTCACATTTAAATAAATTAGCATTTATTTAAATCACCTTTATCCTCCACCCACTTGCATTTTTCTACAAATGCAAGTTGCACAACTATTTTAAATAAATAAATTATTTATTTAAAATCCTATTTATCCTCACCCACTTGAAACCTTAATGGCTTCCCTTAAAGTCTTCAAACGTAATGGCTTCCTTCTAGAGTCTTCTTAAGTCTTTAGTGGTTTCCTTAAAATCTTTAAACTTAATGGCTTCTTTCTAGAGTCTTCTTAAGCCTTTAATGGTTTCCCTTAAATTCTTCGAACTTAATGGCTTCTTTCTAGAGTCTTCTTAAGCCTTTAATGGTTTCCCTCAAAGTCTTCAAATATTTAATACTTTATCTTCCTTTTTCTCATGTAAATAAATTAATATTTATTTAAATAAAATCCAAAATTCACATTCACATTTAAATAAATTAATATTTATTTAAATATCTATCCAAATGCAAATTACACCATTTAATTGAAATAATTGATTTTATTTTAATTGAAAATCCCAAAATTCCTCCCACTTGCATGCCTAAATCCCTTCTAGATTCTTCTAACTCCTTCTAATTAGCCTAATCCTATCCTAATCATTGTCACATTCCTAAATAAAAGGAAGTAACTTCTCAAAAACCTCCAAAGTCTTCAATAACCATTAAAGGCTTTATATCTTCAAATGGTTAACCTCTAAAGTCTTCTAAACCATTAAAGGCTCTTACATAACCATTTATGGTTAACTTGCCTTTTTACCTTTGGTTAGAGACTTTCCTCTAACTTAACCATCCTTTTGACTCATGGGTCTCTTCAAAGCATTTATTTCTTTGACTAAGGTAACCATTTAACCCTTGCACATTCATTTATCCCTTAGATAAAAGGAATAACAATTAACCTAACCCTAACCCAACCCCCTAGGGTAACCATCATGTCCCCTCAAGCATTTAATGCTCCTTATCTCTCCTTTCAAGCCTCCTCATGGCGACACTTGTCAACATGGGATTGGGTTAAAAGTCTCACATGGATTGAATATCTTTCAATCCCAACCCTTGTTAAGATTGCTCAATCTTAACCCTTCATTTCCCCATTTCTTCTATAAATAGAACCCTTATCCTGAAACAAAGAAGGAAGCATTAGAGTATTGTTACTATACTGGTATTAGCATAAAGCTTTTTCATAGCATCACTATATCTACACTTGCATAGCATTTATTTATCATATCCAACCATCTTGAATCTCCATATGGCATCCATGGCTAGTGCTAAAAGACGAGAGCTACACTCATTTGAGACTTGGAGAGGGGAGAAACAAGGGAGAAGCATCAAAAGACATCATGGAAGCATCTTAGGGAGGCTCTTCTCCTTTCTTTTGTTTTGTTAAACTTCTTTCATGCTTTTTGAAATCTCTTTTGATATGTTTGGAATGGTTTTTAGTTCTTTGTTTTGGTTTTATGGTTGAAACTAACTTATTAACATTGAACTTTGTTGTTGCCTTGTCCCCATTTCCATGACATCACTTTCCATTATTTTTTAAGATTTTACTGATATGTTGATTTCATCAATTAAACTCATCAATATGAAATACCAAGATGCATAATAAACAAATAACACAACCACAAATGAAACATCAGATTACATATGTGGAAAACCCAAATGGGAAAAACTATGAATAATGTTAGCTCTCAAGATAATATAACTAGTTGTATGGTGTTTACAAAAGGGGTGGCTGACTGTCGGATGGCTTGCTGCCAGATTACAAAAGTGGCTCACTACAATAGAAAATAGTGAACTGAGGGAAATTGCATCTCCTAATCCATGGGTCAATTCCATATAAATCTCAAATAAAAACACAAAATTCACAAGAGATCCAGTAAAGGATTACTATTGCATTGTCCATAATCACCAGCAACAAATCCAATAAGGTATTACTACATTTCTTTATTTAACCAATCACTTGTAGCACGTCTGATGAAGGATTACTACAACACTATGTGCATTCTAAGTCTTCTATATACTCCTTCACTCACACAAATACTTTTGTTACTACAACTACTTCATTTTCCACAACTCTATCATCTACACACTCTTCTCTGTTAATTTTCCTACACACCTTCTATATGGATATATATCGGTAAGCTCATACACCAAGATAATATGTTGGCCAAACACAAATGATTTACACAATAATATGTTGCTCAGATCAACATGTTATCTAATAAATCCTTAACTAAAAACATGATAACAAAGTCAGCCTCCACATGATCTTCTACATGCTCCCTTCACTCATTTCATTTGTTGATGCATACACCTTAATTATTGAAACAAAACATGGGTCTACCGAACCCATAGATATGAACCCATAAGCACAAAAATCCAAGCATAACAACTCCTAACTCCAAGATACAGATACCACAAATGTCAGAAGATGAATCATGATAGATACAATCAGGTATAACTGATACTGAAACTCACACAGCTGATATCAGAATATAATACAAACCAAAATAAGCACAATTCAAGATTTTGGAGATTGAGGATCTTCTAGAAATAACTCCAGTAGATCAACTATTCCTTAATGCTTCATATCTCATTAATACTCGACTAGCAATACAAAAACTGCTTCAACAACATACACCATTCGATCCTAGCCGAATAACTAGGTTTGACATCAATGACAACAATGATAGTATTCACACAATTCTAAGAGAGAGAGAGAGAGAGAGAGAGAGAGAGAGAGAGAGAGAGAGAGAGAGAGCAAATAGACAGAGATAGCTTGATAGATACATAAATAGAGATAGAGCGGGGGCAGGGAAGGAGAGAGTGAGACACTTGAGATAGAGAGGGAGAGACCTAGGATACTTGAAATAGAAAGAGAAAGGGAGGGGTAGGGAGAGAGAGTTAAAGGGAAGTAGGCGAAGAGAGCGAGTAGAATGTAAAATTTCAACTATCTATCATCAACTATAAATAATAAAATCTAAGCCTTAGTCAAAGAGGGAGAGAGAGAGATTAAAATTGTTAATGCAAGACATTTTGTGAACACCAAATTTGGCATGCCCCAAACTAAAAATTGTATTTTTTTTTTAATTTGGTGCATGCAAAATATAGCGTGTACCAAGTTGACTACCTTAGGAAACACTAAGCCTTAAGCTTGTATTTTCCTTAGGCATCCAACTCAAAGGCTTGGACGACCTTCTCAAGCTTGAGATGTATTTTTTTTTAAACATGCAAAATTTTCACACATTTTTGTTCATGCTCTCCGTAAATTTTTCACATGTTTTAATGCAAATAAAAATGAACACCATGGCATCATTAATCTCTCTCTTAGCTATCCAACCATATAATTGTTTCACATTTTGATTATGTTAAGGTTTTCATCTCTAATTTCTTTTGTTAGTGTGTCTGTTTTTTGTCAAAAACCAACATGTCATATTTTGGGCATAGATTTTGACTCATTCGTCAAATTTTGAAACAAAACACATTTTTGGAAATTATACTCCATTCTATAAAATTTATAAAAAAAAAAAAAATTTCAATTAGTTTTCACAAATTTTAGGGGGAGCACACTCAAATTTCTATTTTTCAGGATGTGTCCACTTCGAAAATAAGTAAAAGATCATATTTTCATTAAAAATAGCTAAAAAATCTGGCATGAACTACATGGTGTTAGCTAATTTCTCACTAGAGCGATTTTAGAAATTTCAAAAAAAAAATTGACATTTTAGGGGGAGCACACCAAGTGCTATGTTATGTTTTTCGTGAAAAAAACAATATCATTTTGTGTGCTTCCTCTCTTTGAAACCCTTAATCTCCATCACTTTCAAAACAAATTAGTAGTTTAGAAAGTAGACTATAGAACTACTACTCTTGTTACTGTTGCAACTTCACATTTTGTGTGTAACCATTTTCATTTTTTTGTCGAAGTTTAGCTAAAAAATAATATAAAAAAAAGTGGCATCTTAACACCTCTTTTTGGTCCCTTATCTTGGTGCACTTACCCTATATTCATACCGCATAACTTAAATGATGCTAAATTCCTCCAATGAACATTTAAAATTTTAAAAATTCTTTAGTGTTGTATCCTATTAAATATTTGAATTTCTACTTAAGCTTGCCAAACATCGATCTCTATTCTCTTGGTTAGAGCTAATTTAATGAATGTGTCTCTTCATTTTCCATTTCATTGCCTTATTTCTCCTCTCATAATCTCTCTAAGGATTCTTCATCCTATCTCCCTATACATTTGTACTCCCATTCTATATATAATTCTATAATCCTTTATTTTATTGCACATTTTGTATCTCAATACAAGTCCCCCTAACTCTATTATTTAAATCTATGAACCCGAGGCCAATTTAAACCTTGTTAACATTAAGGTGGACATATAAGATCTATGTGTAAACACAATCATGCAAAGATATTGACTTCTCCATCCATAACATTATTATAAAACTATATGGAAGACCTTAATGTGTTATAATATTTATTAGAGTTCCTAAATCCCATTGCTTTGTTAAGATATTGTAAAGTTGGACCAACAATAGAAATCTATAGATTGTGGCTTATAGAGGATAAAAGTTTGCTTCCCAATGTCTAAGGAAAACACCAATTTCATTCATCATCCACAACCACCCTTCAAAAAAAAATTATTAGCACTTTTTGTTAGGAAATTCAATAAAAAATAATTCCTTTGGCGACAATTTACGTTTTGTATTACCATCTAAATTATCATAAATTCATTCTCTAATATGTTCCTTCACTAACTGGCAAATTGCAAATTAAAAACTGTAAAAAGAAAATCACAATCTTGGAGATGACTCTTCATAGTGTAATAATGAATCTTCAATTTCTATCATTGGACCTACTAGATTGTAAGCTACAAGTTTCTTCTCCAATTGAATTGTATTAGCTTCTATATGACATTTGGGGAGCTTGATTCCACCATTTTCCTCCACCCAAAGCTTTTTTTACCTCATTTTCAATTTGACTTTGTACCAAAACTAGTTTGTGGCTCTAGTAGGGTTTTTGTAAAACTTCTAGTGATATTTGTTGCCTTGCCGATAGTTTCCATACATGATTTTTTTATGAGGGTGAATTCTATCATTTGGTTGTTGATCTAGAACTCTCTCTATTTGGGAGTTTAAGACTACCTTTGGGTACACTTGCTTCCCCATCGATATATCTCCCTATTTTGGCTGCACCTCCAATCTTCAATTTTGTTTTTAATGATCCTATACTTTGCAATGTCTTGACTTCCAAGGGTTTTTCTCTACCTTTAAAAAAATTATGTTTCCACTCACATTGTTCTATATATACCTCTTTGTCCCAATCTACCCTTCAAAATTTCAATCAAAACTTCTTACTAATTCTGACATAATTACACATAAAATCATCAATTTTTTTTTATATTAATTTTTAATATCTATATTTTTTATTGATTAAAAATCAAATTTAATACCACATTTAATTTCTTGAAATTTCATAATTTAATTATTGTTGCATGGAAATTAGTGAAATCTTTTATTTTCAATGATATATATGTTTAGAAGGATAATCCTTATTTCGATAATATAGGGATAATATTACCCAATCATGAGACCCTTGAGGCTATCTCATTCGATCACAGTCGCTACTTTAGGTAGTAGAGGTTGTGAGTTCAACTCCTGATTTGCCCACGGTGTGGAAGGGGGTTCATTGCACATCACTCGAGAGATTATAGGGGGACTCGTCCTGTAAAAAGTTAAGAACGTTGTTGTTGGGCTAAACTCTCAATTCCTCTTGATAAAAAAAGTATTACCTATTCATAAAAGAGATACAATGAGAAAATAAACCCAAAAATAAAAACAAAAAAAAACTAAATTAAAATGTCAACTTATACATCGGTGAGCCTTGCATTCTCAAATACGAGAAGAGCACAGTTACCACCCATGTTCCAATCATCATTCATTAGATTTCACTAATTTAAAGCCCACTAAAAAATCATCTAGTGAGCCAATAGCCACCCATTTTGTGGAAAAAGTTAGTAAAAATATCAATTGTGTAACTTTATTGGTAGCAATAGTGCATGATTATTGAGGCATTTGTGCATAAGTATTAGATTAATTATGCATTTTTTTTTGTTGTCATAGCAAACAAGTAATGGGACAATAAGGAATGTGTTCCAGACAACATTTCGAAATGACCACTTTTTGACCCTTGCGTGCATAATGATCCCACAACATTCGTCTTTACTATCTAGAAGCTATAGCAATATCTATAAACAGTTAAGTTGTATACAAAGACAACCAAAAAAATCATTGAAATCTAATGTACTATTTAGACATTTAAGATACACGAAGTTAGCTATAATGATTATTGGTGCTCTTCTCTAACTACAAATAAAATTTTACGTTAATTTAACATAGTCTTGTGATTCCACATTTGAGCCACTCATATTTAATTGAAACTTGTGTCACTTGCCTACCATGTTTGTTCTATGTACGGATTTAGATATGGGCTTCTATACAAAATGGTTGTAGCTATTCTGGCTCTAAAACGACATGCCATGCCATGATGCGGCTCCAAAATCGCTTGCCCTCCCATGATGCCATGAGACACGTTTTGGGACCCACCATCGAGCTGAAGTGGAGGCATGTTGCCCTTTTGCGGTTGACGAAATGCATTTGCACTCGGCTAACATTTGTCGGCCACTCTCACGGTCACAGGAAACAGCATCAGGATTTAAAATTGTTTTCAACACACCAATTTATTTAAAATTTCTTTCCCGCCCAACCATATAAAAAAAAGCATGTTGTGTTCATTTTCCCATTTGTGACATGGGAGGTGCAGGTCATGGATTATCGGAGCAGAGCCATGAAAGCAGGTATGAAGTTGAAACATGACTTTTTTTTTGTTGTCTTTGCATTTAGAAAGGAAATTTTTATTTCATAAATGTATTATTTTTGGTTTTTTAATGGATGCAAATACCGCTCTGCTTCTATTGTTGCAAGTCAAATTTCTTCTATGCCACTGTAACCTAGACATTGTTTTAGGAATCATGAAATTCAAGTTCTTGTAAGATTTTTTTAAAAATTTAGTTATAAGTATCAAATTTTTTTATAGATTCTAACCCATTCATTGTATAATCATGCTTTGCCATTTGGGATGCCAGACAAGCATCCATTAAAAGAAAACCAGATGGGAGCAAGAAAAGATGGGACATGGGTGGATAAAAATGGCGGAGAAAAGCATATTCAAATATTTAAGCAAAGGGAATAGAAGAGTTTATGTTTTAAATTTGTAGATTTTAAAAAATATTGATAGTGGTATGTAGGATAGAATAGAGGAGACTGAGTAGATACAAAGATGGAGTGCATAGAGAGAAAAGATGATGCACAACTGAATTGTGGGTCAAGTTGTGGCAAGTTCGTTGGACGGAGCACATATTATGGAGAGGTAAATAAAGAGAATGACTGCAGAAAATTATGGCAATTTTTTTAAGAAAATCAAAGAAGATTTATTTTTTCATTTTATAGCTAGTGGCATCTTCATTTAAACACTTTCCATATTTCTTATTTATGTGGGTTGTGTGTGACATGGTTATTATCAGGTCTGGCAACACAAAAATATATTTTTGATATGTTGTATATGATAGGCTTTTGAATGGTGAAAAGTGCTTGCAGGGGTTGAACAATGAATTCTTGTTGTGATTTTATCTATATTCTCTTTTTTTTTAATGGAAGAATAAATATTGATTGCATAAATGGTTTGAAAAAAGCACATTTGCAGTGGTGACAGGTCATACAATCTTATGTATTTGATGCTTATAGATGAGTATTTGATATTCAAGATAATATTTTTATTTATTTGATAATAAAAAGTAAATAATGATTCTTGTGTTGTATTTTATGTATCTTTGAACAAAGAACTATAGTTGTTCTTTCACACATTTTTTATACTTTTATTACTCATGTAATTGAAATAGTTTAGATTTTTTTTGTTGTCTATATATAATTTGGTTAAGGATAAAAATGTTGGGTAAAAGTAGATTTTAGTGGCTAAAAAGTTCAAATGAGACATTATATTAATATGGGCATCTCAACAATTGAAAAATGTTTAAAAGTTGTCTTATTTTCAAGAAACTGGATATAAGAAAAAAATTCAATATTAAGGATTCAAATTACCAAATTAATATTAGTCAATTTATTATGAAGAATTTGAATGGAAATTAAGTTTTTAATAAATAATTGAAAACTATTTGTCCAATATATCTAATATTTGTCTTTATTGCTCTATTTTATGTAATTTTAATTTGTACTTTTGTTCATTGTTGAATGTAAATTTGTCTTGAGTCAAAATTAGTACTTAGGGTATTGAAAAAAAATCCTAGTTTGACAAAAACCCTCCATAAAAATGGCAATTTAGATATTGAGTCCATAATAAATTTTTAAAATATATAATAGAAATATCAAATGTTAAAATTTTAATATTAACTATTTTTAAATCATATTTTTAAAATTTTGATTAAAAATTTAAAAATTATTTTCTATAAAGAAAATTGAATAATGAATTGAAATCTATCTAACCAAAATTCTACTACCAACTATTTTTTTAAAAATTTTAATTAAAAAAGCATATCTAGAATGATTTTAGCTGCCCCAAATTAAATTTTGGGTTAATATTGTTATCTTTCCTTGAGGGTTTCTATTGCATGTTAAAATTTCATGGAATGGTTAAGGCTAAAACTTGTCATAGTGTTGTTGTTGTGAAGAAGAGTTAATTTCTTAATGTGTAATATTTCAACATCATTAGATGATTAAAAATTAGACAACTTTTATTATTTTGTGGGAGAGAATAATTAATTTGAAAATAAGAATATTATATTAAATAAACATGTAAAGATAAAACATTAAAATAATCAATTAGATAGTAAATCGTGAATCCTTCAAAACCTAAAAAGTCAATTTAAAGGTGATTTAATGTAGCTAGTAAGTCACTTGCATTGTTCTCCAATAATGACCTAAGTCAATTAGGGTAAACAAAAAAGGGAAGAAGAGTTATTATAAAATGAGAAAAATAGTTTAATAGGGTATGCATACCTTCATTTCCTAAAGAGGAATGTTGTGAAACATAACCTTTATTCGGATGGTAGAGAAACATATTTTGTAATCAACTAGATAGTAACAAAAAATCTCAGGGGCTTCATTTAGTGAACCTAGGTTATAACATGTGCATTCATGGCATACTAAATAATCCCCCTATTTATTAAAAATATTGCCCTAAACTCATTTTTTGTCACCCCTTCCCAATACATAGGCTGAATTAAAAGCCACCCTATTTTTGTCAAATATTGTATTTTTTCATAGCTTGAATTAAAACCCCCCTATTTTCACCGATAAGAAATATATTGTACCATGCACATGATATAATATTGCCTAGACAATGAAGCCCCCGTGCAAAATATCATATAATCATAAATTAAAAGATTACCTCTCAAGATTACCAAGTGTCCTAAGTCAATTTAGTTTTTAGTTTTTAGCCAACTAAAAACTAACCTAACATGTGTTGGCAATATAACAAGGATATTGAGAAGGTTGTTGATGATTACGGACATAACTGATTAAAGATGTTTTACTGTCTTGATATTATTATTTTGTCATTGATGTCAAGAAATTGATTTTCTAATTCAGTATGATGTTGCCATATCTTAAGAAATATGATATGAAGATTATAAAGAAGTTGGTAAAGACACAGGAAAGAATATGATGAATAAAGGGATAAGTTATTCAATGAGCAACTCTACTGAGTCAGACAATGATGAGATCTTGATGTTTTAGATTGTTTTAACATCATACATATGTTGTAAAATGTAAAGGTTAATACTACACTATGTTATCAGGCAAAGAACCTAGTCGGTAAACCCTAAGGAACCTAGTCGGTAAACCCTAAGGTTATCGCAGTTGGTTAATGAAGACAGAATGTCTACCGAGTAAAGTTTAGTATTCACCGAGTTGTAACCGAGCTATAACAGAATGCATTAAATGTTTACATGTGATATTTAATGAAAGAAGCTGATGAGCTGGAGCGGATCAATGATTGGCAAGCTGTGGAAGAAGTTTGTTAACAAATCTAAGGCAATGGAAAGTCAACAAGAAGATATACAACTCAGATTGAACCGCATTACCCTAAGACAAGTTCCAAGATGATTGTGCAAGTTCCGAGGAAGGGTAAAACATTTTTCAAATCGTAAGATACAATGAACCTGGACAAGATTGAAGATCTGATGGCTATGATTGATCATGGGAAATGTGATCAAGGAGATTAAGTGGTTAGATGATCGTTTATAAATAAGGAACTGTTGATAAACAGTGAATATGGGCAAGTGTATGCACAGGGATGCTACATAGTGATCATCGAGCACAAAAGCTTGAAGACCTGTTGGAATAACAAAGTATTGATGCCCAGCAGATAGACAAGAATAGTTCTATGTCTAGATTGTGTTGAACAAATAAGAATCTGCTTTAGCATTTTAGATGTAAAGTTGCAGATAGATTGTATTACTGTTAGCTTGTGAAAGTAACAGGAAATCTCTTAACCGAGTGGACTTAACAGTCTTATAAGTAAATCCTCTAACAAGGTGACATTCTAAATGAGTGTTTGAAATCCTTTGACAAGGTCACTTCTAACAAAGTGAAGATCCTAACAGATCTGAGGGAAATCCCTTAACCGAGTCACATCTAGCAATGTGCTTTGTAATCTTTAACAAGATTGTCTTTTAACCGAGCATACTCTAGAAGAGTATATTTCTTAGTGGGTCCGAAATCCCACAGTGGTTTTTCCCTATTTGGGTTTCCAGGTTAAATCTGGTGAAAGGAGGTTTATATTGTTCATATGCTTTTGAGTTTACATGTTTGACAGTTTTTATTCTATGACTGATATATGTTACTGAGGTTGAATCTGATGTTTTCATTAATGATTAAGTTTGTATGATTCACCCCCCCCTCTCATCTTGTTGGATATCGGATTTGTACTTATATTAAGTATCAGAACTATCAATTGGTATTAGAGCCTTGGACTCCGAAAGGAAAGTTTAAAGGCACTTGAGTTAAAGATCCAAAGATGTATAAGAGGGATGCACCTAAGCTGAATAAGTCAAGTTTCTCTACATGGTAGAAAAGGATGAAGCTACATCTATCAGGAGTTGGAGAATATGCTATATACTATCTGGAGAATGATTTTGTTACACCAAGCACCTATCCATTGACTATGGAAGAGATAAAGGCAAAGCAAGAACACATTCAAGCAATGATTGAAATAACATCTGCATTGACCAATTTTGAGTTTAATGATCTAGAAGGCTGCAATGATGCGAAGGCTATGTGGACTAAGCTCATATCTATATATGGAGGAGATGAACATGTTCAAAGAGCAAAAGTTGATAGTCTAAGAGGACAACTTGAATCAATGAGGATGAATGAAGGTGAGAACATAACCCAGTACAGTACAAGACTAAAGGAGATTGTAAATCAAATCAAGGGAGCAGGAGGAACTATTGAAGAAAAGGATGTGACAAGTAAGTTGTTAAGAACCCTTCTACCTGCCTATGCAATCCGAGTCTCTGCAATCAATGAACTGAGGTCTATACCTAATATGCCAGTTTCCTTGGATGCTATTATTGGTAAGCTACATGCATTTGAGTTAAGTAATTTTGATAACAGTGGGTCATCGGTAAATAAAGTTGAATCTGCATTTAGTTCTTTTCATCTGAATGAATCTGATGGTTACAATGAAAGAAAGTATAAGTACTCTGGAGGAGATCATAGTGGAGCAAGTGAAAGATTTCGGAAGAACATGGAGGAGGTACACAAACTGTATGAAGAAATCAGAAAGCAAGAAGAGTTTGAAGCACTATTGGCCAAAAGGTTACCAAGAGGCAAAGGTAAGTATAAGGGAAAACTACCCTTGAAATGTTTCAATTGTGATAAGATTGGACATATGGCTTCTAACTGTCCTAACAAAGATTTCACTGAAAAGAGAGATTACCGAGATGACAGACAGAAAGATAATCATTACAGAGGTCACCGAGACTTCAGAAGAAGAGATAGAAAGACCTGCTTAATTGTTGATGAGGAATCTGAAGATGATAAATTAGATGAGACTGATACAGAGGAAGTTGTTTGTGTGACTATCAAGGATGGATCACATGAAGAAAGGTATGAAGAAAAATCCCTAATATCTCACATAAACACTAATGATTCTTGGATTATAGATAGTGGATACTCACATCATACGACAGGAGATAAACACAAGTTTGTTATGTTAGAAGATTATGATGGAGGCTATGTTAGATTTGGTAATGATGCACCATGTCTGGTAAGAGGTAAAGGATCCATAACACTTCTTGATAAAGCAAGATGCAATGATGTTTATTGGGTTGAAGGTTTGAAATATAATTTGTTGAGTGTAGCACAACTAAACAACATAGGTTACCAAATAGAATTTCAGAAAGGAATTGTCAAAGTTCATGACAAAAATGGAAAGTTAGCTGCTAACGGGACACAAACAAAAGGTAATACATTTCACCTTGACTCTACTCACAACAAGTGCTTACATGCAAAGATTGATAACACCTGGTTATGGCATAAAAGGTTTTGTCATGTTAATTTTGATAATTTGATCAAGATAAGTAAGAAGCATAGAGTAAGAGGTCTACCGAGTCTTGAAAAACCTGAGAATGCTATGTGCCAAGGATGCCAAATGGGCAAGATGACAAGATCTAGCTTTACAAGTAAGTCCTTCACCTCTAAGGGAATTTTAGATCTTGTACACACTGATCTTTGTGGTCCTATGAAAGTTCAAAGTTATTATGGTGATAAGTATTTCATATTATTTGTGGATGATTATTCAAGGATGATGTCAGTAATGTTTTTAAAAGAAAAATCAAAAGCTTTTCAAATGTTTAAGTGGTACAAGGCTAGAGTTGAAAATGAAACAGGAAGACAACTGAAATGTCTTAGATCAGGTAGAGGAGGAGAGTTCACATCTGATGAGTTCAACCTATTTTGCAATGATCATGGTATTAAAAGACAAGTCTCTGCATCGAGGACTCCACAACAGAATGGAATAGCTGAAAGAAGAAACAGATCTATTGTGGATTGTGCTAGAACACTGATGATTGAGAAGAAGGTTCCACAAACATTTTGGAGAGAAGCAATAAGCACAACTGTTTACACCTTGAACCGAGTTCAATTGAAGAAAGGTACTTTGAAGACACCTTATGAAATCTGGTATGGCAAGAAACCTAACGTAAGTTATTTTAAAATCTTTGGAAGCAAGTGCTATGTTCATAAAGATGATAGTTTGATCAGAAAAGTGAAGAAGGAACATTTCTAGGATATTCTTCTAGAAGCAAAGCATTTAAATGTACAATCAAATCATCTAACAAAATAGTAGAAAGTGCAAATGTGAAAATTGATGAATTTGCAGAAAGAACTGATGACAGGAATTCCAAAGAACCAGAAGACTATGATGAATTTGTCTATGTGCAACCAAAAAGTCCTACCGAGATAACAGTTGAAGGAAATGAGGAAGATATCCAATTACCGAGTGATGAAAAGGATCATACAGAGCCTACCGAGCCTATATTAGCCAAATATGTCAGAAGACATCATGCACCAAGTCAGATTATAGGAGATAAGGATGATCCAGTGATGACAAGGAACAAACTGAGACAAAACACATGTTTGATATCTAAATTTGAACCAAGAATAGTAAAAGAGGCATTCAACAGTGAAGATTGGATAAATGCTATGACTGAAAAGTTGATCAAATCAAGAAGAATGACACATGGACACTAGTCCCAAGACCTAAGGACAAAAATGTAATCGGTACAAAGTGGATCTTCAGAAACAAGCTAAATGAGAAAGGAGAGGTCATTCGGAACAAAGCAAGATTGGTTTGCAAAGGTTATGCCCAAGAAGAAGGAATTGATTATGGTGAGACTTTTGCACCTATTGCCAGACTTGAAGGAGTTAGAACATTGCTGGCATATGCTGCTTTCAAAAACTTCAAGGTATATCAAATGGATGTCAAATCTACATTTCTGAATGGAATATTAGAAGAAGTTTTCATTGAACAACCTGAAGGATTTGTTGAAGACAATAATAAAGATCAAGTATGTAAATTGAATAAAGCTTTATATGGTCTGAAACAAGCACCTAGAGCATGGTATGAAAGACTGCACTCTTATTTGATTAAGATTGGTTTTATAAGGACAAGTGAGAACAACAACATGTACATGAAGAATGATGAAAATGGAATACTAATCTCAGCCATATTTGTTGATGATATTATATTTTGTGGAAATGACTCTTTATGCAAGAACTTTGGTAATGAAATGAGCAAAGAATTTGAGATGTCATTAATCGGTGAGATAAAGTATTTTATAGGCTTACAAATACAGCAAATGAAAAATGAAATTTTCATTACTCAATCCAAATACATAAAGGAAATCTTGAAGAAATTTGGAATGGAGGATTCAAAGCCAGTAAGTACTCCTATGACTACAAACTGCAAACTATCAAAGAATGATGAATCTGCATCTGTTGATGAGACACTCTACCGATCCATGATTGGAAAACTACAATATGTTGTTCACAGCAGGCTTGATATAGCACATGCAGTAGGTATTGTTGCAAGATTCTCTGCAGATCCTAAGGAAATACACATGACAACAATCAAAAGAATTTTTAGATACTTGAAAGGCACTAAAGATTATGGCTTAGCATATCAGAAAGGAAATGATTTTGATTTGAAAGTCTATACTGATGCTGATTGGGCAGGAAACATTGATGACAGGAAAAGCACAAGTGGAGGAGCTTTCTTCTTAGGAGAAAGACTAGTGAGTTGGCTTAGCAAGAAACAAGGATGTGTTTCTCAGTCAATAGCCGAAGCTGAATATGTTGCTGCAAAACTGAATTGTACCAACATTGCATGGATCAAACAATTGTTGGAAGGTATAAATGAGAAAGTTACCGAGCCAGTAACTATAATTCTATGAGAATACTAGTGCCATTAATATTTCAAAGAACCTTGTTATGCACTCTAAGACAAAGCACATATCTATCAAATATCATTATCTTAGAGAAGAAGCTCATGAAAAGAAAGTGGTGTTGGAATATGTTAACACAAAGGAATAAATAGTTGATATCTTCACCAAGCCACTACCAAAGGACACTTTTGAATATCTCAGAAGTAAGTTAGGGGTCCTACCCCTATCTCTTACTCACTGACCGAGTTCGATGAAAGCATCACTTCGATGAATCTATTGAATATCTTTTAGGGAGTTGATGCTGGAGTGATACACTTTAAGAATGCTTTTTTGAAAGTGTACTGGAACAATATTGGGATAATATAGAAAATGATACAGGGAACAGGAATTGTAAACAAATGCTCTGACCAAGATACACATCACCAGGAAATAATTCTTACAGAAACAACTTATGTTTTAGTTCTTTTCTTTTGGGCATTGTTGTCAAAGGGGGAGAAGACTACTAGGGGGCGAAGACCTACCCAAGGAGGAGAACACTACAGGGGGAGAAGACCTACCCAAGGAGGAGAAGACTACCAAGAGGAGAAGACCTGAGAAGATTGAGAGAAAACTAGAAGAGAAGTCTGATGTATGGGGGAGAGCATTTCAGCATTTCAGAATCACAGCAATCCGAATTCTTAACGGTCAAATCAATTGGTTTTGCCATCAATGCCAAAGGGGGAGATTGTTGGCAATATAACAAGGATATTGAGAAGGTTGTTGATGATTATGGACATAACTGATTAAAGATGTTTTACTATCTTGATATTATTATTTTGTCGCTGATGTCAAGAAATTGATTTTCTAATTCAGTATGATGTTGCCATATCTTAAGAAATATGATATGAAGATTATAAAGAAGTTGGTAAAGACACAGGAAAGAATATGATGAATAAAGGGATAAGTTATTCAATGGGAAACTATACCGAGTCAGACAATGATGAGATCTTGATGTTTGAGATTGTTTTAACATCATACATATGTTGTAAAATGTAAAGGTTAATACTACACTATGTTATTAGGCAAAGAACCTAGTCGGTAAACCCTAAGGTTATCGCAGTCGGTTAATGAAGACAGAATGTCTACCGAGTAAAGTTTAGTATTCACCGAGTTGTAACCGAGCTATAATAGAATGCATTAAATGTTTACTTGTGATATTTAATGAAAGAAGCTGATGAGCTGGAGAGGATCAATGATTGGCAAGCCGTGGAAGAAGTTTGTTAACAAATCTAAGGCAATGGAAAGTCAGCAAGAAGATCTATAGCTCAGATTGAACCACATTACCGTAACACAAGTTCCAAGATGATTGTGCAAGTTTCGAGGTAGGGTAAAACATTTTTCAGATTGTAAGATACAATGAACCTGGACAAGATTGAAGATCTGATGGCTATGATTGATCATGGGAAATGTGATCAAGGAGATTAAGCGGTTAGATGATCGTTTATAAATAAGGAACTGTTGATAAACAGTGAATATGGGCAAGTGTATGCACAGGGATGCTACATAGTGATCACCGAGCACAGAAGCTTGAAGACCTGTTGGAATAACAGAGTATTGATGCCTAGTAGATAGACAAGAATAGTTCTATGTCTAGATTGTGTTGAACAAATAAGAATCTACTTTAGCATTTTAGATGTAAAGTTGTAGATAGATTGTATTACTGTTAGCTTGTGAAAGTAACAGGAAATCTCTTAACCGAGTGGACTTAACAGTCTTATAAGTAAATCCTCTAACAAGATGACATTCTAAATGAGTGTTTGAAATCCTTTGACAAGGTCACTTCTAACAAAGTGAAGATCCTAACAGATCTGAGGGAAATCCCTTAACCGGGTCACATCTAGCAATGTGTTTTGTAATCTTTAACAAGATTGGCTTTTAACCGAGCATACTCTAGAAGAGTATATTTCTTAGTGGGTCCGAAATCCCACAGTGGTTTTTCCCTATTTGGGTTTCCATGTTAAATCTGGTGTTATGAGGTTTATATTGTTCATATGCTTTTGAGTTTACATGTTTGACAGTTTTTATTCTATGACTGATATATGTTACCGAGGTTGAATCTGATGTTTTCATTAATGATTAAGTTTGTATGATTCACCCCCCCCCCCTCTCATCTTGTTGGCTATCAGATCTGTACTTATATTAAGTATCAGAACTATCAACATGAACTACATCCAACCTAATTTCTTGACCTATTCAACCAAATTTCTTTCCCTTCTTACCAATGAAAATTTGTTTGAAGCCTTAGCTCATTAAATTTAGCTACTCTCAAAGCCTCACAATATGAAGTTTGAATATTAGGGTTATGAACAAGTCACATTTTTTTTTGGAAATGTGTTAGTTATCATACAACAACATAAAATAAGGAATACACTTTTGTTGGGGTGCACATACCTCTATTACCCGAAGAGGAAGGTTGTTATATCAAACCAATCATTTTAGATATATTTTACACAAAAGTGTATTCCACATTATGTTTTACACAAAAGTGTATTCCACATTATGTTTTACATAAAATTGTATCCCACATTGTTTTTAAATCTTAGTCTATTAATCCTTTTGAGCCTCCCTCTCTTTCCATCTTTCACTTGGGCTCTCTCTCTCTCTCTCTCTCTCTCTCTCTCTCTCTCTCTCTCTCTCTCTCTCTCCATCCACCTCTTAAGTCTCTATTATTAGCATTATACACTCAGATGAGAAAGGTAGATGTTGTTATTGATGGCAACAAGGTTCCACAGGTTCAACTTCCCATAGCCTTCACCTACCGGCATCGACAGTTACAACAAAGCTTATTCACCTGGCATACAGTTTACACCGACAA
Organism: Cryptomeria japonica; assembly: GCF_030272615.1. Lineage (NCBI taxonomy): Eukaryota > Viridiplantae > Streptophyta > Pinopsida > Cupressales > Cupressaceae > Cryptomeria > Cryptomeria japonica. Next base: position 142,918,461 of record NC_081410.1, read on the forward strand.
AAGATTATACTGGCATTCCAAGCCGACTTGACAATAAGTATTGTTTATGTAAAATAAATTGTATTGTAAATTATAATTGTATGGCTGACTTGTTGTATTGTAAAGAGTCATATATTTATGAGTTCTTGTAGGCCATTTGAAAAAAAGAAAGTGGTAACATGAGATAAGATAGGATATGATAGGGAATAGTTGTATATGCATTTTGATGTGTTTATTTTGGAGCGAATAAGAAGCAAAGAAGAGTGAAGACTATTTTGTATAAGCAGAATCATTTGACAACATACCGGCTAGGGTCTTTGGCAGAGGCAGAACCAGTATCAGGCAGAGCATAACAATGAACTCATCCAGCATTTTGATGCAAGTTGTAAGAGTTCATTTTTATGTTTACATCAATGTGATATTGTAGTCAGTGAGACTCCACTTTTGTTGTTGAGCAGTGAGCTTTAGGCAGTTGGCCTTCCTGCATGTGCATGCCCCTTTTGTTCTAATTAATATTTATTCATATGGCCAATGAGTAAATATTGTGGGTCACAAATCCCATCGAGGTTTTTCCCTTACCGACTTTCCTCGCTAAAATATTTATGTTATGGTGTGCATTGATGTTGATTCCTTTGTTTCTCTTTACTGCATTATTGTTTTGTTACCGACATATTAATCTCAGTTACAAAATTGTAAATAAGTTTAAATCTTTCATTTACCAGTCAGACACCGATTCACCCCCCCCTCTCAGTGTCTTTGGGATTAATCTATTATCTGACAATTGATATCAGAGCCTAGTCCTCTATTTGCAGAAGCCTAACAACTTGAGGAAGATTCTGAAACTAGTACCCATGGAAAATTAGAAGATTTTGATGTAGAAAAATTAAAGAATATCAAACTAGAAGAAGAACTCAGATCTGCTCAAGAATTCATAAAAGCACTTCAAGAAAACCTGATCATGGCATAGAGTAAGAGAAAATAATTGTGTGAGCAACTACAAAAACAAGATGATGAAGAAAAAGAAACTCTCAGAGATATTGCAGAGAAATTGAGACAAGAAAATAGTAACATGAAGAATGAGATGCAAGACTTAACCATGAGACTATGTAAGGATATTGAAGATAGAAAGAAGAATCAGGAATATTTGGCTAGATGACTTAATGAAAGATCAAATGAATCTATAAGGTTTAGTCATGAAAATGATATGCTTAAAACAAAGTTGATTTAGATGCAACATGACAAAGAGGAACTTATGAGACAAGTTATCACTCTAGAAAGTGAGTTGGTCACTCCAAATGAATACACAGACAAATTCAAAAAGACCTTAGCCAAGATTGATGATATGCTGAAAAATCAAAGACCTGATGAAGAAACAATTGGACTTGGATTTGAACATGGAGAAAGTTTCGGAACTGCAAATAATCATGATCACAACAAACCAGTAAGGCAACCTAATGCTTATAAATTCTATGGCAAATTTTTTAATTGGAACAAGGTCATAGAGAAAATCAATGCAGATAAAGGAATAATCAGAATACAAACTCATTTACCAGTCAATGTTCCCAATGCAATAAATATGGTCATCAATAAAATAACTACAGAATGAATGTAAAATGCCATGCTTGTGGTAGATTTGGACATCTATCTAATCAATGCAGAACTCAAACCAGGCAAGGTTATGGAAAAGCTATTCAAAGAAACAATGCAACTTGTTATGCATGCAACAAGATTGGGCATATTGCAAGATTTTGTAGAAGCAAGAATGTACCGGAAAACAACAGAGGATCTAATGACAAAGGCAAGGAAAAGGTGAATGAAAACAAGCAAGAATTCTCTAAACAATGGGTCAAGAAGACAAATAAGAGAAATGATGAATCTGACTTTGCACCAGCATAACAAAGCAATCCTGCACCGATAGGAAATTCTTCATCTAACTAAGGAATAATCTTTAGGGGTAAGGCAACAAATTTAAGATCATGCATTTTTCCCCTCAGATGATGGTCAAGTCATAATCCTTCTTTACCGGCACATATGTTGAGCTACAATGGAAATTCACTAAACCGACGAAGCATTTAATGCGGCTGTTAGTTAAATTTTTGGCTATAAAGCATTGAAATTTCTCATTTTGACTCACCAAGCATTCAAGTATTTGAAGAGCACAGAAGTAGAGCACCGACATTCAAGAAGCGAAGCAACAAAGATTTTCTAGGGCATCCAAGGTTTTCACTTGCATTCGACAAAAAAAGGTATTTATTTTGCTTTATGGCTTCTTCATCTTTTGTTCCTAAATTCATAGCAAACCCTACTGTTGTGGAGAATATCAAATGTCCTAGGCCAGTTTTTAAGATAATGCCTAAGATAGCTAAGATGGATGACTCTATTGGAGCATTTTTAAAAATTCTGAACGGAGTCACATTCGGAGAAGACCCTAGGGCATACATTCACTATAATATTGAAGATTTAGGGTCTAAGGATATAAAGAACATGTTTATGAAAGTCATCACAAAAAACCAAGGTGTAATCAAACCTGAACATAAGATTGTGGAAGATTTAGGGTTCGTAGACATCCTTTACATGCCTGAATTCAAAGATGAAATTATTTGATATGTTCTAAGTAGAGTTCACGGTGAATTCTTATGGCTTGAATCCATCTTCAAAATCATCAGGGAAGCTATTAAAGTTGTTACAGGTTTACCCTCTACTAGCACACGACCTGAGAAGAAGAAGAAAATTCCAAACAAAGGTGTTATGGATTTAACCGTCGCTACATCTGATAACAGATCACTCAGGGTAAGTGACATAACTGATGACAATGTTAAATATGCTAGCATGGTTATTGGATACAAGGTTGCACATACAAATGGGTTGAATTATGTTTCTAGTCTATGCATTCACAGTGCTTATGAAATGGTAAAGAACAATGCAAAAATTGATCTTTGTGAGTGGTCAAAAGATGAATTGATAGATAACTTGGACAAAATCAAGGGTGATAAAAAGGGAACATTCAAATTTGGGAATTTAATTGTATATTTGATGCTATACTTCTCAAAGGATATTCCTGGCATAGGCCATAGAGACTTTGCCTATGATATTTCTGTTGGAAAACAAATTAAGGGGGTAATTTTCGGCATGGGTTCATAAGGAAACAAGCAGGTAAAGGAATACTTCAAAAACTTTCAAGCAAGAATGAAGCAAAGGGAAAGAATCCCTAAGAGTATTGTTGATAAGTATGACAAATTGATATGCTTTGTTATAAAGAGAGATGAAATATGGATGGAGGCTGTCACACCTAGAATTGTTTGGGTAACAAAAATGGGATGTGAAGTGGACACCAACATTCTAGAAACTTATGCCAAGAGACTTCTAGATGCCCCACCAGAACCTACTGAGAAGATCTTTGCCACTATTGAAACCATAGAGAAAGATGTTGCTATTCAGAAGCAAAGAAAGAAAAGGGATAAAATATTGAAAGATGCTTCAAAATTTGTTGAAGATGTTACAAAGGGATTATTGAAACTTGATCAGTTGAGTGGTGTTGCTGCAAGCACAAAAGAAAGAAAATCTAACTAGCAATCAGTAACACATGTTTCCCCTGTTGTTACCTCATCCGAGACTAATACTGACAAAGCTGCGGAATTTAAAAGGGTGGATAGGAAGAGAAAATATCCACCAGCACTTGCTTTGTCACCTATGAAGACAAGGACACTTACGAAGAAAGAACATGTTGTGAGAGAGTCTAGCAATCCAAAGAAGAAGATTACACAAAAGAAACCGACACCAAAGGTATCTGATACACTTTCCCCAGAAGAGCTCGTTAACAAAATAACTCAGGATGGTAATCTCAACAATGTCAGTAAGTTTTATCATTCTTTTAATGATTCAGATAAGAACACTATTGAAGAAAGCATAATATATATATATATATAAGAAAGTTCTTATTGAAGTCATTTATATTCTCCCCAGTGACTTATATCTAATACTTCAGGCAAAAAGAATGTCCATCATGGAATTGGATAAGAAATTGAAGGTTGAAGCACCGTTGGCTGTTCATCCAGCTAAGTCTAGACAAGAAATAGATGAATTGATAGAAGAAGATAACAAAACTATTTTTGTAAGTGGTCACCAACAAGTAAGCCTCATGGCCGGCAGGACAAAGGAAATCGGAGATGAGACAACAGACAAATGGGATATTTTCTTTGTGGAGAAAGAGAAAAGAGAAGAAAAAGAAAGACAAAAAGTTGACAAATATTTTACTAAGGTATATCAAAAAGGAGATAAAGGGAAGAATAAAGTTGGCAGTGTTCCTGACTTAACAGTAAAAGATAAGTTACCACCACCGGCTTAGAACACCCCATCGGCAGCAGCAGAGGCACAGGCAGAAGTACAAAATCAGCTCGCAGAAAAGACATCAGAGGAAGAAAAAGCAACAGATGTCATTGATCCCAAGTCAAATGATCTATTCACAATGAAGGTTGACACTTAGGACATCAACATTACAATGGATGATACCTCTTTTTCAGAAATTGATAAAGAAAGTTTTTGAGGAGAAGAAATCAAAATCTATAAATATTGAGATCTCCGACTCACTAGTCAAGGCAGTTGGCACTCAATAGGATATTAAGATATCAACAGATAAAGCACAGGAATAGACTGTGAGATTTTACCAAGATCAAGGGCACAATGAAAAGCATAAAGAGAGACAATAAAATAACAAGAACAAATTGTATTCTCATCAATATACAAATGATCAATTGGATTCACCAATACAATGAATATGGGCCTGCGTATATAGGCAAGGCCATATAGATATTGAGCACACAATCATGACATGTGGCTCAATGAGAAACAACGGTAGGTAAGAAATACTAGGGGTAGGTAGGAGAAACTGTATAATATTTCACAAGAGGTGGAGGACCCACCGAATGTGGAGTGAAATAGCAAGATAAGACCACAAAAGGTGGAATTTCTCCTACAAGCTACATGCCTATGTGCACACTTCCCTAAGTGTCTCATATCCAAACTACGATGAGATGCATTATCCTAAGTTAACTTAAATAAAGTGTAATAATATCCATGATGAATAATTATTTACACCAACACCCCCCCTTAAGTGCAACTTAGGGGAATGAAGACTCAAGTTAACAATGCAAGATGGGTCCCAACTACTAGGCCATGATAGGTACCCATGTACAATATGCAAATGCAAGAAAAACTATGCAATGCAATCTCTCACAAATGGAGAAAGGGAGAAAACCCAGTGGGAAAAAACTCTCCCCCAAAAGAGAGATGAATGTGCAAAAGAACTCTCAAAGAAGGACAAAACCTCAAAGAGGAAAAAGTCCCCCCCATAAGAGAGAAAGGATAAGTCAGTTGACCCCCCCTAATGAGACATCCCGCACCCCCAAGAGAGCTTGCAATTGCTAGAACTTACTCTCGATGAAAGGTTTGGTAAAGATGTTGGCAACTTGCTCCGTTGTAGGAGAATATTGCAAATCAATGACCTGCTCCTGAATCAGCTCCTGGATGTAGTGCATATGAATCTCGATGTGTTTGATTCACTGGTGCTAGACCAGGTTCTTTGAGATTGCAATAGCACTCTGATTGTCACAATGTAGAACTGTCGGTCGTGGAGTGGTAAACCCAAACTTTGTGAGAATTTGCTGAAGCCAAATGATCTCAGTTGCTACGTTAGCAGCTCCTCGATACTCAACCTCAATCGAAGAGAGAGCAGTAGCATGCTGCTTCTTGCTCTGCCAACAAATGGGGCTCAAACCAACGTGGAAGCTATAACCTGAAGTAGACTTATGATCATCAAGATCGCCAACCCAATCAGAGTCTGTACATAACCAACCAAGCAAAGTCCTATGCCTGTTGCATAGTGAATCCCATAATGATGTGTACCCTGGATGTAATGAAGGATGTGTTTGGCGGCTTTCCAATGAAGCTCATGTGGTTCCTACATGAAGCAGGAAACCATGCCAACTGCAAATGAAATATCAGGGCGTGTGTGTGTCAAGTAGATGAGACTACCCACAAGCTGATGATACAATGTGGTATCAATTGGTGGAGAAGAGCACTGAGCCTCAAGCTTGACTCCTGAAAGAAAGGGAGGCGGTGCAGGCTTACAATCAGCCATATGAAAGCGTGCAAGTAGATCAAGAGCATACTTGGGCTGCGATAGTGTAATCTCAGAAGGTGACTGTGAAATCTCTATCCCAAGAAAGTAGTGCAAAAGACCCAAGTCAGTCATAGCAAATCTATCATGAAAAGCAGATTTGACCTTGCGAATGATGGATGCAGTGCTCCCTGTAATGATCAAATCATCAACATAGAGCACAAGTATCAAGTGAGAGTCATCCTGTCACAAAATGTAGACATTCGGACTAGAATGACACCTGGTGAACCCTGTTGAGAGAAGAAAGGAATCCATCTTGGCGTACCAAGCCCTGGGGGCCTACTTAAGGCCATAGAGAGATTTCCTTAGTCTGCAAACCAAGGAAGAATCTTGGATGAAACCCTGTGGCTGCTCCATATAAATCTCCTCATCAAGATCCCCATGAAGAAAAGCACTCTTCACATTCATCTGATGTACAACCCAACCATGAGCTGCAACAATAGCAAGTGTCAAGCGAATGGAGCTCATCTTGGCTATGGGCGCAAAGGTCTTAGAATAGTCAACACTTGGAACCTGAGAGAAACCTTTTGCAACAAGCTGAGCCTTATACTTATCCACACTACCATTCGCTGCAAACTTGGTCTGATAGATCCACTTACATTGAACCATCTTTCTCTCCTTAGGGAGAGGGACTAACTCCCATAAGGAACTATACTCTTCCTCCATAACGTGGTCCCACTCAGGAACCCCTAATGCTTCCCGAAATGTCTATGGATCAAAAGCAGTAGCAATGAATGCATCTGGAAGGTCCTGATGCTGTGATTGGACCCTGCGGAGGTGTAACCCTGTGAGTCAGAGTTGAAGGAGTCTCATCATTTGAATCGCTATCATCACTATCCACAATGGAGGAAGGTGGGGGGAGGTAGAGAGGCTAAGCTAGGAGAGTTTTCCTCAAAGTGAACACTCCTCTCAATAAACACCTCATGTGTCTCAAGATCCAACAATCTATATGCCTTAACACCCTCAAGATATCCAACAAAAATAGAAGGCCGACTCTGAGGTTCCAATGCCTTGCGTTTTTGTGGAGGTATGCGAGCCCATGCTGGACACCCAAAGACTTTGAAAAGTCTCACAATCGGTTCCCTACCAAGCCAAGACTCAAAAGGAGTAATACCTTGCAAAGCTTTGTGAGGAACCTGATTTTGGATGTGTGTGGAACAACTGATAGCCTCTGCCCAAAAGGTGGGATCAAGAAAACGTGCATGTATCATACAACTAGCCATTTCTTTGAGATTTCTATTCTTGCGCTTTGCAACTCCGTTTTATTGTGGAGTGTATGCAACAAAATGTTGAAGATCAATCCCCTCAAATATACAAAAATCTTCAAGTCTTTTGTTCACATATTCTCTGCCATTATCTGTGCGAAGAATCTTGACCACTTTCCCAGATTGCTTCTCCACACGAGCCTTGAAGTCTTGAAATCTGTCAAATACTTCACTCTTATGAATAAGAAAGTAGACCCAAGTGAAGCGGGAGTAGTCATCAATGAAGGTGTGGACATAGCAGGCCTTAGTAAATGAAGGTGATGGAAATGGACCTACTACATCACTGTAAACAAGTTGAAGAACTTCCAAAGCTCTCCAAGCTTTCCCCTTATCAAACTTCTCCTTGGGATGGTTGCCCAAGGAACAACCTGAACATACATGCTCTGAAAAACTGATTCAAGGTAGACCTGTGACCATGTCTTTAGTGTTGAGCTATTGAAGATAGTGGTAGTTGAGGTGACCAAACCGCTCATGCCATAGCCTACTTTCTAAATTTGAATGAGTAAGTAAGGCCCTAGAAGGATAACTTGACACAAAGTGGGAGAATGAATAAAGCCTTGAGTTGTCATTGACTTGTCCCACTGCTACCAAGGCATCATTATCAAGTTCCTTTACCAAAACTGAATTAGGTGTACACTCAACCTTTTTCCCATTCCCATAGTGAGTGATTTGGTAGATAGAGAGAAGGTTGGTAGACAAGTTAGGAACATAAAGAACATTCTCAAATGTACAATCATCCATGTCAACTAAACCTTTCCCTTCAACCTCAACTTGTGTATCATCACCTATGTAAATGTGAAGTACCTTTGATGGATCCAATGAAGAAAACTACTTTTTTGTAGAACCCATGTGATAAGAGGCACCCGAGTCAAGTATCCACTGCTGTGAAGAACCTATTATTGCCACAAATGCTTTCCCTTTTCCCTTAGAATGTGAGGAAGAGGAAGGAGTTGAATCCTTCTTTGTGTAGGTAGATGGAAAGTTGATGTTATTTTTCTTAAGAAGATTTGTCAACTCATCAACTTGCTTGGTGTGGCATCGATGCTCATCATGACCATACATCTTGCAATAAGCACAAGTTGGTTTATCCCTCTTAGGTGGAGTCCCCTTCTTGGAAGAGGATGAAAAATCACCTTGTGATGGAGAGGATGATTGTCCTTTTTTCTGTTGTGGCTTTGACTTAGATTGCTTCTTCTTCTTGTTGGAATCTTTGCCTTGACTCCCTTGACTTCCTTGACTAGCCACCAAAGCCTTGGACTTTGAAGACTTGAGAAGCCCTATGTTCAACAACTTAGATTGATCCAATATCAACATTTATGTGAAAGCATCAAAGGAAGACATAGTGTAGGAACTCCCCACTGTCAAACGATGAGTTTGGAAGCTAGAAACAAATGTTGCATATTCTAGTGCAAGCTTGTCCAACAAGTTGAATATCAACTGAGCATCCTTTTTGTCAATTCCATAATCCTTAAGTTTTTCTCTTAGCTCATTTGCTTTGGTGACATAATCTTGGATTGTATCAAAACTCTTGGGATCCAAGTTGGTGAGGTCATTATCAATCTTGTAACCTTTGATTTCATCAACTTGACCATACAATTTCTGAAACATTTCCCAAGCCTCTTTGATTGTAGAACACTTCTCAATGTGAAAAATGAGGTCATTTGATACATATTTACGCAAAGTTCCAAGAGTCATGCAATTCTTAGTGAGACATACTAATTGAGCATTAGGATTAGCCTTAGGATCAGGTGGTGCTTCTATTGTTCCATCTATGTAATGCGTAAGTTCTTTTTCCATTAATTTGCTCCATGTTTTAATTTTCCAAGATGCATAATTATGTGGAGTTAAAGGTGGAAATTTATGAGGACTCATTGCAAAAAAAATGAAAGAGCACAAGGAAAGAGAGGCACAATCACACAAGACACCCCCCAAATTCACTCAATCAAAGAACCCCCTCCCCCCCAACAAAAAATTTTTAAAAAAAAAAAAATGATGATCTAGCACTTTATACTTAGCGCGTGTACAATGGGCCACTTGCAAAACATGCCAAAGTGGACTTTTGATTTCAACTTTACAACCGCCTCAATGAGGCCAAAGGAGAATAAAACTAATAATGCAAGAGATCTAAACTAAGATCCAAGCAAATTACAAGTACCATGTAGGCCAAAAAAGATCAATATCTAAAAGTGCAATGTCCACTCAAAATCTATGAAAACTGATCATATATTATGAAAGTAGACAAAAAAATATGCACTTTCAAAAAAAATGGCACCTGAAAAGGAGGTCCTATGAGCTCAAATGAAGCCTTTGAAGTTGCAAAATTGAGGATTGGACAGGTACAACTGAGAGAATTCGAAAATTCCAAAAAACCTATGCACCAAAATCAGAAAATAACCACACCACTGCGAAGAGCACGAAAAATTAGCCCAAATAAAAAAAAAAATTGCACCAAAAAAGGAGCAAAATTGAGCAAGTTATGAGCCTCCAAAGTTGACCCAAAAATCCAAACTACTCAACGGATAGGGATCTAAAATTTTTCAAAAAATGTTGATTGGGCACTGACTGTGCGCTGCTAACTAGGTAGAAGGTACGGACCCCCCAAAAAAAAATTCAAATTTTTTTATTTTTTTATTTTTTTTCAAAAAAAGGTTTTCAACTAGAAAATTATTTTTCAGATTTCTTTTTTTAAATCCGAAAATTTCATACCGTACTGCCCGAATTGGGCAAAAAATTTCTCCAACACCCAAAATTTGACTTTCGCCAAAATAGGTCAAGTTTATACTCAATTTTTATGGAAATGGCCTCCTAGACGTAATGGTGAGGTCAAAAACGCTCTTGGATGGCTCCAAAATGTGCAGTACCTGAAATCCAAAAATAGAAGCCTTCCAAAAATGTCTCCCAAAACCGATCAATGAAGCCCCAATGACTCTAATACCATGTGAGATTTTGCCAAGATCAAAGGCACAATGAAAAGCATAAAGAGAGACAATAAAATGACAAGAACAAATTGCATTCTCATCAATATACAAATGATCAACTGGATTCACCAATATAATGAATATGGGTCTGCTTATATAGGTAAGGCCATATGGATATGTGAGCACACAATCATGACATGTGGCTTAATGAGAAACAAGGGTAGGTAAGAAATACTAGGGGTAGGTAGGAGAAACTGTATAATATTCTACAAAAGGTGGAGGAGCCACCGAATGTGGAGTGTTACAACAAGATAAGACCACAAAAAGGTGAAATTTCTCCTACAAGCTACATCCCTATGCGCACACTTCCCTAAGTGTCTCATATCCAAACTATGATGAGATGCATTATCCTAAGTTAACTTAAGTAAAGTGTAATAATATCCATGATGAATAATTATTTACACCAACACAGACAACATCTGAACCAACAAAGGAAGAGGAAGTGATTAAGGTAGCTGAACAGAAAATAGAGGAAGGGTCAAAGAAATCAGGAGAAGAGAAGAGCGATAATGCAGAACCTAGCACCTCTCCCAGTACTTCAATTTTGGATATCAGACCAACAACTATCACAGAAGTATTATAGGATTATATAAAGAAAATAACAGAGTAATGCCTTAGCATTTAAGACTATCGATGATTCTCTACCAATTTTGTAGATGATTGCACCAGAGTGCAAGGTAGATCATATTGTTGGCTCGATAGGCAAATTGGACATATTGTCCAAATTCATTTCTGCTAACATTCAATCATTAGACAAAATAAATGAGGAGACTATTCAAGAAAAAGTTGATAAAGAAAAGGAAGGATTCTTTGGAAAAACAATAAAGGAATGTACTTAGCAGATTGATACACTGCTACCAGCATTGAATTCTACCATTTTGGAGTATAAGAAATTATACCGAGAAACTTGTAAACCACATCAACTAACATATGATATTGATGATCAGATTAGAAAAACTCAAAAGGAAATTGATGATATTGCGGATAACATAATTGGTTCTTCAGAACTAACATCAGTCATAGAACAAGAGATAGCTATACATGAGGAGAAGATTGAAAATCTTGAAAAAGAAAAGGCAAGACTAAAAATGAAAACCAGGGAGTTGAAGAATAAGCTTGGTCCAAGATTGGACAATCTAATCACTCACTGGAATGCACTATCAAAGGCTACAATTCAAGGAGATAGATCACCGGAACAACAAATGCACTATCTTACCGGATTGATCAGACAAACAAAAATAATAATTACCGATAGTACGAAGTTCATGCAATATTTGAACTTAGTTCTTGCAGATATTTTTCAAGTAATACACAATAGACTTTAGGGTTCTAAGTAAATTTTTTATTTTTTTTTGAAATTTTTTATAGTGAGAAAAATGTACTGAGTAAGGCATGGAGAAAAGTGAACAAGATGAACAAATCATTTTCTCAAGGGGAGCACTCACAGTTTTGGATTCACAGTTTTTTATTTTTCTCATGAGTGTTGCCAACAATGCCAAAGGGGGAGATTGTCAGCATTATACACTCATATGAGAAAGGCAGATGTTGTCATTGATGGCAACAAGGTTCCACAAGTTCAACCGGTCATAGAATTCACCTACCGGCACCGATAGTTACAACAACACTTATTCACCCCGCATCTAGTTTACACTGACATAAGATTGTACCGACATTCTAGGCCGACTTGACAATAAGTATTGTTTATGCAAAATAAATTGTAATGTAAATTATAATTGTATGGCCAACATGTTGTATTGTAAAGACTCATATATTTATGAGTTCTTGTAGGTCATTTGAAAAAAAGAAAGCGATAACATGAGATAAGATAGGATATGATAGCAAATAGTTGTATATGCATTTTGATGTGTTTATTTTGGAGCGAATAAGAAGCAGAGCAGAGCAAAGACTATTCTGTATAAGCAGAATCATTTGACAGAATACTGGCTAGGGTTTTTTGCAGAAGTAGAACTAGTATCAGACAAAGCATAACAACAAACTCATCCAACATTTTGATGCAAGTTGTAAGAGTTCATTTTTATGTTTACATTAGTGTGACATTGTAGTCAGTGAGACTCCACTTTTGTTGTTGAGCAGTGAGCTCTAGGATGTTGGCCTTCCTGCATGTGCAGACCCCTTTTGTTCCAAGTAATATTTATTCATATGGCCAGTGAGTAAATATTGTGGGTCACAAATCCCACTGAGGTTTTTCCCTTATGGGGTTTCCTCGCCAAAATATTTGTATTATGGTGTGCATTGATGTTGATTCCTTTGTTTCTCTTTACTGCATTATTGTTTTCTTACCGACATATTAATCTCAATTACAAAATTGTAAATAAGTTTAAATCTTTCATTTACTGGTCAGACACTTATTCAACCCCCCCTCTCAGTGTCTTCGGGATAAATCAACTATATAACATCTATATCTCCCCCTCTCCCTCTCTCTCTCTCTCCCATTCTTTCTCTCTCAAGGTTCTCTCTCACATTCCACTCCTTCACATGGATTAGGTATGTTGTAAATTGTAGGTCAAAAAACACACATAAGAGTCATGATGAAAAAAGAAATGTGTGTGGATACTAAGCTCAATAGATCATGAACTAAGCTTGTACATGTGATGTGGTATGCTATATTTACATCTTATTTGCCCTATGTTTGAAGTTCGCAAGGAAAGAAGAGGGTCCGCGGGATAAGAAAATACAAAGGCTTATCATAACTCAGATTTGGGATATATTACAACCTTCGAACATGATAGGTTATTGACATGATGTCGTATAACATGAAGGTAATTACAAGATAACATTGCAAATTATTGACAAGATTTCATATAACACGAAAGTTATTACAGGATAACATGATAGATAATTGTTTGTATTTCATATAACACGAAGGTTTTTTACATGATAACATGACAGTTTTTTGACAAGATTTTATAATATATGAATGTTATTAGGAGATAAAATGACCGGGATTCGCCAAAGTCAATAACACTATGTTTATAACCATTTTTACTCCCACCGGGACACGGATAAATTGACTCCAAAAAGTGGTTATAAAACTCGTGTTATTGACTTTATAATTTTTTTTGAAAAGTCAAAGTTGCAGCTAGTTTTGGTGATCATGATCAACAATCTGTAATTTTTGAGTGATCTTAGTTGCATAAATTGTTGCTCATCCTTCTAGCCCGTAGTGTCATTGTCTTTCCTTCTTTTAACCCACAGAGTGGCGGGGAAGTCACTTTTGCACATGCCTCGTTATATACTAGATTTACGTATAACACGATGGTTATAACGACATAACATGATAGGTTACTGACAGGATGTCGTATAACATGAAGGTAACCACAAGATAACATTGCAGATTATTGACCAGATTTTGTATAACACGAAGGTTATTACCGGATAACATGATAGATTATTGACCATATTTCGTATAATACAAAGGTTTTTTACATTATAACATGACAGATTGTTGACAGGATTTTGTAATACACAAACGTTATTAGGAGATAGTATGATCGGGTTTCGCGAAAGTCAATAACACGATGTTTATAACCACTTTTACACCCACCGGGATGCAGATAAACTGACTCCAAAAAGTGTTTATAAAACTCGTGTTATTGGATTTAGAAACTAGTTTCTCCAAAATACATTCTCATAAACTCCTAGTGCGCCATCCAACAAAGCAATTTTCATCATCTCCAATGACTCTTCACTTTTTAAGAATCTTTGCTATGTGTAGCATCCAACTCATATAATTTTGTAGGTTTTCAAGGCACAAGAAGAGTTCGAAACTCTCCCACCAAACTCTCCAACTTCGGCGCCATATCCTCCACCTATTGAACTATTCCCATGCACACATTTTTGAAATTATTTACACACTAAATGATGCTAATAGAAAAAAGTTATGAATTGTCAAATTCAAAGTGAACACTAGTAGTTGGTTCATTTTTTTAACTAATAAAGGTTAGTTTTCAACTTTAAAATAGTGTTTGTAAAGGGTGTAGTTTTTTCTTTTTTTCTATAATTTGTAAATGAAGAGTCAAAATTTGACATATGAATAGTCATTGAAAATCTCTTTTCATGTCAATTCCAATGGTTAATTGAAAGGTTAGGTCTTATTATACCTCGATGTAGACCATTTTTCTTGATTATAGTGCAAATGTATTAAAAAAGAACATTTTATGAAAAAAAAATTGTTTAATAACATTAAATTTTTTGTATCTTAATCAATTACATTACAAAGTCTAACTATTTTAAATATTTTTTAATTTAGTTATTACAATTTAATAATATTAAATTTATTCATATTTAATAATTATTATAACGGTTTAAAAATAAATAATTATATTATTCATTATCATTAACTATAAGATTATATTATTTTAATTTTATATATATTATGTAATATTTGTATTCATTTTAATTAAATATAATATTATATTATTTTAAATTACTATAAATTTAAATTATAAATTTATTAATTTATTTTAAATTTAAATTATAAATTTATTAATTTACTTTAAATTTAAATTATAAATTTATTAAATAGGTTTAGTTAAGTTTTTTTAAATAAATAAATAAAAAGCGCTGGGAGGCGTGGGACGGATGCCCGGAAAAAGTTTGAATTGACTAATTGATGAATGGTATACACATTGAAAAGTAGTGGAGAGCAGAGAGGGTTCCTTTAATCATTATTCTTCTGTTGGTTCACGCATTTCACAGGAAAGAGGATTTCATTTCTAAATTCTAAATTACGTCCCTCTCAGCCAGCATGGATATGTTACTTTATTCTTACACAATAACAGATGTGTGATCAGATTTCCACAGTCCGTATCCAAAAGCAGTATTATTATTATTCTTAGAGATTAGTGTTTGCTTTTACTTTAGTTTGCCCCTCCCATTCTGTGTCAAGGATGTCTTTATTTTAGTTTCAAAATGATAGTACGGATGGATTAATATACGTGTTAGTGGTATATTTTATACTATCGATTTTGCAATTAACTATTGTAATTGACTAATCTATCGCTAACACGCTGTAGGAAAGATCTGTTTTGAAACAAGAATAGGCACAACCCTGCGTCCATTTTCTTACAAAATATTTTTTTCCTTTCTTTCCCATCCAATCCAACCCAGAGAGTATTTTGTATTCTCCTAATATTGGTATAAATTCGATCTTCTTTCAATTCAAAGAGTAAAATAGTGATTGGTGTTCATTTCTTGTTATTGTTTTGCAGCATACACAGGGTACTCCAAGCACAAGTTCTCCTCAAACACACAAGCTCTCAAACTTGGATTCCTTTATCCAGAGGGGAGGCCAATTTTTAAAATTTGTAAACGTTCACACAGAGAAAATGAAAATTGACACTAAGGTTAGTTACTTGCACAGTGCATTTAATAACATATTTTTCTCTGGATATCTTTTTCCCCTGTTTTCTTAGTCGAACTTTTCTTGAATTACAGGAGTCGAGTGAAGCGACAGAAATTATAGGAGATATTCTGAAGAAAATTGGAAATATGCATTGGGCAGTTGCAGGGCTTTCTATCGTAGGTTATCTGGTGTCAAAATGTGCAAAAGTGTCCATGAACAGGACTGATTGTATAGAGCTCTTAAAAGAGATGATTACGCTTGTATCTCATATTAAAGACCTAAGCAAACATGTAAATGAGGAAAATGAGAAATTTGATAAAGCTTTTCAATACATTATTCAAGGATCAATAAGTTGTGCTTCCCAACTCCATTCTGGGAGTTTTTTCAGGTGATAATTTGTTATGCCCTCTTTCGTTAATTTTATTCTGTTTTTTCTTTTGATCATATTGTAAATTCTGAGACATTGATCGTAATTCGTATCAAAATAAGGGACCCGTACGTATGTTAGTCGTGCATTTTATACCGTCAATTTTGTAATAAACTGTTGTGATTGACTAACACATCACTATCACACTGTACGAAAGGTCTGTTTTGGAACTAGAATAACCGCGGCCCAAAATAAGGGCCGAAGCTATTCTGGCTCCAAAAGACCTTTCGTACAGTGTGATAGTGACGTCTTAGTCAATCGCAACCATTTATTGCAAAATCGACAGTATAAAACGCGCGACTAATATGCGTGTTAGTCAATCCGTATATTACCATTTTGAAACCAGAATAGACGCGTCTCAAAATAAGTGACCTTTATATGGATCTCAATTTGACGGGTACAAGAAAAATAACAAGGCAAATGACGATTTGTCGTCGTCTGTTACCACAAGTATATCCGAGCAACCGAGGTAACTATAAACAAGCCATTCATTTTATTTGATTTGTGTGTGAATTAAAGAAAAAATTAGACTGAGAAATAGTCAAATAACTTTATTTTATTACCGAAGAGAAGAAAATAGGTTACTCTTTCCGTTCTTTGAGATTTGAAGTTACATTTTCTATAGGAAGCAGTGACCACCGTTTCTTACCTTGTATTTTTTTTTGTGAACATATTCACCTTCTCTATATTTCCAACTCTTAAAACAGGAATAACAATATTTTTCATATTTTATTTTTGGTTTCCATAATAGTGTTAGTGATTAATTTGGGGTTTTTATTCATAATCTAATCTCATACCATAGTAGAGTTATTCTTTATTAGGATTGGTGTATGTATTATGAATTAGGGTTAGGAGATTTTTTATAGAATGAAAATTATTAACTTGATCTTAATATGTATTGTTATTGTAGACACATAAAAATTTTCATTAATTTGTTTTCATTTAATTTCAAATTTCTCCGAACATCGGTGAGTCTTTATTAGTACATTATTATTTCTCCATAATTTATTATTCATAATTTCCATTTTTTATTATATTATTATTAATATCTTATCATTTATCTATTAAATTTATTAAATAAAAGCATTTATCATATTCATTTATACGCCTTCATGCATTCACCTTATATACATTTCTTTATTTATTTAATAAAACCCCTTTAATATCCTCTCCTACCACTTACCATTTCCCATTTACCACTCTTCTTCCCTATACCACTCATCTTGCATTATCCCATATTCATCTTACAACATGAAATCGCCCGGAGAAAATCTATTTGAGCATCTCATCTTTATGCATCGAACTTATGTCAGTTTGCAATCTTCATCATCTTTGCATTTCGTTTTCTTTAGCTTCCTTTGCATTATTCCTTTTGAAATCTCCAAAAAAATCATAGCTTCTTATGTGTGCTTCTGAGAGCAATATTATCTACATAAGATCTTGGTTTAAGGAGTGCAGTGGAGTAGATTGTGTGTTCTTAGTTTAGATTTTAATTTGCATGTGTGTTTTTGACAAGAAAAACTTCATTGTTGGATGTTGGAAGACTGAATCTTATGTTCAATCCATTTCCTCCATCTACAATTGACACGCCCGGTGGGACACTCCTTTGTCCTTTTGTTGATTTGATTTTTGTTTTCATCTACAGGTTGCCATCATGACATTTGGGGTACCGGTTCTTTGAGGCTTTTAAAAACATTTCATGAAGTTGCAGTTTTCTTTTTTAAGCATCTAATCGGACAACTTCGTTGGTCTTATATCACAGTTCAAATGCCTTGTTAATGCTTGCATATTTTGTTACCTTTGTCTGAAATATTTTAGAACTTTTTCACAAAATTCTTTTTGTGCATAACTTTCTATCTTAAATGAGGATATTTCTTTGAAGGATTTGCCAAAAATTTCACGTTGCTTGTGTTTGACCACACCTATTTATGCTTTTCAAATAGTTCATGCATCTTGGTTGATTGGTAACGTTTTGTGGAAGTTTTTCTTCTAATCCTTTGCATCAAGTTCATTTGGTACGTATTCTGCAATCATGGCAGCCCTGGAGACCTTATTTCTTTGCACAGTTCATTAAATCATTAAACATTTCCTTGTCTATGCTCCCATTGTCTTGCATGCATTACCTTTAAAACTGCCATTGCATTTACTTGAAAGTTTATGGTACCTTATCTGCAAATTTGCAAAGCCATTTTCAGCAAAGTCATTATGTGCACAACCAACCTATCATGGCGTTCCCTGTGAAAAAAAAAACAGTTCACATTAACTTAAAAAAAAACAGTTCACATTAACTTATCTTTGCATATTTTGCATGCATGTTTCCCAAGAATATTTCTTTTAAAACAATCCTCCACGTTTACATAAGACTTAATTAGTTTTTAGTTTGAAAATGTGAAGTGGGGTCTCTTTCTTTATTTTGCATAAATAGTTAGTTTTGGTTTGTTATTAGTTTTAATTTTACTTTTTGCTTTTTTTTAATTTTAAAATTTGGTTTTTGGTTTTCCATTTGGTTATATATATATATATATATATATATATATATATATATATATATATATATATATATATATATATATATATATATATATTTGATTTTTAAATTTATTTCTTTTAATTAGGATTTCTAGTTTTAGTTTTTAATTGCTTTTTTAAGTTTAGTTTTTTTTATTTTTTAGTGTTTTTTTAATTGTTAATTAGTTTAGATTTTTATTTATTTCTAATTAATTTTAGATTTTTAATTTGTTAATTAATATTAGTTTTTTAATTGTTAATTAGATTAATTTAAATTTAAATTTTGTTATTAGATTAGATTTTCAATTTTTAATTTAGATTAGATTTTGAGTTTAGATTAAAATTAGATTTTCAATTTGTTAGTCAGATTAGATTTTAATTTAGTTAAGTAGATTAATTTTTTTATTTTTTTTATTAATTGGACTATTGTTTAGTTTGGTATTAGTTTGTTTTGATTTCTTTTGTGAACTAATCTTTGTTGCTTTGTGTGTTTGTGTAGGTTCTTTCTTGTGGCATCCAATCTCGTGTGTCGAAGGCAATATCTTGAAACTACTAATGTCATCTTAATGCAGGACGTATGTCGAAGAAATGGTGATTTGAAACAAATTGCCTGATTTTTTAGCTTAGATCACATTTCGAATTGGTGCTTTAAAATTAACCAGTGTCTTTTGTGTCTTGAGCAATAGGCTCTTTTTGTTTTACCTCTTAGAGGCCCTGCCTTCCGAGAAGCCCTTAAGCCTCGGTGAGAGGGAACGACCCAAGTGGTAACGGGCTAAAGCCAAGCTCTTCTGAACCACTATAAATAAATGTGTTTGTGACAAAAGTTGCAAGCAACGAGTGCTGATTAGTTCATACCGACGACATGTCTTCCCATAAACCCTATAGAGCGCAACCTCTATAGGTTGGGAGCCTTCCTTAATGGAGCGTACGTCGCCGCATGTATGGCCACTCGAACGGATGCCCTTACTAGACACCTTTTGTGTTAGAAGCCAAAATCCTTCTAGTTGTTGATGCAAGAGGTCGGACCTCTGAAGCGGCTCACATTCTTACGATTCTTAATAGAAATACAAAGTTCGCCATGAGGAGTTTTCATGGGGACTGATGCTTGGCTACCTCGGAAAAGTGAGTGCCGAGGGTGGAGCCAGTGGGGTCAAGAATCTAAGTATCTGCTCTGAATTGCGTAGCTCGGGGTAACCCCCCAAGTGAGATTCAACAACTATTGTCCTGGCCAGCCTTAGGATTGTGCTTGAATGTGTTTTTATTGCAAAATCAAACAAACATTTTGTCTACCATTTTTTCTGAGTGTGTTCACAAACAAACAAGAACATTTCACAATCAACACCACACTTGAAACTGAAACCTTGCAAAACAACATTGTCCTTGAAAAGTTGAACTTGTGTTCTCAAAACAATCATTTCATATCTCTTGAGACATCACTTTTGAAGTTCTGATCTTTTAGGTCCTCACATAGCCACATCATTCTAGCTTCCCATACCATTTAGGTCCTTGCATAGTCTTCACCTAGTTGCACCTTTCATCCTTGCATATCTTATTTAATCATACCTAGTCTTTGCATATCCCCCCTAGATCAAACCCCTGCATAATCCCCTTAGATCATACCCATAATCTTTGCATAGACTTCCATCATTCCTTTAGGACATAACCTTAAACCTTGCACAAGTTCCTTAGGTCATTTCATCATTGGTCCTAGCATTTCATTATTATTTGCATACCAAAATCCAAAAAAAACCAAAAACATTGCTTGCACTTAGGATTTCTCGTCTTAGGTCTAACATCAAATTTTGATCATCAATCCCCCTTGTCACTTGAGGTGCATCTTCCTTGAGTTAGGGAATCTATTAGTGTCTTTAAGTTGGTATTTCGCTTGGAGTTCATCATCTCCTATCATAGCATGCCCTCTCTTTGACAACTTATCCTTGTGTCTTTCCATCATAGCACAAGTCAAACCCCACATTGGAAATATTTTTAGACCTAGAGTATCCTTAGTCCTTGCATCAAACATCATTCATTCTAATATCCCATTTAAGGTTTAGCATCACATCACTTTCCTATCATATAGATTGCACTTTTGCATCAATCCTTTAGTAGTCATATCATATAGATTGCATCTTTACATTGATCCTTAGTTGCATCCCAATTTCACTCATATCATATAGTTCCCCCTTTGCATTTTAGGGTTTTCATTCCATCTAGAGTCTCATACATTCTCCTAGGTCAAAGATCAAAACAATCGCTTATGTCTCCTAACTCGAGAATCAAAATGTTTCAAAATCATCTATTTCAAGATGGAGATGACCTTATTAATTTTGATGAAGAAGAACACATTAGCGTTGTGACTAGTGAAACAAGCGATGAAGAAATAACTCAATCCACTATTGACGAAGCGTTTCATAACCATAGATTTACTAAACTCCTTAAAGAGGTGGTTAAACGTGATCCACAAGCATACTTCAAAGCCCTTGCTAACGAGGGAACTAAATTGCCGCTTGATTTTGACGTATCATTGCTCACAATTAAGGACAAACTGAGAGTTAGTGAGTCTAGACTTGCAAGGACAAACAATGAGGAGAGGATAAAAGATCATAGACCTTTCTACTTTCAACCAGGATACAAGAGATCTACAAAAACATCGAGACCTATGCCTACCAATGATCCCATTTTGAGTGAATTGAGAGCATTGAGACAAGAAATAGACACTCTCAAGAATAAGAAGGCATTGTCACACAAGTTTTCTATTGAGGACATATGTCCCTATCCTTTTGATCCGAGTATTCTGATGCCACCTTTTCCTAATCATTAGGAAATACCAAAATTGGATAAGTATAGAGGAAAAGGAGACCCTAGAGATCACTTGAGAGAATTTTGTGCCACTACCTTAGAATTTGCAGTAGATGAAACATACATCATGAGACTCTTTTCTCGCAGTCTTGGAGGAAGTGCCATGGAATGGTTCTCGCGATTACCTCCGACTATCAAATCTTTTCAAGAATTGGCTGATAAGTTTGTCTCACACTATGCTTACAACTGCGAACATGAGGTGACCATGATGGACCTCTTCAACACAAAACAAAGACAAGGAGAATCCTTCATATCATTTTTACAAAGATGGAGACATTTGACCAAAAGAACACCTTATGACATTCCCGATAAGAAACTCGTTGACCTCTTTTGTCGCAATTTAAACAAGGAAATTGGAAGAGAAATTCACCTCGAGTGTTTGGACACTTTTGATGAGGTCATAGACATGGGATTCCACATCGAACAAACACTTATTGATGATGGTACTATAAAGATAAACGATGATAAAGATTACAAAGGACCAAGTTCAAATCATAAAACACCCTTTTGGGCCAAGAACAAGAATGTGGTTAATGACGGAGTTGTTGATGCAAAGAATATTAAAACATCATCACCTATTTACAACCTTAAGGGTTCATACTTAGACAGAGGAAAAGAAAAACAAAGAAGCTTCCCTAAACGAAATTTTACACCATTGGGACAACCGCTTGAATTAGCATTGAAAGAACTCCTTGAAAATAATCTTATAACATTGCCAGAGATACGGGAATACAATCCTCAAGTTAAACCCCCATGGTGGAATGATGATCACTTTTGCAACTACCATAGACACAAGGGTCATAAGACTAACAGTTGTAATAAACTTTGACATGTCATACAAGACCTTCTTGATGAGGGAAAGATTTCGGTTGATGGACATACTCCTTCCAGTAACTCCGATCATGAGATATTCAAAAATCCTTTCCCTAAGCATGACGAGGATAAAGGGAAGGCCCCAAAACATGGTGATGGTGTGAACTATACCAATGCTAAATATGACTATACCATAAACAACATCAGTGAGGTCGATAATCATGTGAATACTTTTATCATAAAGGGGAAAGAAATTGATTGCAATGTTACCACCCGCAAGGTACATTTATTCTTAAGGGATCTAATTCTAAACCTGCTACATCATCTTCACAATACAACCTTATAGAGCATTTAGGGAAGACGCCTGCACAGATTTCTATACTTGAGTTGCTACACTTATCCCCTAAGCATAAATCCATCCTTGATAAAGCACTTGCTACCACTACTGTGCCTACTGACCTACATGTAGATCAATTTCAAGCTACGGTGGGACATATTGCCTCCCCTCCTACCCTCACTTTTATTGACAATGATGACTTGTCCATGCAACAACCCCATAATGCACCATTACATATTGAAGTCCTTGTCCATAGAGTTAAGATCAAGAGAGTTTTGATAGACGAAGGAGAAGGTCTAAATATTTGTACTCTGAAATTGATTAGAGAGCTTGGATCTGATGAAAATGCAATTCATCCAAAGAAAAATATTATAATAAAGGCATATGATGAAGAGGAACGCTCATCTAAGGGATCAGTTACATTGCCTATCAAAGTGGGACCAATGGTGAAGGATGTGGTTTTTCAAGTCCTTGATCTCCCATTGACCTATAACATTCTCGTTGGAAGGCCTTGGATCCATGCAATGCAAGTTGTACCTTCTACGTACCATCAATGTATCAATTTTCCACACAATGGTGTTGTAGTGGTGCAAGAGCACCATTCCAAGATCTCCCTCCTTCTTATTTTGTTGATGTTATGCTTCTTTTGAAGCCTTTTGTATATAAAATAATGAGCCATGTGCTCATAGGTCCTAGTTAGGGTCCTAGTTGAGGTCTTAAGGGTTATAAGTCAAGATTGAGGATTTCTTGGAAATTGAGGGTATGTGTGCCTTGGATGTGTTTAGGGGTCCTTTATAGCATGGTGGTGTCCTTACATTGGCCCAATGTGGGTCTAGGAGTCAAGAAAAGCAACATTGGGAAAGTTGCTCAAAAGTTGAAAAAGTTGCATGACAACTTTTCCACTAGGAGGCCAAAATCCTTAGGTTGGCGTGGACAACCCTAAATTTAGCACACCGACCGAGGTATGGGTAGTATAAGATGTTACAAACCCTAAGTTAAAGGGTTGGATGTCAGACATTGTACGGCCCAAGGAAGAAAAGCTTGACTATGACTGTTTTTGGGGTTACCAGTCAGTTTGAATGAAGCTACTGAGCAAGTTAATGGATTGATTTGAGTGTAAAACTATGTGGAGTGTCTTCTATGGTGTAAATAATTTCATTGTGAGCAATTAGATTAGGTTTTTATTTGCAGGTTGTGCGTGTTTGTAAATGTCTTGAAAATTGTCTTCTCACTATCCAGATTTGGACTGGTTTGTGCAAATGGACTCATAACTCCATTCCCCATTGTGGAATCACCATGAAACCATGGGGAATGAGAGTAGAGACCTTGTATCATAGTTCTATGCAAGAAGGGCCCTTGAAAATGCAAGGAATCCATTTGAAGACCCATTCCTAGGCGAGACTGGACAGTGCCCGGTTAGGAATGCTTGTGGTGCAGAGGTCTTGAAGAGCAAGGTTGGCCAGAGGAGAGTGCACCCTTTGGAGGAGCTGTAGAGGAGTGTGTGAAGCACCATTGGTGTAAAGGAGAAGTCACCACCAATCCAGACAAGGTGGCTAAAACACAAAACATTCACTGTGACCTAGGCAGACCAGAAAAACCCTCACAAAACCCTTAAAAACCCCAAAATTCACTGTACGGCCACTTGGAGGCCCAAAACCAAAGAAATCATTGAGCCCTTGCCAAATGAATGGTAGTTTATTTTGGGAGTTTGGGTTGTTTTTGCATCATTTGTGAGAGGGAGCCCTAAAAGACCGGTTAGGAGGCCTAATTGGTCCTAATCCTTGTAGCCCTATTTTGTAAGCAAAACACAAAATAGTGAAATCGGTAGAAGGGATGAAGGTTGTAACTTATTGGGGGCACATGGATGGATATAAAACATGGTTTAAGACTTTTCCTAACCTTGCTAAGACCTTGGAAGGTGTAGAACAAGCCTAGCCCTTATTAGCCATAGTAAGGGGTTTTTGAGTCTCAAGAGTAGGAGAGACCCTAGGAGAAGCATTGCAACTCATTGGTGGGTTGAATTGGGAAAGGTCAGGGGATTCCTCAAGAAAAGGAAGTCATAGAGACCCTAGGGTGTGTAGAGAACACCAGGTGATCCAAGGAAAGGATCCAAGAGCATAGACTAGGCTAGTCTATCCCAAGCACCATCCCATTAGATTGGTATCAGAGCCTGTTAAAGATGTGGAGGACTGTGTATGTCTCTATATACTAGTGAATCGATAGGGGAGAGCAGAATGGTTACTAATGCAGAGCTGGCTAGAGAGGTAGAAGAGCAGAAGGAGAAGAATAGACTCCTTGAAGAAGCTATGAGTGAGATAAGGGATAAACTGGAGGAAGTGGTGGATCAGAGGACACAAGGACCTTGGGGTGAAGATACCAAGGATAAAGGCAAGAAAAATATAGACATAGATGACATTGTACCTGAACCAGATCCCTTGTTCAATGAAGAACCTTTTGTAAAGGCTATTAAGGCTTTGAACACCAAAGCTTTTGAAGGATTGCCACATTTCAATGGAAGAATGGACATAAACATTGTTATGGAATAGATTGAGGGCATGGAAAACCACTTTGAGTGTGAGGGAGTGACAGAGGCTTAGAATGTTAAAGTTGCCAAATCAAGATTAAGGGGAGCAGCTTTGACATGGTGGAAGTACCTGCAAGAAGAGAGAGTTAGTATGGGGAAGCTACCTATTGCCAATTGGAAGGCCATGGTGAGTAAGATTAAAGAGAACTACTTACCAGAGGATTATGAAGTCCAAATTCATAAGAAGAGACAAGGTTTGAAGTAGAAGGATCTTGATGTGGCCTCCTACACAGAGGAGTTTCAAAAGCTATGTCTTAGATCCAAAGTCCAAGAAGATGAATATATTAAGGTGGCTAGGTATCTAAGCAGCCTAAAGTGGAACATTCAAGAGGAGATAAGCCTATGGACTCCTACTACTGTTCAGAAGTGTCATCAGCTTGCTGCCAAGGTAGAAGAGAGGAACAAAAGGAAAGGAGACTCTAATAACAGGGGTAGAGGCAGAGGTAGAGAACAAGTGAATCACCGAGGTGGTTACCAAAGCAAGGCAAATGAGCAAAGGAACCAAGGAGAAGCCAAGTTGACTAAGCATGGTAGTGAAACTAATCTCAGAGGAGGACATTCTAGAGGAAGAGGTGCACAAGGTGGTCCAAGTAGGGGTAGAGGTACTGGCAGAGGTAACTCCTACTTTGCAACAATGAAGTGTTACAATTATGGACAATTGGGACACCCGGCATATAGATGCCCTGATAAGCCTACCTCATCAAATAGTGGAAAGAGGGTTGCCTATGCTCATGAGGACTCTTCAAGCAGCAAGACACCGGATGTGGACCAGATTGAATCAGAAATTGGTGAGAATCTAATGTTCAATAGGATTTTGATCAGATGGCCGGTTAAGGAGGAACCTAAACATAGGAGAGCATTGTTTAGGGTGAGATGCAAAGTTCTTGGTAAAGTGTGCAAGGTGATAGTTGATTCAGGCTCAATTGACAATATCATATCAGAAGAGGCAGTTAGGAAGTTGAAACTCACAAGAATACCCCACACTAGCCCCTACAAGGTGACTTGGTTGAACAAAGGATAGAGTGTGCTAGTCAATGAACAGACTTGGGTAGAGTTTTCTATTGGAGGATACAAGGATAATATCCTTTGTGATGTGTTGCCTATGGATGCATGTCATCTGCTGCTAGGAAGACCCTAGCAATTTGATAGGGAGGTGATCTATGATGGAGAGGAGAACTCCATTTCCTTTAAGAAGGACAAGAAGACCTTCAAGATTCATTCATTGATAGAGAATGAAGAGGGAACCTCAAGAACACCTAGTGTTTTATTGGCTACCGGTAAAGAGTTCTTAAACTTGCTACATGAGGAGGAAATAGTGAAGTGTGCCATCTTTGTGAAGCCAAAGGAGGAAGAAGACAAGTTGTAGGCAGAAGTACCCAAGGAGGTGAAGCACATGTTGCAAGAGTATAAGGACACAGTGAGTGATGGAACACCTGCAACACTCCCACCTAGAAGGTCTATAAGCCATCAAGTAGACTTTGTTCCCGGTGCATCCTTACCTAACAAGGCTGCATATAAGCTCACACCTTATCAAAATAAGGAGGTGGCAAGGCAAGTGCAGGAGTTATTGGAACAAGGACTGATTAAGAAGAGCATCGGCCCATGTGCAGTCCTGGTAGTGCTAGTATCAAAGAAGGGAGGTAAGTGGAGATTTTGCACTGACTCAAGGGCAATCAATAGGATCACCATAAGGTATAGGTTTCCTATTCCTAGAATAGAGGATTTGATGGACTGTTTAGGAGGTGCTATGTATTTTACCAAGATAGACCTTAAAAGTGGTTATCACCAGATAAGAATTAAGGAGGGTGATGAATGGAAGATTGCTTTCAAGACCACAGAGGGATTATATGAATGGCTTGTGATGCCATTTGGACTCACCAATGCTCCGAGCACCTTCATGAGGTTGATGAATGAAGTGTTGAAGGATTTCATAGGCAGATTTGTGGTGGTTTACCTAGATGACATTCTCATCTATAGCAGAACCAAAGAGGAGCACCTTGAGCATTTGAGGTTAATCTTAGAGAGGTTGCATGAGGAGAAGTTATCCATCAACCTAGAGAAGTGTGACTTCTTGAAGTAAGAGCTGGTCTACTTAGGATTTGTGGTGTCAAAGGGAACCTTGAAGATGGATCCAAGCAAGGTGGACGCAATCTTGAATTGGCCTGCACCTAAAACAGGGACTGAAGTTAGGAGTTTTCATGGGTTAGCTCAGTTCTATAGGAAGTTTGTGAGGAACTTCAATGGCATATGTGCACCAGTCCTTGACACCATAAAAGGAGGCCTTAAAACTAATTTTAAATGGACTAAGTAGGCTGACAAGGCATTTCAAATGTTGAAGCAAGAAGTAGCCACAAAACCTATCCTACTCCTACCTACTTTTGACAAGCTATTCACTTTGGAGTGTGATGCAAGTGGAATTGCAGTAGGGGGTGTATTGAGTCAAGAGGGAAGACCTGTGGCATTTTTCAGTGCGAAACTTAATGAAGCAAAGAAGAAGTACTCAACCTATGACCTAGAGTTGTATGCATTAGTGTAGTCTCTAAAGAAATGGAGGCATTACCTACTTCCAAAGGAATTTGTGGTGTTCACAGACAACTAGGCATTGAGTTACATTAACACTCAAGAGAAGCTTAGCAATAGACATCTGAAATGGATGGAATACCTCCAATCCTTCACCTTCACCATCAAGCATAAGAAGGGGCAACTTAACAAGGTGGCAGATGCCTTAAGCAGGAAGTTGTTGATAGTTCAAGAGTTACAGTTGCAGAGCATAGGAATAGAAGGTTTCAAAGACCTCTATGAAGGAGATGAAGACTTCTCATCAACTTACAAGGTTTGCAAGGAGTTTGAGAACCATTTCCATGGTGAGTATGCAGATTACACTCTCCAAAATGGTCTCTTGTTCAAGGGTAATCAGTTGTGTTTACCAAG